>NC_137881.1:26368235-26648235 GCF_963924005.1 Protomyctophum bolini | reverse complement strand
AATGGGTTCATCAGACCAGTGTGTGTCCAGTGGAAACCTCGTATGAATCTGATCTCAGGTCAGAATGGGTTAAGACCTGAGACCCAGATTCTACAAAATGTCTTCTGAATCATGGCGGTTCTCTGAATGTTATATATAGGTCAGTGGTGCTCAGCCTATTTCATGTCAAGGACCCACGGAATTATCTGTAATTGCCCTCCGACCCCCCGTATATCTTGTTCCAGGGACTGTTCGACGTGAAAGAATATATATACATTTTCACGATTGTTCAAAAACAGCAGAACTATAACAAGCTCGTATAGCGCAGCACCGCGGTCGGTTTCGTTTGGATTTCACCCTCGCTGGCACCGCGGTATAAGCTTGTAGATCTGCTATTTTTCCAACAGCTAAAGTAAGATCTACAAGCTCATAGCGCTTTCATATATGGAGTATACGGTTGTCTATACAAACATGTACGTAGATAGCAGAGAAAAGGTGAATTGACTAAACCCAGTATTTATTTAATTATAATAATATCGGATTCCCCAAGTCTTCAATCAGGTTCAGAGGGCTAGCAGCGTGTGAGGGAAGGGAAGGAACAGATGTTTAATCACCAGCTGCTATATACTGTACATCTGAAGCCTCTTCATATAGCGCGCGCACACACACACACACACACACACACACACACACACACACACACACACACACACACACACACACACACACACACACACACACACACACACACACACACACGCACACACACGCAAGGAGAACCATACAGGGAGCGACACGTTGTGAGATTGTAGGTCGGCTTATCTTCGCTATGAACACACTAGTTGTGCCTAGTGAGATTTTGACACGAAACGTTTGAAAACCACCGTTACACTACATGCAGAATGAAGTCATCAGCTCTTAATTGCCACTTCTCTGCTGCTGCACGGTGCCGGCTGGCAGAGAGGAGGATAATGCACCGAAGGTCTTTGTAAAACACAGCCAGGGCTGAGAAGGAATAAAGTGCTACATTACAGCGGACGGTGTTTTGTCCCCGAGGAAAAGGGACCACTAGATTGTTCTTGGTTTAAGAAGCAATGTTGTGGTATATTTAAACTCACCGTGAGAGAGTCCAACATTCTCCAGTGGCTATGTGTATACGACTATACGTGCCTCTCATTTATTATTCAACTTCCATACAGTATATATAGTATTAATGCTGGTGTTTTGACGGTCACAAGATGATAGTCTCTCTAGTCTCTCTGAATCAAAAGAATTGTCAATTTTTTGCAGTTCACCATCGACACGACCCGACCCTGTGATACTCCCGACAACCCAATATCAACCGATCTCACTGATGCCTGCTGGGAGGGTTCTCCTCCTACAACACAATTCGGGCGATGCTAAACTTCTACTCATTTCAAAGAGTATTACTTTAAAGTTTATTGATTTGGATTAAGTAGGCCCACAGCGACGCTCAGCGAGCTCCGCAAGCGAGTATGCACCGAGGCCCAGTATAGCGGAGAAGGAACTGTGCCAGCTCTTTGCCGTCGTTTCCCATGGCCACTACACACAGCAGTAAACCCAGCCAGAAGCTGAACAACCACAGCAACAACAAAAAAAAAAGAGTGCTGGGAATCTTTCCCTCGCTGCTAAGCTAGCTGACAGGCAACAACCAGGCGCACAGCTAGCTTTTTCGTCTTGCTCTACCTTCCCCCCCCCCCCCCCCAATTCCCATTGGTCCCCCACCACTTCCCTCTTTCTTCCCATTAAAATTCCACAGGCCTAATGTAACAGTGCACAGTTCGACACAGTATTGACGAATCCTAGGATACAAGATCGGGAAAACAGCAAGGCACCAACAGCAGGCTTGGGTAGTGATGGTGAATTAATGGTTCTAGCCTGACAGCCGTGGTGATTCTGCAGTTCCTCTCCCTCCTAGCAGAGCGAGCTCCCGAGAGTTTTGTATTGTGTATATACCTTACATTGTTCTATATACCTGGCGCCGTTTTATATACCGGGATCTAAACAGTCCTGCTGGCTGTCCTATATAAGCCGTCCCGGGACCTGTAATTGTTTCCCTCATTGCCGACCATTCAATCTCGGAACTCCCTCATGTTCTTCCTCATTCCATTCAAAGCCTTCTTGTTACCGAGACATTTGTTTTTCGTTCGGGGCCCCGGCGAGACACATAATCGAAAAGGGTGTCCTTTCTTCCTGCAACATTTCTCCGCGTTTGGCTGTCCTCTTCCTGCCTGTCCCCAGGCGGTGTTTCAATGACAAAACCTTTAACGTATATATATATATATATTATATATATATATATATATCACACTGTGTCCATTACCATGGCGAAAAAGCCCACAGGGAGAAAGTGACACACAAGAACGGAACACGACTAGAGTCTCCCCGGGGCGCAGTAATTGCAACGGGGAAAACAATTCCGTGTCAAACGTGAGGGAATATTGTGTTGTTGTTGGGCTCGCACAAACGAGTGTTGCTGCGGGAACCCCCGGATTATAGGTATAGTATAATCATGAACGAATGTGGCCTTTCTTTTTTTAGATTTAGGGCGATTCGCAAACCTGAATCGTGAGGGTATATGTTGCAAGTGGTGCCCCCAAAATAATTGGCAAAACACTACCATTTTATTTGATATTATATGACATTGATATGAACCACTTAAAGTTACTTTGTTGTGTGGAGTCTCTCTGGGCTCTATACGCTGCATGGTGCATTTTCTGTTCTCGCTCTACATTATACCAGTAAGACGCGCAAACGCGGGAAGCGAACGCAGCTGAGACCCTGCAGATCATGTCTGTCTGTGTGTCTGTCCCGCTGTTACTGTATATGTGGACCTGGCCCCTTTTGTGCCCATATGGAGCTGAGTGATTGCTGATGCAACACACTCCATATTTGGACGTATAGCGGGACAGACACACACACACAGACACACAGACAGACATGATCTGCTAGGTCTTATAGTAAGTGCTCACTGCATTCGCAATCACTGCGTTCGCAATAATATATCCTCGCTGAAAATAGCCATGCTTGTAATTATGCGGAAGTTAAAGTATACTAGTTCCATTGGTCCAAGTTGGAACACGATCGATTGCTCAATCACTAGTGTGACCTGACAACTTAACACGGCAGGCAAACTTTTGAAATGGTCAAGGCTGCCCTGATCTAGTTACAGGTTGAGAACCAGTGGTTTGAAGAGTACGAAGAGAGAGAGAGAGAAAGAGAGAGAGAGAGGGGGGGGGGGTAAAGCGTCGGAGGTAGACAGATAAAGACCCAGCCAGCGGGAGGTGAATTTAGGAAAAGCGAGGTGGAGAGACAGAACAGCGATTTGTAACAATATGGACCCGTGCATGCACTTCGAGCACGCACACACCAACACGTCGCGTTGTTGACACCCAGCAGAGTGCTGCATGCTGCTGTGTGCCTATATCTTTTCTTCTGCCTCCTTTTTATATTTGTGGAGTGGCTCTTGTCTCGGCGGAGGCCACTGGGGCCGCGCCACGTCTTTCATCATGGCTCAGCCATCACAGTCCGAGTGATACGGCTCCCTGCCGCGCTGCCATCACTCCATCTTAATACTCTCACTCTCTCTCTCTCTGACCGAGTCTTTGTCTCTGTGTCGACTATACCTGGGTTTGTCTGCTCCGCCGTCTCTCCGTTTCTCTGTGTCAAACTCGCGCACATGTTGACAATCTACTCTTGATTTGAATTAGGCACAATACTACGACAGCGATCGTATATAATACACGTCATGCGAGTTGAAACTATAGCCAAACTAAAGACCTACAAGCTCACATTGTTTTGGCAAAGACCTATACTTGGCAAAGACACCAAATGTTGGTGTCTTTGCCAAGTATAAATAGACCCAAGCATAGACCCCTGGGGGACTCCGGCGAATGAAGTATATAGGGCTCAAGTGGTTGACACTATGCACTGTATATCACTATGTCCAAAAGACCTAGCAGGTATATTCTTAGTGCAGTGGTTCTTAAAGTGGGGTCCAAATACATATACATGAAAGTATATATATATATATATATATATATATATATATATATATATATATATATATATATATATCCGGAAAGTATTCACACTCACACTTTTTACCACATTTTGTTTTGTTACAGCCTCATTTCAAAAGGTATTACATTTGTTTGTTCTTTCCTCATCAATCTACACACAATACCCCATAAGTGAGGGAAAAAAAGTTGTCGAATATTTCGTTAATTCACTCTTTTGTTTGTCAGCAATTACAGTCTTAAGCCTTTTTGGAAATTATGCTATACAAGCTTGGCACACTTGAATTTGGGTATTTTTTCCCATTCTTCTCATGCAGATCCTCTCAAGCTCTGTCAGGTGTCGCTGCACAGCTATTTTCAGGTCCTTCCAGAGATGCCTTCCAAGTCTGGGCCCAGAGTTGTCCTCAAACCACTCCTTTGCTATCTTAGCTGTGTGCTTGGGGTCCTGAATGCTCTGGAGCAGGTTTTCATCCAATATGTCTCTGTACACTGCTCCATTCATCTTTCCCTTACAAAAAAATACAACACAAACTTAAGGGAGAAACTGGAGAGACTCTAAAAAATAATTGGATCAGACTTCCTTCAAATACATGGCGAATGCACTTATTCCTTGCATTGTACTTGCATTGGGACAGTACACTGAAAATGGGAAAAATGAATGGACTTGGTCGACGATTCACCTTCCAACAGGACAACGGCCCCAAGCACACACAGCTAAGATAATGAACAAGTGGTTTGAGGACAACTCGGTGAAAGTCCTTGAGTGACCCAGCCAGAGCTCCCCGTCTAACCCGACAGAGCTTGAGAGGATCTGCTGAGAAGAATGGGAAAAATACCCAAAATTCAAGTGTGCGAAGCTTGTAGCATCATTCCCAAAAAGGCAATTGCTGCCAAAGGTGCCTCAACAAAGTACAACATCAATTAGAAATCACTTTTTTCACTTTTTTCCTGCACTTTTCACTGGGGTATTGTGTGTAGATTGATGAAGAAAAACCGAATTGAATCCCTTTTGAAATGAGGCCAAACAAAATGTGGTAAAAGTGAAGGAGTGTGACTACTTTCAGGATGCACTGTACCCTCAGAGTCCATTGACAGGGTTCTAAATGGACCCTTATGGGTCTGTAACTGTG
Organism: Protomyctophum bolini; assembly: GCF_963924005.1. Classification (NCBI taxonomy): domain Eukaryota; kingdom Metazoa; phylum Chordata; class Actinopteri; order Myctophiformes; family Myctophidae; genus Protomyctophum; species Protomyctophum bolini. The sequence continues at coordinate 26,643,086 of NC_137881.1, read as the reverse complement.
AGACTTAAGTTGGTTGATTAGAGAACCACTGGTTTAGTGGCAAACCAAAAAAGGAGAAGCAGGTACAGTACCATGGAAAAATGCTATTTGCCTGTCTCTCTCTCTCTCTCTTCCATTGAGACAAACTATGCCGTAATTGCTCTCATAAGCGTACAAGGACACTGTTGGTGATGTGTTCTGTCTACGTATATTATCACATTCCATTGTGTGATGTCCGTATTGTGAGTCTGTGCGTCTGCCGGCCTCAAAGGCCAGGGGAATCGGTTCACTCAAAAAGCCGTCATCATTTGTTTTGTATAGGCATGTATCGAGCGGTGTGTAATAACATTGTTTTGCCTGGATGAGCCAATGTTGAGCCATGCTTTTGATTGTGTTGCGTTCCGCTGTGCGCCGTGGACACACCATGGAACAGATTATGCTACAACTGTGGCGCCTCTGTAAACAATAGGTGTGTCTGAATGCAATTCTTTGATGTTCAGCCAGCGTACGGGCCTGGGCTCTGTCGGGCGGAAACCTCATATCTCCATATTCTAACTTTGTTTTTTCCCGTACATGAACGCTGTAGTACTTGACCATATTACTACAGCTGAGCGCCAACACAAAAGCATCACAAGTAGCAGATCTGCAAGCTTGAAACGTGACGCAAAGCGACGATGTTTTTGAGCTTATAAATCTGCTACTTCTGCTGTTTTTGAATTTGAATCATGAACATTTTGTACCACATGTGTTGCATGTGTAACACTCAGTGTTGAGGCGTAACACTATAGCGATGTGATGGCGATATTGCTAGTCTAATCTCAAATATGTTTTTTTTTCAGGAAATGAAGAAAACCTTATCTTTTGAAAACAAAGCAATCAAAAAATGTCAAAACCTCACGGACATGGAGCTAATATTTAAGAGGTGGACGACGTCGTATTTTAATGACTTTTCATCGCTTGTTCGCGTCAACTGTATGCAATAATATTATAGAAATATTCAGAAGTATTCAGTTTTTTTAAATTACAACAGTAATCGCATTCAGGTTTGGGCAGTAACGAGTTAGTAATATATTACTATAATATTATAACTTTTCCCAGTGACGAGTAGTACTGTAAATTAACGAATTACTCTGCCAAAATAGTAATATTATACCTATTTACTCCGCCAAAACACGCTGCGTTACTCGTTACAAATGAGCGTCATTTGTATTTGTTCATTGTCTCCACCAGGCCGAAGACATGTATCGGTATTATTTTGCATTCTTGTCTGTTGCCAAGTATATTAATGTCCGCTGTAAACTTCGCATGGACAGAAAATAAATAAGAAAACACTTTCCACAGCGAAAAATACGTCTATTAAACTTGTTGAAGCATCCGTTTGAAGACGGACAAGAAACACGGCGCTCCCCCACGCAGGCAAAACAGAGACCGGATTTCATTAGAGATACCGCTGGCACATTAACCCGTTCTGACCTGAGATCAGATTAAAAAAATGTCTTCTACATCCTGACAGTGCTCTGAAAAAGCTGAAAAAGCTGTCAGCTGTCAGTCGTTCTTTGACTTTTCAAAAAAAGCAGACCTACAAGCTCGTATTTTTCAATAGCTAAAGCATGACGTAATGCTAACCATGGTAACAATGGAGACGATTTGAAGAATTGGCTCGTCGCTGCAGGGTGTATTGTTGTAGAGTAGAGGTTAACCCTTTATGCACTGTTGACTCGGCCTCATATAGATCCATCATAGTCCATCAGAATACCTTTGAGGTCCAATGTCATGTCAGGCTGCCTCCAATCTGAGAACTCATCGGCAAAAATAAAGGTAAAGAGCACCCTCTTTTCCTTGAAATTTGACGTGGGTCAACACTCGACAGTCTGTCTTGAGAGACTATAGGCTGCCTCAAAAAGGTCAGAGACTGCTTTATTTATTTTTTATTTTTGTAACAGTATACAATATACTGTCCGTTTTTAGATTCTGCAGCCAGTGTGTGCAGTTCAGATTGTTGGAACATGCAGCTGAAAATGACTGATGAGAGACCGTTTTGGGATTTTGTTTCATATCCTGCAATTTCAAGTTCAATTGCAAGTTCAGTTTGGCTGATTGAAGACTTCTTATTCCAATGAACTGGATTCAGTTCTAAAAGGAGCTGGCTAAACAGATTGTGTTCTTTTGCGGGTGGAAGGGGCCCCGGTTGAAAAGTAATATGTAGCTATATTACTATTGATTCCAAGTAATACGTAATATAATATTATTACTTTTTCTAAGTAATATTGCCCAAAACTGATCGCATTACAATTCAATTACTCTTGAATAGAGGTCAATATACACTTGCTGAATGTCTCTGAGGATGAACATTTCATGCTACAGCAATTCAATGTAATTCGCCTTTTTGGATTCATAGCCTCCATGAATATTATACGGAATTCCCATCATTCTGCGAGCTTTTGCATATTATGGACACAAACCAGATGACATTCTGAGTGTATATAGCGTTCCAAAAAGCCTTGACAATTTTCTGTAAAGTTGTGCAGTCTGCTCTAGGCGTAATGGAGTGTCTGCTCTTTTATGATGTGTGTGATTCATGCAGTATGATTGAAGCGTCCGAGTCTGGCAGCACGCGTTGCTTACTGTACATTTGCTGTGTCTGTGTGTGTCTTTGTGAGGGGGGGGGAGGGGAGGGCGGAAGGCAGCGGGTGACATTGACCGTGACAGAAATATGGTTCCATTTGGGGGGGCTCAGGTGGCTGTGGTTTTCCATTTTGATCAGAGTTGACACAAAGGTGTTAACACACACCGTCTCTGCCTCCATTCCTGCCTCACCACTCTTCCGTATATCACTCGTTCTCTCCTAGACGCGCACACATGCCGCATACAATATGCACGGCATGCACGTTTCATATACTGCTACACTTGCGAGGACAATATTGTATCTATTGTATCTTTTGAATAACCCTAGCCCTGAAGCCGAATAGCGGGCCGTGTTCATGTGTTCAAGAGCTTGCAGATGACGACAATCGCCCGTCACTACAGTATATACAACCCTGAAAACCTAACATAGTAGCAGTGATGTCTAACCCAGTGGTTCTCAAAGTGGGGTCCGGGGACCCACAGGGGGTCCTTGAGGGAGTTCCAGGGGGTCCCCAGCTAAATGATAAGTTTGGAACCAATAATGGACCCTTAGGATTCTGTAAATTAACATTGATTTCACAATATCAATTGGGGCCTCAGAGATAAAATGGGGCCCATAGACTAATGCACGTCAAACTGGGGGTCCTTGAATTTAAACGGTTTGAGAATCACTGGGGGGGTCTGCGGTCTGCGGGCTAATTAGTGTCAATTTGGGGGTCCTTGACATGACAAAGTTTGGGTCTAACTCTATTCCTACCTCTAACCTGAATCTGTTCAAGCCTATAGCCTGAAAGAATGCTTCCTTTCCAAGCATTGGTTAGGAAAATACAAGGTTCACCCCGACTCCAATACCAAAAAATATATATTTTTTTAAATATTTCTTAAACCAAAATGCCTGGATTTCCGAGACTATAGTTCAAGCCTATACAGTAACTCCCCAAACAACCATTTATATGGTGAGGACCAGGAAAAGTGTCCTCACAAAGTCCATCTCTCACGTTCTACTATACTTGTGTGTGGGGACATATGGGAACTCAGAAGTACAGTAACACTATAGTACACACGCACGCACGCCTCCTTTGGGTCCTATCAATCTTTCCCAGCGTTGCCTCCACAGTGCAGCCCGTGCTCTGCAGTCCTATGGGCCCCGTGCTCCCCTACGCCTGGTGCAGAGAGAGATGGCCTCTGCGGTGCACGAATCCATCAAGACGGCTTGGACGCAGCAGGACACTGCAGGCTCGTTCTCTCCTTTGTCCTCTTCTAGAGAATAATACATTATTTTGTCTAATACTTATAGGTATATATATACATTCAGTATTGCCCGGAGCAGAGCTTCTCTCTGCCGGCAGAGGTTGGGAATGTTATAGGGTGTTTAACCAATTAGGCCTGACGTGGAAATAAATATAAAGTCTTCTGAAAGACAAAGATTTGTGCCGCATTTTCACGATAAAAAAATAAAAAATTGCAGACCTACAAGCTCGTAGCGCGCCACTCGGTGGCGCGCTACGAGCTTGTAGATCTGCTATGTTTCAATAGCTAAAGCATAACATGATGCTTAGTTAAAACACCAAAACGGGTTCCTGTCCAGAATGGCTTAAGACCTGAGGTCGATTCTAGAATATGTCTTCTTAAAACAGTTTTATGGTAAACGATGTGTTGCTATATATATATATGAATGGTGCTCAACACCTTTTCATTTCAAGGACCGCCACTATTGTATGTATTTGGCTATACCGAAACCCCATCTCAAAATATGTTGTAATATGTTGCACTCAAAGATTTGCGTTAAAAATGTTCGTGCTACGCTATGAGCTTGCAGATCTGTTATTTTTGAAAAATGAAGTGAAGTGAACATTATTTTGTGCAAATCCTTTGAATTTATATATATTTTTAAAGCAAAGCGACGCAGTATGAGCTTGCATAGCTATACTGTGACACTTCTATACATATATCCATTGTATAAAAACTAAAGTAGTATAGAGCCCTGAGGAACTCTGCTCGATAACGTATGGGGTTAAAGGGGTTGAAGTGCCAGTTCCAAACCTCAGTGGCAGTGTTTTGAAGGAAAAGGACATTTTTCATTAGAAGAAACGGGGAGAGGGGGGTATACCATATATTCATGGAGTCAACAAAATCATTAGAGTTCATCCTGCAATCTACAAACCACAGTTTTTAGATTTTTTTTCACAACGCGACGGAGTCCAACAAGTAAATCAATTTGAGAAAAGGAATGCTGATCTCCAGTCACATTTTATGCTGCGTAAAAGTTTTTAACTATCGATTATCATCTCAAAGCTGCACTATGTACTTACAGTAACTCTCCTCTTCTACCCTGGATTTTAACCCAGTTTCCTGCACAAGTGCTGACATTTTTACCATTGAGCTAATAGAGCCTGCCTGCTTGCTAGTTAAAATAGCAGATCTACAAGCTCACAACGTGGCGTGAAGCGACGCACTGTGAGCTTGCATGTCTGCTGTTTTCACTAGCTTGGGACCAGGGCAAAAGTACCTGTATAATTTCTCGTTTGGGTGTTGAGCAAAAGCGTTTGTGTACGCGAGTTGGAGCTGGACTATTACTGACATTGCATTTAAACAATGTGATCATGCTCTTCCTTGATTTATTAGAGTAATTATTGCATCTATAGACAAATCCGTGGAGTGGTGCCCTGTAGGCCAGGGTTAGGCCCTGAATAATTCTCAATAAAGTATATATAAAAAGCAATAGGGTGTAGGGAATTTCTACAGCAGCCTGTAGAAATCCCAGGCAAATATGACCCTGTTGTTTGATGTATTATCTTGTATTAAAGGTGAGAAAGAAAGAAAGAAATCAAGCCAAAACCTTAGTAAATCACTTAATCAACCACCATTTTCATATCTCCTGTTATTTGCTTGGTCCTTCTGTAAATGCATGGGCATAATTGAGAGAGGGGAACAAATGACTCACAAGGTGCGAATGACAGGAAAACAGCATTTCCAGGCCAGTGAAGCCTGTTTTATAAATAACACATTTCTGGGCACCGAATGCACTGAAAGGAGTCTAAATCTGTCCCTGAATGCATTGCCAGTTGAAAGGAGTCCTGATGTGAACTGAAGGCACAAATAAAAACATCTCTCTGACATGTCTGTATTTTAGAACAATTCACTGAAAAGCTGTCCGGTTTACCTTAATAAAGTTTATTAGTATTATTTTAATTTCCAGCTATTTTAATTTCCAGCTGTATGTGTCTGTGTGTCTATTCTTGTGCACACTGCCAGTTGTTCAAGGCAAGTAAATCCTCAAATAAAAATCACACATCATTTTGTGAATATAATTAGATCTACTAGGCCTTATAAATATAGCAGCCACAGATCTCTCTTGCCAAAATAGATTCTCCGACAGAGATCCAATGCCAGAGTGCGGTCGAGCCAGCACCAACCTCGGGACTCCTGGATCGCTCATGCCCTCATATGCACTCTCTTATCTCAGTGGTTCTCAAAGTGGGGTCCTGGGACCCCCCCAGGGGTCCTTGAGGGAGTTCCAGGGGGTCCCCAGCTAAATGATAGTTTGGAACCAAATGGACACTTAAGGGAGAATTTTCTGGAAAATGTGGACAAGATGGATTCTTCTCCATTATGTAGCAGTGGAAGACAGCACACACACCATAGCGGTTTGACCCAATTCTGCTTCATCACCATTATGGTAGGAGGATAATTCCTCATTCATGGAGACAAGCTAAAAAACTAACAAGCTAACACTGAAGTGAAAGTCTCCTCATACTCAAGAGTTGGATAATTGGATAATTGACTTCAACTGAACTGTTTTGCTTACTTTGAGAATTGAAGCCAAGGTTGAACTGAAGTTTTATCTCACGCTCAAAGTTGAATTCATTGAACACTGAACTGAATTCCTTATAAGAGCCACACACATTTTTGAATATCGCAATGAGTCTCTGAGCTTGTAGATCTGCCATTTTTGGCAAAGACATCACACAGATGTGTGATGTGTATAGCCATACTACGGTCCATTGTGTTCAGTTCTGTGTAGCTACGTAATGCTCAACAGAAATGCCTGTGGCATAATTATACAGTTATTCTAAAGTTGCGACAACTGCTCATTTTTTAACATGAGTAAATGAGGAATATTGTCGCAACTTTAGAATAACGTCCCAATAACGTACCAGTAAGATGCCTGGGGGAGAGAAGCGTGTGATGTCACGAGACCTGGGCACCATATATGGGCCTTTCCCCATGGGGGGATTTTGAGTGATACACTGACTGACTGACCGATGGGAAATGCATGATTCCATAGTTAACTGTGACCTTTGCGGCAACCACAGTGGTTATCATGAGACTGTCACAATATGATCATATTATTGGCATTTCCCATATGGGCTTAATATTGATCACAGTCAAGGATCTCCATGAATTATATTAGGAGTATGCCCATGTATGGAAGTTTTGTTTTCCTTTTTTTTATTGTTTTTGTTTGTTTGTTTGTTTGTTCAAGTTTTCGGGCAGGTTTTCGGGCGTACAATGTGTGCTTCTTCACCGGGACCCCAATCTACACGGTGTTCATCTAAATGTTCATTTAACTCTGAGCTGGTCCAGACGTTGAGAAACAGGTTAAACTTAAAGCAGTGGTTCTGAAAACAAAAGTGGGGTCCGGCGGGGACCGTCCGGGGGTCCTTGGGGCGGGTTTAAGGTTGGTCCCTATACTCCCTATAGCTAAATCATTAGGAACCAAATGGACCCTAAAGGCCTATTCATAGTCTGGATTTTCGGTGGTGAGGTGACCACCGCTCCGGTGGTGAGCTGACCACCGGAGCTGAAATAACGTTGAGCGGTGGCGAGTAAAAACAGAGAGAAGGGCTGGGGCGGTGGTTTGCTCTTCACCGCGGCTCGTGACGTCATGTTGTAGTTCGGTGGTCACCCCACCACCGAAAATCCAGACTATGTATGAGCCTTAATGGGTCTGTAACCAAACGGAGGGTCCTTGAAATCAAAATGTTTTAGAACGACTGAAAGTCACGCCAGATGAATTCTCCCCGTCTCAAGCTTCGAGGGGCGCTAATATATTAAAGTCTAGCTCGTGTTGATTAGGTGATGTAAAACAAACGGTGCCGACGCAAACATTAAACGACATTACATTTTCCCTTCATTGTCAATGGCGTTTACAAAGCAAACATTGAACTAAAGAGAAACCTGTAGTATAGGAGGGGCTAGCGCCCCTCAAAAATAGACTATCCCGAATCAAAGAGGAAGGATGGAGGTTTCACGGGTCCGCTCTGAACAAAACGCAAAGAAAAATGAAATAAAACCAGAAAGGGGGAAGAAATCAGAAACATCATCAGTCATCTTTTTACCTTCATTATTTCTCCTCCCGCTCCGAGCCCACAGAACACGATGCCGAGATAAGAGAACAAATGGGCGAGTGCTGTGTATGTACGATATGTCCTGGGAGGCAGCGGGGAACCCAGGAAATAACGTTTCCTTTATTCTACCGAGTTGCCTATCCCATTCTGCGTTAGCTATTGAAAAATAGCAGATTTTTTGAAAAACCGAAGAACCACTGACATAGAAACATATGCTTTTTCAGAAAACTGTCAGGATGTAGAAGACATTTTTTAGAATCTGATCTCAGGTCAAAATGAGTTAAGGCCTCAAATCGCCCCACGTGGGACAGTCGGTGTCCTCGGATGTCCCCCCCCCCCCCCGATTCGGTCTCCCTCCAATCCAATCGTTATACGATCATCGACTTGGATAGCGGGGCCAGGTACGGGGGGGGGGGGGGGGGGGGGGTATAGGCCGTTTACACTCAATAACAATTTCATCCTTGAGCTATACGTGACAACGACGCCAGCGCCGCATCGTGTGAAGTGGCTCCTCGACAAGCTCTCTCTGCTGCTCAACAACCCTGAACCCCTCACCCACGCCTGCACCGCTGTTTGGAGAACAAACCGACCTCCGGTTGTGTCAAGGACACGCGGATGACGGCGACGGTGACAGTAATAATAATGATGATGATGATGATGACAACAATGAGGCCATCTTCGCTATAGCTATAGTCCATTAAGGAGTCGAGTTGACGATAACACGAACGCCGCGTTGGGGACACCGTAACATCCTGTTATGACTCAGACTCATAGAGGCCTGTGTGTGTAAGGCTGGTGACCTCAGCATGTACAGTAGCGCGCGCACACTTTCAATCACACGCATATGACAGAGGCACGTCTCATCTCAGAGATATACTGTATGGTATGCGTGTGTGTGTGTGTATTAATACTGTACTCGTGAGGGCCAAATGTCCTCGTGCACAGATACAGTGGAATAATGAGAAATACACACAATGCATTATGAGTAAAACATTTTCTTCACCAGAGAAATGGTTGGAATTTCATGATTTTGTGATTAAAAGAGGAAAGAGGGTTAGGGTTAGGCATTAGAGGTTAAGGTTTAGGGGTTAGAGTTGGAGTTATAATGCCTGATATATATTTAGTTGCGTGACACCGGCGCACAACTAAGTATAATTCAGAATTTAGGGTTAAGAGTTATAATGGCAAAATAATGGCATTTATAAAATTGCCATCCTAAAATGTCCTAGTGTGTGTGTGTGTGTGGGTGTGTGTGTGTGTGTGTGTGCGTGCGTGCAAGAGTGCGTGTGTGTGTGTGTATCCCCAAAAAGACTTGAAAAACAAGAAAAAAATGGGAAAAACATGCAGCAAAAATACCTTCGTCCCGAGGCTTGTTCATTGAAGATTCATCGTGTTTTTTTGTGAGTGGACCTATAGGGTTAAGACAAAAAAGGGGGGAAAAAGAGAAAAGAGAAAATTCAAAAAAGATTACTGGCAAAAAACGGAAAAAAGAAAAGAAGAAGAAGAAAAAAAAAACAAGAATATCAAAAAAAGAAAAGAAGCAAGAGCAAAAAAAAAAAAGAACAAATTAGTAAAGTTTCACGGTTCTGTTCTTATTGTTCAGGTTTTTAAAAAGGAGGACAAAAACTAAAAGCATCACAGACACAGATTTATCAACAAGAAAAGACACAAGATCAAAGAAGACCCCAGTGAGCCGTTTCGGGATGACGTTCCCTGGAAAATGGCTGCTCCTGTTTATTGCCTCACAGCAATGAACTCCCTTTTCTCTCTCTCACACTCTTCACAGTGGTTCCCTAATCCCTGTGTTTCGGTTGCTCAGTTGAAAAACGTCCGAGGGGGGCAAAGGAATGAACCCCTTGTGGTTTGAAAAACAGGACATCCCCCTTCGTCTCCCCCCACTCACGCACTCACGACCAGAGACAAAAACAGGCAATGAACAGGACAGTGTAAAGCCTATAGTTCAGACCAAAGATTTGTGACAAGACAAAGTGTAATTCTTTTGTTGTCAGAACCTTGTGTGGAAAAGAAAAACAGTCTGAATTATCTCGTAACACCGACTGGAGAACCCCCCCCTGCCAAAAACAATTGCCATTTGGTGCAGTGAAACATGAATGTCAGCTGGTTATTTTGTGACATGGACGATGTTATTCCAGACCTCTCCTTTTTAAAGTGTTAATGCACAGTGTTAACCAATTAGGGACCTCTTTAGATAAACAGGGAACAGAATGACACAGTCATTAGTCATAGCAACTCGAGTTGAGGACGACAATATGGCCCTGTAAACGGTAAGGAAACAAAGCATTAAAACATGTTTTAGATGTGCAGAGTGGGTGGGTGTGTGTGTGTGTGTGTGTGTGTGTGTGTGTGTGTGTGTGTGTGTGTCACATCATTATTTAGTGCTGCTAAACCAGAGAGCTATACCATTCCCCAGGCGAATAAATAATTACACAGCACAACAGCAGTGTGTCAATTTGAAGTGACAAGTTAGTACGATGCTAATTGTGCATCGAGGAGGAGTGCAAGTAAAGGTGAAGGTAACAATCTCCATTTGCCCACTGGCTGTTTTTGACAAATTAAGGACTGGCAGAGGAAGAGAAAGAGAAAGATACAGGGGGTGGAAGGGAGCGATAGAGGTCAAAAACAGCTACCCTTAATGCTCCTACCCTAGTTGTTCCCCAAGTTGCATGTGGCATATACAGTAGCTCTGTTTACACATTTATTTATTCCCTTTGATTGTACAGTACATACATTTACATACAAGTTAATTTGAATTGAACGGAATTGGCATCGACAGGGTCGGCGTCACCTTTTCTCTTCGCTGTTGCTGCTAGTTAGTCGGTGGTTGTAATACAGGGGTGGAGATATAGTACTCAGGTTATTACATTTTTGACTTGAGTACAAACTTGTATTTGGCTTCAAAATGTCCTGGCTTCAAAAAGAAGTCCCATTTCAATGTTCTTTCAACAAATGAACCAGTACCCCAACATTCTACATTTAACATTCTAGGACAACTTAGTTTTTTCAACCACGGTTCATGTTTTAGGTTGTCATTAGAGAAAGTAAAAGGTGAGTGTTTTTTTTTTTTTCATTTGCTGCTTTCTAACGATTTTAGCAATTCTTTACAGTGGCTACATTTTTACTGCGATTTCTTTATTATTATTTACTATAGTCCTACTAGACGCCAGGAAATTACATCTGGCCACAAAAGATTGCGGGGTCTATCGAATGTGAAGGAGGAGGTGACAAACTGACGATTGACCTATACCACCATGTTCAGTAGTTTTTTTCTGTGTGTCTGAACTTCAGACACACAGAGAAAAACTACTGTGGCCAGATGTAATTTCCTGGGGTCTAGTAGGACTATAGCAAATAACAATAAAGAAATTGCCCTAATAAAAAGACATATCTTAGCCACTTGTTCGAATGCCCCCGCCACCTGTCAAAAATAACGAAACGAAAGAAAGCAGCAAATGAAAACTCTCACATTTTACTTCCTCTAATAACAATCTAAAACATGAACCTTGGTTGAAAAGAAAACTTAGTCCTTTAAGTATGGTACTTGCCTAAATGTAGGCCTAAACTTTCTAGTGCTGGAAGTAGCCTCGTCCAAAGCAGTGATTAGCAGTGAGGAGGAAATGCCACTCGCAGCTCTGATTGGTTGAATTATGCATGAAGGTTGCCACTTCTCACTCAAACTCACACACACACACACACACACACACAAACACACACACACACGCACACTACACACACGCACACACCCGTCAGTCACTGTAGTCACCATCTCACAAACGAGGAAGCGAGGTGGTGGTAGTAAAATGTTCTCCAATTAGCATAGATTTCATCCACCTGCCCACTGTTAGGTTCATTGCACTCTGGTCCTGCTCTGGAGACGCTCATAACGTCGTTGCCGGGTAGAAACCTTGTACGTCCAAAACTGTCAATATTTTTATCATCATCTCAAAAACATTTTAAAACAGTGAAAATAGCCAATCTACAAGCTTCCAATGCGCCGGGAGGCGACACGTTGTGAGCTTGTATAGATCGTCCGTTTTCACTACTTTTGCGCGACACACTCGCACGATGAAGTATAGGACGTAAATTTGCCCCAAAAACATTACGTTTAAACATGGATATACGAGGTTTCTTCCCGACAGCGACGATAAGCAGGAAGGGAGGGGCTTAAAGTAAAATGGCGGCCAATTAGCTTTGATCAATCGGCCCCGTCGTGCTCCGTGCCTGCCAATAGTGCTGAGTAGCCTTACTCTCCCAACAGGCCCGCACCAAGTGTATCCATATTTACATACATATTTACATACGGACGCTACAGTAATTTGAGTTACACAGAAGACAGAAACACACAAAAAGGAAGGAAAACATCCCGACTAGCCACGCTAACATGGCAATTATACCTGCAGTGTGTATGTGAGTGGGGGAGGGGAGGGGAGACCACAAATGGAACATTAAAAATACAATCTTGTTCAGTTTGTAGGAAGAGCTCTTGTTGTTTGGCCGAAACTTTCAGAGTTTCATGGAAATCTTGACCGTCCGTTCACGATTTCAACCTTGACCGTTGGAACCTCTGACCCGAAATGATATCTTCTGGGATATAATATTATTCATTCCTTACAAAGTGTAATGAAAATCCACCCATGCGTTCTCTATTTTTACTGTATCGTTGATTGTGACCTGTGTTGACCTGAGAAATGCTGGACTCAAAATTGAGTCATCTCTTCTACTACATACTAATAATTCCAAGAAAGTTTCAAGAAACTTTGCGGATCTATTCTTGAAATGATCTTGTTGGCAAACAAATACACACAGACGCATGGCAAACATGCCAGACATGGCTGTGCTGTGGCAGCAAAAATGCTACCAATCAGGCATGTCTACAAAAAGATCCATAAGCTGACAAACCCCCCCACATGCAGGAAATGAAATATATGAACCTATATTCTGTTATATGTGCAACATAGTATGTGACATATTATTCAAAAAGTGGCCGCCTGCATATATGTTGCATAAGCTATATAGAATCATATATTTCCTATATCCACGTACAGTATGTGCATATATTCACATATATCAACCTGAATATGTAATATATTCAGCATAATAATATGTTCATATATTTAAAATAAAACCATAGCAGTCCACCATTAGCCTTTTCATGTCACGCACCACCAGTTTGGGAATCCCTTCCCTGCTGTAGTGTAGGCGGTTGCTTAATAGATTTGTTTGAAATACAAAAAAAAAGCTTCTCATTCTCGCTTATTTCATTCATCGAAAAGGTCACCGACAGAACAATCACTAAGAGAGTGATCCACAGTTGCAGCCCTAACGCAGTTGGAACCTCTGTCTCAGACAGTATAAACATTGCATTTCAAAACAGAAATAGACTAGACCGGGCAGAGAACAATAAAGGAGGATTTGTTTGGGCCGACGAAGCGTTGCCTAAATGTGAGGGCGGCAGTGGTTCGGGAGGTAGAGCGGCCATCTTGGAATCCGAAGGTTCCAGGTTCGAACCCCGGCTCCTCCTCCTGCAGGCTACGTGTCCCAAGTGTCCTTGAACAAGAACCCGAACGCCTAACAGCTCCCAGCGAGCAGCTTGATGCCTTGGCACGGTTTCCTCTGCCAATCGGTGGGTGAATATGAAATACACTGTGAATCGCTTTTGGAAGGAAAACGTTTTATGAATGCAGTCGATTTACCATTTTTGTGACAGAAAGCAGACTTGATTGGCACACTTTGATGCAGCGAGAGGGTTAGAGGAACCTGTCCGTTTGAAATCAATCCTGCATGGGGAAAAAAGAGGCCTGCTGAGGATTCCTGACTTTCTGCCATATGCAGTACGCCCAGAGAACGTAATGAGGCGCTGCTCATAGCAGATAACTGGTGCAATATGTATTAAAAGTAGTTTAATACATTAATAGAAAATAAAATATTTCTTTCAAAAATAGAAGAAAGCTCCCAACATTGCGTTGTGAGCTTATGGATGATTGCCTATCTTCACACTGTTTTGCATGACACCACGTATAAAAGAATGCTTTAAAATAAAGTGCTCAATCAATTTGTTGCATTATCGTTGCTGTCAGGCAGAAACCGGATACAGTATCTCCACATTTTAACACTGTGTTTATTGGTAAATAAATGCCCTGCATGCTTGGTCAGACAGCGTCACACAAAAATAATATCGCTCCTTGATTATTCGATTGATCGAAGGAAGATTAGCATAATTCCTACTGTAAACTTATGTAATTGTAATGGATAGTTTCAGATAGGCTACAGCAGACAGTGTACTGTATGTTACTAGAATTTCGCCGGCCTTCGGCCGGCGAATCCTAGTTACATTGCAGCGCAATATGGGAAGAAGGAAATTCTCAGTAGTGTGCCCTGCACATATGTAGTAACGGATGGGTTATAAAGTATTAATAATAACAGAAAGTGTTTTTTATTTCTCATAAATACGCAAACATGGTGAAACAACTACAGTCACAGAGAGCAGTGCCAAGGTAGCTGCTGCCTGCTAACGATGCAAACAACAGCCTTGCCTGGTGTGTGTGTGTGTGTGTGTGTGTGTGTGTGTGTGTGTGGGGGGGGGGGATAGCACTAATTTTCGACATTTTACTGTGTCATAAATATTTACATCTGTAGCCTATATTGTGATTACATTTGACCGTACATTTGACTCTTGTGTTATATTCTTGTGAAATATTCAGTAAAGTATTGTGGTGAAATATTCACCCCAAGTTGATAAGATATGCAGAGAATATAATACCAAGAACCCCCAGTTTGAAATGCATTAGGCCACAGACCCCCATTTGATACCATTTGCTCTCTGGGAAAATCAGGGTCCATTTGGTTCCATTTGAATGCTCTTGGAGTATGATGACTGCTAACAGTATTATCATAAAATATGTCTCAGTTTGAAGATTCAAAAAAACATATTTCATATGTGTGAGCTTGTAAAGTAGAACGTTCAACCTAGAGACAGTGTTGCCAAGTCTGATCATTATAAGCTACTTTGGACTTGTTTATCTATTGGTAGTCCTTGACATGGAAATGTTTGAGTTCCACTGCTCTGAAACAACATTAGACAACAAAGTTTGACAGTCAACACTATAATTGATTATTTTAAGACTAATTTCCGGACCATTTCTGATTTACCTACTTTGAACTGGCCTATTAACATTTTTATAGACCTGGTTGCTTGTTTCACTCTCACATCCACGATATGTGGCAACCCTGGTTTGTTTTGGTTTGCGTGTGGATGTGTTTTTGTGTTGCTTTAGCATCTTTATCACAGTAGCTATCAGAGGTTGCAGCAGCTGCTGCTGTCATGAAAACGCAAGTTTCTGTCCCAGAAGCTCACGTTAGGTCTGCGCACACTGTATGTTGCTATGGCAACCTGTCATCAAATGCTGCTAACGTTGTGGTCAGCACTGTTAGCATGTGTGCTATCAGGCAAAAGCTGAGATAGATATAAAACTACTGGCCAAAATGTCATACAAAACACAACAACTAAAATCGGAATGTAATTGTGACCTACAGACCATCATGATTTGCTTGCTGGACCTATAATTAATTTATTTGCATTAAATTGCCACTCGCCCATATAAATAAAAAGCAATAGCCTGCATGTGTGTGTGTGTGTGTGTGCGCGTGTGCGCAAGACAGACGTGCGTGTGTGTGCAGGCTGAGAGCTGGTGACTGTGATTGACGTGTGAGCTGGATAAATCAGTGAGAGTTGGAAAAAGCGCCCGCAGAGCCAACTCGCAGGCAGTGCCTCAGGCCAGATGCCCGAGAATCGGTACAGGAATCTCTGGGTCACCAGTTTTGGTGTGACACACACGGCTTCCACATTTAGCTTCATACTGGGTGAAAGTGGCGTTCCAAAAATTATTTTTCCCCTCGGAATTCTTATTCACAATGAGATGGAGTTGAGGTGTTTGTGTTTGCTTGCTGGAGCTATAATTAATGTATTTGCATTCAATGTCCACTCGCGCATCGAAGTAAAAAGCAAGATGGCTGCCGATTGCGAGCTGAGAGACGGAGAAAATAGTGACGTGTGAGCCGGGGGCGGGCCTCTGACAACAGCATGAACACAGGGCAGTGTTGCCAGGTTTGCGAATTGTAAGCGAGTTGTAGTGTGTGCAAGTAGCCTGGTTAAAAGGCCTTGTTTCTTCCCGTGTTGGGGCAACAGAACATGTCGACCAGTTTCTGTCAACCGCTTTTGGTCAGGTGACCAACTCCACAAATGTTAAATTAGATATTGACAGCAGAGAGTGTTGTGAATCACTGGACCTCCCATAAAGAAAAACAGGCAAGCGAGAGCCTGGTGTCTATTCTAACTTGACAGCTTTCAACAAATGGAAGACCATGACCGTGCATAAAAAGAAAAGGGCGAATGGCTGACAGCTGTCTGTTTTTGTTGTTGTGATTGTTCTTTAATGAGTCCCCCCCCCCCCCCCCCCCCACACCCTCTCTCTCATTCCCCTTCCTTCATCCTCCCCTCTCTCTGAACATAATTTCTTCCCCTCTCTTGCATTGTGCTGTGTCTGTATTGTGGGGTGGGGAAACTGCAGTTCACTTTGATGCTGGTTATGTAACATTTCTACTTTAGCTCCAATTCTTGCCAGGTCCACACACATGCGCACGCACGCGCACACACACACACACACACACACACGCACACACACACACACACACACACACACACACACACACACACACACACACACACACACACACACACACACACACACACACACACACACACACACACACACACACACACACACACACACACACACACACACACACACACACACACACACACACACACACACACACACACACACACACACACACACACACACACACACACACACACACACACACACACACACAAGGTCATTCTGGTCAACAAAAACTGAAAGTAAAACAAGCAATGAAAATCATATTCTAAAGAAAAGAACATTTCAAATGGTTGCGGTCGGGCATAGAAACCTCTTAACCATCCATCTTCAACCACTTATCCGTAGTCGTGTCGAAAAACCTCTCATCTTCATATTTAAACTTTTTGTGTTTTTTTCATAAATGAATGCCGTCACACAAAAAGTTACGTGTATTGCTTTTTTAAAAAAAAACACTTTTGGACATATGAGGTTTCCACCCGAAAACTAAAAAGCAGCAGTCAGCTATCAGTATCTATCATGAAGAAACAATGGCATCTTCAAAGGCCAGTGAGTTGTGAAGTGGTCAAAAGCCTTTCATTCCCCATATTGACCCATCCAGAATGTGGCTGAATAGTGGCACTCTGGTGGAAATAATTACTATTTAGCTGTAACATTTTTTTTTTTAGCTCAGCCCTTTTTAATTATCATTGTATAACACGTTAATTTCTCAATTGCTAATGATCGGAGAGGGAGGGAATTACTGTGTATTTGTGGACCGCGAGAGAGAGGGAGAGAGAGAGAGAGATACTGCACTAATTGATGTAATTGATTATAAAAAATAATTGACAATATTAATAAAAACAATTGTGTAGAGTTTTAACAACAGCTGCACTGCATAACCGGCTAAACACGCCTTTTATTGTCTTTCCCTGCGTAACACGCTAAATTAGTTTTAAATGTTTAATTTGCCGTTTTTAATTACTTTTATGAAAATCCGACTATGTTGCCGACATTGTGACGAGGTCGACTGGCTTGCAAGTTGCAAGGGCTTCTGGGAGTCCAAAGCAAAGTGAACGAGGGGACGAGGGACAATCTTGGCTGGCTATAGGCTCTTTGTTGTCGATCGGATCGCGGAAGTGGCTCATGTGTCGCTTCGCTAAGAATCAACGGGACTATTTTCAACCAGAATTTTCATCATAAGGAGGTAGAATTACGAACTGTATAAACATCGGCAGTGACTAACTTCTGATAATGTTTAATCCGGAAATAAAGCTGTTATAAGAGACGCTAATAATGTTTAATCCGGAAATAAAGCTGTTAAGACACTCTGACATTGAAGAACGGCTATAGCAAGCCGTGAGTTACTTTTCACCACTGGATGGCAATGATGGCGGTAAATGAAATAAAAGCGTATAAGGAAGGAGGAAGTTTAATGGTGATAACAATCTAATATAGGTATGGTTTTGCTACACTCAATTCATAATTAACGTTCCAATTTTGGAGCTCTGGCTCATGGACTATAAAACCACAAAGAACTGATCCAGTTCCCGCATTGGGAACCAACCGGTGGAAAAGGGGCCAGTGTGTCGCCATGACTGCTGTTCTCCCCTATATACTGGCTCAAGCTGTCAGCCACTGAGGAGCCCCCTCCGGGAGGACTTGGTGCCTCTCCATCCTATACTCCTCCCGCCCAACACTCCCTGACGACAGGTTCCTCCGCCAGCTCGTAAGGAGCATGTGCAGTGGCAAATGCTGCATGGCTTCCCTCCCCCTAAACACGCTTCGATAGCCTAGAGCCCCTAGACGCTGGACAAAGCAGCTGGTACTGGTGCTATTCACAGGGGCTCCGGTACCTTCACTGAGTGGCAAGCATTGGATTAAAGCTAAATGAAATATCACGACTGAAAATGTGTTGTTTGGCCAAAGGCCCAAACTGTGGTTTGTATAAAACAGTGTGAAAGGAGCCCTCCTCCTCCCCCACGGCCCACAAGCTAGTGCAGTGTTTCATAAACAATTATCACAATATGTAAATTATAGGATGTTTTGGTATAGCCATACAGCCAACCAGTTGAAAAATAATTTGATTTTTCAAAAATAGCAGACCTACAAGCTCGTAGCACGCCACTCGCGTCGCAGTTAGACAGCCGTATACTTTTTTGACATGGCTGGCTTTGAATCCAAATGGCTAAGATCAGTCACGGAGATAACGAGAGAGCATGCTACAGTTGTACAACTCAGTAGTCATCTAAAACAGCACAATAAAGTGACAAATCTCTCTCTCTCTCTCTGTAAAAAAAACCCCTCTCTCACATTTCGCATGCACATACACCTCTAAGTGACAGTTGTTGTCGTTAGATTCAATACAAGCATACTCGGCATACTAACAGCATACTAAACACAAAACCCCCGAGCTGACCGGCGTGACCGCATGCAGTCATATAGCATGTTCTCATTCTCTGCACAGAAGCATTTTCCATCACTAAGTGGCACAGCGTATGAAGGCCGTTTGTCCAAATGAGAGTGTGGTATACTGTTGTTGCACAACTCACTTGATAATGTCATTTCACTCTCTCAATCTCATTGTATTGAGAGATCGCTCTCTCAATCTTCGTTAGCTTCTCTCTCATGCCGCACGCACGCATGGACACACACACACACACACACACACACACACACACACACACACACTTTAAGGTTATAGTGAAAACGCTCTGAATAGCTGTCAGCCACAGACAAGGTTTCAACTAATTGGCATTCAATGGCAGCCAGAGGCTCTTCAGCTTCATCCTTTTTCCCCCTAAAAAACATTTTTATCAACGCAGATCTACAAGCTCATAGCGCGAGTGCCGCGCTATGAGCTTGTAGATCTGCTATTTTTCAATAGCTAAAGTATAACATAAAGCTTTAAACACCAAAAGGGGTTCCCACCCAAAATGGGTCATGTGATCAGTGACATCACGAAGATGTACTCTGCAAGCCAAAGAGTACACATATCTTTGTGATGTAGATCTGCTATTTTTCAATAGCTTAAAGCATAACATAATTAATGTAAAAAAAAAAAAAACATTCAAAGTTCAAATATGGAGAGTCAAGGTATCTGCCCGACAGCGACGACTATGTTCATACCGCTATACTGTATATGCCTGTCTATTAATAAAAACGTCAATCAATCAATCAGTGAAACACCGTTATCACACTTGGAGTTTGCTGCGGCTCACATGTTTGGAAATGGAAATGGACTCAAATTTGTCCAAATGAGTTCTCCCGTCCTCCTGGGGCTGTGCTATGCCATGTGTTGATTGCATTGCGACATGGACTGGGATTCAAGGAACTCTATACGTCGCCGACATGTGAGAACTTGTCGCATCCGAGGAAAAAAGCCAGAGGATTTATCCACATTAACCCCTATAGGTATAAGGGAAAAACACTGGCAGTCGCGGAATAATTAATTAATACCCATGGCAATCAAACAGCAAACTGTAGTATGTGCTCTTCTCTGCATGTACCATTATTTTTTGAAAAGCTACTCGTTTGACTTAATTGAATAATCTCACGTTATATACCTTTCCTGTGTTTCACCTATTCAACTGAAACATTTCCTTCTCTCAGTCTGAGCCTCCACCGCTGTCCATGGTGCTGAACCAAATAGTGCCATTCGCTCCTTAGGGTGCAGTTAAAAAATATAATGATATATCACTTGGTGGTTTTGTATACTGTAGCTTCGGACGTGGGGTAGCAGTGTGAACGTGAGTATGAGAGAACATAGTGTATACAGTAGCTTTGGAAGTGGGGCAGTGTTCCAGTGTTCCAAATAATATTATATTCAAAGATTTGCACACATTTTTTACGATTCCGCTAAAGTTTAAAATAATTGGCTAAAGTGGTTAAAAGCTATGAGGTGACACAGATGCGTACTCAGGTCTAAATGGGTTCAAACCAGGGCAAGCATCAGTGTCATGTCAATGTTTGCGAGGGGTACACAATCGCTCGCATCGCGCCACTTTGTGCCGCGCTGCGAGCTTGTACCTTTCTTTTGTTTGTTTGTTTTTTTAACCTTGAAAGTGTTTGAAAATCTTTTACAAATCTATACCTTCTTTTTTTTCCTTTTTTTAACCTTGAAAGTGTTTGAAAATCTTTTACAAATCTTCTCTCCTGAGGGTCCTGCCTTGGCACAAAACATTTTCAGATGGGGGTCGGTCCGCAGCCTAAATGTGGCCTATAGGAATTTTTGGGGGTCCTCAGCACGAAAACATCTGAAGAACGGCCGATTTAGAAGGCATTTGTAGGATGGGCCTCAGGTCTTAATAGAGTGCCAAAGTCCCTTTGCTCATCCCAGTTCTCTTGGAGGTCATCTAAAATCATATCATATAAGAATTGTGGTCCAAAAAGAAACAAACTGTCTAGGCGATATTGTCGGGGAGGTGTCTCTGTATCGTTTAAGACAGTCGGTCAAAGTCAGTCATATTTTGATAGTCTGTTTTCTTGCGAAAATGTAACTAATTCAGCAGCAATAACCTTAGCGTTTTCTCTCAGTCAGTTGATTCTTCATCAATGATGTGTGAAACGGCCGGGGATGATTTGTTTATTTCTCAGTCAAATAGAAAAGAACACCAGCACTGCACTTTCTATCCAATAGGATTCTTGTTTGTTTAAGTTTCCCCCAGCAAACAAAAAGGTGTTTCGGCCCCGGAGGCCTTCCTCGGAGTAAATGAACAATGTTACGATCTAAAATCCCCCCCTATGAGGTTTATAATGCAAATAAAAAAAAGTACATGGACCCGTGGACTTAGTGCCCTCTAGCGACATTGACGTCAGCCTTGTGGGTGTTCCAGGTCTGACCACTCTGTATTCCCTTCCTGTGTGCAGGGGTGGATGCTGAGCAGCTCATTTGGGTGATGTGTGCTAGTCTGCTTTGATATACGACTCAACGGGACTGTGTCTGACAGCTTGTAAGTGAGCTCCAACGATGAATGATGGACGCTTTTTGTGTGCTCAGAACTCCCAGCTGGGAACAGTGTGTGTGTGTGTGTGTGTGTGTGTGTGTGTGTGTGTGTGTGTGTGTTTGCATGCACGCGCATGTGTGTGTGTCTGCGTTTGTGTGCATGTGTGTGCGTGTGTAGTAGCGTGCGCATATGTGTGTCAGAGAGAGAAGGTAAGAGAGAGAATAGGTCACTGATATGCTAGGATTAATTAGATGCACTGCACGCCCACACCCACACACCCCCCTCCACACACACACACACACACACACACACACACACACACACACACACACACACACACACACACACACACACACACACACACACACACTTTGGTTCACACCTCTGAAGCAGATGGCCTCAAAACCTGTCCGTTATGCGTGCAACCAAGTGCATGCATGTGTGAGTAGCTCTTCCTACTTTGCTTGCATATACAATATGGTATATGAATTTGAACTTTTGACCACAATTCCCTACACTCACTGACGTCTTTCCCATTTCATCACCGTGGGGTGGACAGTATACACGTCATGTCTGAAACCGTTAAACTTTCCAGGGCCAAATGCATTGCCGGGTCCTTGATATATGAAAGTGTTTCAGAACAAACCGACTTAAGCAGCATCATTAGAAGCACTCCAGCTTTTCTGTTGCAGTCGGTGGGATTTCTCTTTCATCTTACTGAACAAACAAGGACAAACTGCGGTTCTCTAGCCTTGCACCGACATGAAAGGACCCCCCTCTTCTAATAATGTAAAGTCAGCTCACTAAATCATGCACACTAATGTTACCCCAGAGTCTTGCACTTTATGCTCACACGAAAAGTGTACTTAGTTGTGTTTTTTGCACCTTAAAAGGCTCGACTGTTATCTATACCTAAACTGTTGTATGCTGTATAGAAGGTATAGTGGTGGTGTTGATATACCGGTCTGTGGCAGCTACTGATGAATGACTGATCTATTTATATTACCATCCTATTAATATAAAACTGAATTTATTTATTTTGGTTTTCCCCTTCTATGCTGCTACTGTACGTCGTTTGAAGGAAGCGGAAAACACAAACACACACGCGCTACACAAAATGTAACGATAAAGAACAACCTTGAAACTTGTGAGATGTGACGGCCGTTTAAAAATGTCAGACTCAAGCGAAATCGATGTGTAAACATGCCATTCGGAAGATAAGTAGCTGTAAACTGAAACGCTTGGTCTTGGGGTGATGCGTGGGGCAGATGAGTCGTGGGACGTTTATACAAAATGTGGATCCTATATAAGGAAACCTCTGTCCGTTTCTCAAAGTGACCTTCGACCATTGTCACGCTGGATGTAAAGCAGTAATTAGTTCCACCGGCGCACTGCTTTGATGTGCACATCAGTCCACTTTGCAGCACTACACGGTCTAGTGACACACAAACCGCTTTAGCTATTGAAAAATAGCAGATCTACAAGCTCAGAGTGGCGAGCTATACGAACTTCTAGTTCTGCTATTTTTGAAAAATCGAAGAATTTCTGACATAGAAACGTAGCTTTTTCAGAAAACTGTCAGGATGTAGAAGACATTTTTTAGAATCTGATCTCAGGTCAAAACGGGTTAAAACAATAAAGAAAATAGAGAAAATAGGAGATCTATACAATCTCGCAGTACGTTCACAGCGTGTAGTTCAGCCATTTTCTTTTGCCAATGGAATGACTGTGTATATAGCAGGTAGAGTTATGACTATTCGGGGCTATACTTGACAAGGGAAGAAATATGGGAACCCTGCATCATCCTAGACTAGTGCAACAGTGTGGTCTGAGCCGCGCACCGTCGGTATACCGTTACGGAACTATTTACCGTCGCATCCAGGCTCTAAATTACATGGATCGACTAAACAATTCTCTGCGCGGCCGAGATAAGAAGGAGTATTTGGTAAACATGGCACAGCGTGGACCGTCTGGGCCTTTGATGATCTCTGGGCCCCGGCCCTCCTGCTAGGGTGAATACACGAGCTTCTGTCTAGTATTGACAGAGATTTCCGATGAGCTTACGGCTTATCGTATACGGCAAGAGGAAGTCCTGCAGACTATATGGGCAACACAGACAGATATTCGGTATTCGGGGGCCCAGACGGTTTTGGAGTTATCAGGGAAAATAGTGTCTAATATGTTTTTGGAGTTGCTCAAATATTGATTCATTTCACATTTACAATGGCTAGTTTTAAAAGTTTTTTAACAATATTCGGGAGCAAAAAAAACAAGTTTCATCTGAACCTTTCTAGGTGTGAATATTGGTGATTCCACATATATATATTTTTTTCCTTCGTCAGAGCCACCAACAGTTCAGAGGGCTTCCGATACCCTGGTCTGGTGTCGCTTGCCTGGCCGTGGTCGCAGCAGGTGTGAACAGTTTGTGGCTTAATTGCATGATGAATGTCCACTACACCTACACACAAAGGGCACTATTTTTGCCGTTGCCTTACCCCTTATCCCTAAACTTCTTTTTTGAAAAACATTTTTAAATAGTTCAAATAGCTTTTCTACAAGCTCACAACGTGTCGATGTAGATCGGCTATTTGAAGTATTTTTAAATGTTTTTTCAAAAGAAGTTTAAGGATAATGGATAATTGAGGCACTTGCGAAAATAGGGCCGAATATCCGAAACTATTATACTATAACTGTTGTGTTAAAAACAATAAGGGAATATAGACCGATAGGGAACGTTTGCTAAGTTTTAGTATTAAGTTATCCCGCCTTAGGAGCTTAATATGTTTATGTCAGTCTGGGTGGTGAAACTACCTGCGGGCCATCAATCTGCCTGCTCCAAGTCTCACAGCCTTCCCCCCCAAACAGCAGTGCTTCTCAAATGCGTTCTAATTTTCAAAGACGGCCCATAAACTCTCAGAGTTTATACAAACGTAAGGGTCCATTTGGTTCGCGATTGATTGATAATTTTATATATAAACCGTCCCAAAATGAAAACCGCAGTCGAAACGATCCGAATTGCTCTCGAGTGTGAGAGGTGAGCCCAGATGCTTCCCTGTGTTTCCCTCCTTTCTTGGTGGAGACAGTAGCTAGAGATATGTCTTTATGAAATACAGCCCCCATAGCCCAGGGCGCTGGCTCCGAGTTCTTGGCTCGCAGCGATATATAGTACTTAACATTCTCGTCCTGGGGAGAACATAATGCGTCTATAGTATATGCATAATACACAGTAAAGCCTGAATTAAGTATGAGAGACTATAAATACATCAGGGGTATTTGATCGTTTCTGAAGATGGTAATTAGTGGCGTGCGCATGCATCAAAATGCTGCATTAGCGTTAACCCGTTTTGGACGGGAACCCCTATGTTGTACTTTAGCTATTGAAAAAGAGCAGATCTACAAGCTCGTAGCGCGCCACCGAGTGGCGCGCTACGAGCTTGTAGGTCTGCTATTTTTGAAAAGTCGTGAAAATGTGGTGCAAATCTTTGAATATATATTTCAGAGGGAACATTTTTAACTAAAGTATTGGCTTCTGGGGCGGTCCCTGGAACAACATATTTTGAGATGGGAGTCCGTGGCCCCAATAGAGATAATTCTGGGGGTCCTTGACATGAAAAAGGTTGAGCACAACTGACATAGAAACATGGGTTTTTCAGAAAACGATTGGGATTTAGAAGCCCTTTTTTTTTAATCGCCATCAGTCCAAAATGGGTTAATTTAACACAGTAGAACAATGGACCTGTAAGGAGGGGGCAGTCCACACGTCTTACTGCGAGTTACACCAACACTCTGAAGTTATACGGTGCAAAACAGTCCATGTTATGTGGGAATAACTGCCATTTACATAGAATAGAGAATTAAAAACAATTATGGTACGTCGCCTTTGTCAGGTGGAAACCTCATTATGTCCATTAAACTGCTACTTTTCAGGATTAAAATTGAAGAAGTATCGACATTTGATCAAGTACGGAGATAATTTATGGGGGGGGGGGGGGGGGGTAGGTTTATGGCTGACAGCAACGATATGGGCCTTGGTATGCAGGTACACCTCATATTCTAGAGGCAGTGGTGGCCGAACGGTTTGCGGAGCGGTCTTGATATCTATCGGAAGGTCGCTATAGTTCGTATCCCCGGACCGGCAGCACGTTATAAAATGACCACCGCTGAAGTGCCCTTGGACAATAAGGCATTGAACCCCTACCATATGAAATGTTCTATATGAGCAGGGCCTGGCTGTAAACAAGTTCTTGAGCTTATAGTCCAGTTATATACCCTGGGTAAACATAGTACCTTTCCTTTCCTTTTATATTTATAGATACATGGTAGGTGGTCTAAGGTTATGTTCAGGGGTGAGAGAATGGATGATACTCAGTATAGAGTGGAAGTCATTGAAAGTCAGCGTGTGTGTGTGCGTGCGTGTGCGTGTCCACAGCTAAAAGAAGACCCTGCTATCTATCTATCATACCTAGTCTCTTTCACATCCCCCCCCTCTCCCCCCCTCTCTCTCTCCCCCCCCACCCCCCCTCTCTCTCTCTCCCCACCCTCTCTCTCTCTCTGTCCCTTAGCGCCTCATTCTGAAGCTCTCGACAGGGCGTGCAAGAAATATTGATCCACATGGACACCTCGGAGCGAGAGAGGAGGGAGGGAGGGGAGGGATAGAGGGGGAGAGAGAGAGGCGGGGGGGAGGGGAGGGGGGGGGGGGTCTATGAATGAAGGGAACGGGTAGAGTTTCAGAGTTAGAGACAGAAATAGAGGGAGGGGGGTGGGCGATTAGATTGGTGTCCTTGATAAACAATTTAGGCATTCAGCGGATGTTCTTAATCCAGTTTAAGCAAGGTAAACACACAAGGTAATACCTCAAATGCATAGAGACAGTGTATAGTCAGTGGTAAACCTAAGTCTAAACTAAATGTAATATGTACATTGAAACTATACAAACTATAGGATATACCAGGTCAAAACAAAATACCTGACGTCTGTCTAAATAACATGCAATATAAAGTACATTTTAACCTTTGCATAACACTGCATGGTTGTCAAGTGCTAAGGCAAGTGCTACGGGCTATAAGGTGGACTCTGAGGAGCTGGGTGTTCAGATTAAGGAGGAAAAATTGGGAGAGTCTGCAGTTCTCAACTGCAACGGGAGGTGTTTGTTTGTTCCACAGCTTTTTGGGAGCCAGAGGGGAGAAGATTCTGGGGACGTGTGGATGATTTAGGGGAAGGTTCTGACAGCTGTGTTAAAGCTGAACAGCGGTCTGCAGGCTGGCTGGGGTATGGGAACATTAGGAAGAGAGGAGAGGAGAGGAGAAGAATGGAGGATATATGGGGAGGGGGGTACAGAGGAGTAAATGAGGGGGGTGGGGGGGGGGGGAAATGGATGAGGAGGCAAACAATAACAGGTGCTCCCACAGAAAGCAAGATATTTATAGCAGCAACAGGAACGCAGAGAGAGAGAGAGAGAGAGAGAGAGAGAGAGGGGTGTAGGACAGTAGATGAAGGAGAGGAGAGGAGGGGGTTATCAAAGATGGACTTCCGTGCAGGGGTGTGCCCCGGTCAAATGAGTTCATAACTTAATATGGCACTTTCACCACCCTGTATGCTGTACACAAAGTCATGAATATCTTATTCATAAATATCTTTCAAACATCTTAACAGCGAAAATGTTGTCTATGTGGGTCCCTGTTGGCGCAACATATTTTCAGATGGGTGTCCCGGAGAACCAGAGACACACAGGACAACAGTGGAAGGAATAATACCAAAAAAAATGAATGAAAGAAAGAAAGAAAGAGACAGTCATGGCTGACATTGAGAGAGAAAGAGAGGCAGGGGAATAGAGTCAACAGACGGAGGAGGAGAGAGAGAGAGAGAGAGAGAGAGAGAGAGAGAGAGAGAGCACACGAGAGATAGAGAGAGCGCTGCACATGAAAGACAGAAACGGAGAAGGACAGGAGGGGAGAGAGAGAAACAGAGTAAGTGACATTTAGAGAGAGCAGCGAGGGAAAGAGTGGGCATGAAGGTCAGAACCTATTCTCTCCGTGAGGCCACAAACACGTGCCCGCTCACTCACACGCACGCACACGCACACACACGCACACACAGTCACACACACATACACACGTGCGCGCTTATCTACAGTACTCGAGTATGTTACCGTGTGAAAACGTGCGTTCATGCATGCTATACAGTACTCCTGTATGTTGCTGTATACCGAATGCATCTGGGAGTTCAACTGTATGTGTGTGTGTGCAGTGTTTTCACACGTAATAATTAAGTATGTGCTCATTTGTGTGTATGTCTGTGTGTGTGCGCCGTGAATGCGTTGTCAGTGAACGTCGTGTTGTATGATTGTGCACCGCATGCCATGTTTGCGTGTGCATCTGTCCGGACGTGCACCCAGCCTGTTGGCAGCCTCAGTGGCGTGACAATCCCCTACATAGCTTCCACACACTCTGTGGTGAGAGACCTGCTTTCTCGCGGCTTTCCAGTGTGAGAAACAGAAACACGTGTCTCCTCCCGCGTCAGAGCCAAAGAGCAGCTCATGGAAGCCGAGAATCGCGGAAGCCGCGTATGAATCCGATTTATTTTTGTATGTTATTTAACCCAAATTAACACTAATGCAGCATTTTGATGCATGTGCACGCCACTAATTACATCTTCAGAAACGATCAAATACCCCTGATATAATTATAGTCTCTCGTACTTAATTCAGGCTTTTTACTGTGTATTATGCATTATACTATAGACGCTCCCCTGGACGAGAATGTTAAATGGAGTTGGTATACAACACATGTTCAGGTAGGAAGACCACGCTTTGAAGCCAATATCGTTGGCCTCCTCCGCCACCGTGACACGCTAACTCTATTCCTATAGCCTCAATCACCTTCTCCACAGCTATAAAATCAACTCCACCGTTTACCTGCCATGGTTATACTGATGCCAGCTCCACCCCTCGCCACTCACCGAGGCCTCCTCGCTGCCATGGCAACTATAGTGTCAAGCTCTCCGCCCTATATCACTGCCCTCGCTTCATCTAGAGTATATACATGTCAGTCTGTTTCACCAGCCACTCCTGCATCGTATCTCATTCCTATATGCATTTCATTCCTACCATTCCTTCTCGTGTTCCACCTCTTTTCTGAATAAACGCTAAACCTTGTTAAACGACGTTCGAGTGAATGTGTGTGGTCTGTACCAGTGAAATAGTCTTGAGAAAGAAACGCTGCTACCGTATTTGTCCGAAAGTGACTGCAAAAAAAAATGCTGCCATTTGTTTCAAAAAGCTTTATACCCTGTATGACATGTATAAAAACGATGCAATGTGACATTTACGAAATGCTGTACCCCCCCCTCCAACTGTGTATATACTTTCCCACGACTGTTTTTATTGTATTTTGACACTTGCTTTGCCAATGTAAACGGTATGTTTTCTCATGCCAATAAAGCTCAGTTGCATTTAATTGAATTGTATTCGCGTCTCCCGATCTTCCAGATTAGGAGGTCGACGTTCAGAAAAAGTCCACCTTTTGAACCGTTTTGACATTTTCACAATTCTGTCAGTTCCGGGGCCTTCTGTGCGCTCCTTATCGGGGTAACCTTTGAAAGGGGGCCAGCCATTATGTTGCCTGACGTGGGGAGATGGGAGGGGATGGGGGAGGAGGGAGAGGGAAAGGCAGAATGCCAGTAAACAAGAGGGTGGAGAGATTGTTGCGTTGCCGTGAAATCGAAATGCCGACAGGCCTGGTTGTACTGTTGCCATTTCGTGTACTATTTCATCTGCCGGATGGGTCTCTGGAGATGTTTGCTTCTAACCCTCCTTCTTAACCCATTCTGATCGGGAACCCGTTTTGGTGTTAGCATCATGTTATGCCTTAGCTATTGAAAAATAGCAGATCTACAAGCTCATAGCGCGCCACCGAGTGGCGCGCTACGAGCTTGTAGGTCTGCTATTTTTTAAAAATCGAAGAGCGACTGACATTTTTAGAATCTGATCTCAGGTCAGAATGGGTTAATCAGACCCAGTGTGTGTCCAGTGGAAACCTCGTATGAATCTGATCTCAGGTCAGAATGGGTTAACACAAAACAAAACAAAAAATAAATCATCCACACCATAAAGGAACACACCTTTTGTTTATGTACTTTGTACTAATGTTCGCACACGCCTTTGGCTATGTCTGCTCGCTGTATCTATCCCCAAGAACCTTCCTCCTGGTGCAGTATCTATTGTTTGAAACTTCAACTTACATTTTTTTGTAATGTTTTCATACATGGATTAGGCTCAGGTCTCTTATGGGGTGGGGGGGGAATATATTACACTAATGGTAAATAAAAATAAATAAAAAATCTTATGGTCTAACCTAACGCTATACTATTCAATCAAAATAATTGGATTGGTATTTGCTATGGCCCTGTGCTGTGGGTTTCATCCCATCTCCAGAGGAGGCTAATGTGTTTTGAAGATGAGCTGAGGAGAGTGGACTTTTAGAATTAACGCCAAAGCCTGTTTGGATATGACCCATTCCCCTCTCCCTCCCTCTCTCCCTCTCTCCCTCCCACTCTCTTCCAGTGTTGCCAGATTTTGCGAGAGAAATAAGCAACCTGGTTCGTGAAAATAAGCCCAAAAGAAGCGACCCAGGTCAAGAGCGCTCCAAATGCATTCGCCATTTGAAAATAACCGATTTACAAGCTCACAAGTCACATTTCAACAGAATGTTGGGGAAATAAGTGAAAAATGTTAATATCGTAGCCTATATGGGTATCCCTTGCACAAAATATTTAAAGATGGAGAACAAACGTAACAACATTGGGGGGAAAAATTACGAAAAACAATTGGAAGCAAGTTCATTATAAGCAACTACACTTTAGAATATGTACAAGCAACTTTACAGAAAAGCCCAAGGTGGCTTATAACAAGCAGACATGGCAACGCTTCCCTCTCATCTCATAAGAGCGTGTTGGCTGCAGGCTGCAGTGCAGAACATGACTAACCCGGTCTGCTTATAACAAGCAGACATGGCAACGCTTCTCTCTCATCTCATAAGAGCGTGTTGGCTGCGGGCTGCAGTGCAGAACATGACTAGGTGGCTTATAACAAGCAGACATGGCAACGCTTCTCTCTCATCTCATAAGAGCGTGTTGGCTGCAGGCTGCAGTGCAGAA
Source organism: Protomyctophum bolini (assembly GCF_963924005.1). Classification (NCBI taxonomy): domain Eukaryota; kingdom Metazoa; phylum Chordata; class Actinopteri; order Myctophiformes; family Myctophidae; genus Protomyctophum; species Protomyctophum bolini. Next base: position 26,612,357 of record NC_137881.1, on the reverse strand, counting down.
CATGACTAACCCGGTCTGGGTACTTATAACAAGCAGACATGGCAACGCTTCTCTCTCATCTCATAAGAGGCTGCAGTGCAGAACATGACTAACCCGGTCTGGGTACTTATAACAAGCAGACATGGCAACGCTTCTCTCTCATCTCATAAGAGGCTGCAGTGCAGAACATGACTAACCCGGTCTGGGTGAGAAGCAGCAGTGCTGCTACATGTAATACTGACGGAGCTGAATGGCCAGTCAGTGCCGTCCGTCCTGGAACACTGGGAGTAATTTAGGTCAGAGGACCCAGGGGGGGATACCGTCGGGTTCTCTTACCCATTCGCTTCTGTCTCCATCTGCCTGCATGCAACGCTTTAAATCAGTGGGACTTTTCTTAATTTCAAGAACCTCACGTGACCGTGAGAGTGTAGAAACGGAACCCGCACGGACCCGCAAAAGGGTCTATTTGGCTGCATCTGTTCACTCTCAGTTACAGAGCTGTTAAGGGTCCATTTGAGACCTCCTCAAGTAACCCGCAGAGGGTCCCTGGACTCCAATTTGAGAACCACTGCCTTGAATTAAAAGGGAGAGTCCATGCTAAAATGTGTTCTGTGAAGCTTGAGTCACGGAAATGAGAGGAAATCTTTCCTTTTATAGGGCCAATTGGTCCCACTATACTTCGGAAAAGGAAAAACCTCTAACTCCTGTTAAAAGTGAAACTATATAACTCGTGGGAAATAACTTTTTAGCCGGCAGCTTTCATAGCTCACACTCAGAAAACACATGTCGTCCTGGTCTTAATGACCGTATATGGGGCGCTTCAATCTCTATCTGTGATGTTGGACAGCTCGCTCGCACAGCTGGGGAAACCAACGAGGGGAGCGAACTAGTGGGCGGAAACGTTCCGATTGATCTTTTCCATCCAAATGGGCTTTAATTCATCGCGGAGCTCGGCCGGTTATGAACCAGAAAATGTGCTCACATCCCTGTAAAATTACCACGGGCCCCCGTCGCACCCCTCTCCGCACAGCCAGTGGACCAGCACCAAACAGCTGCTGGGAGACGTTTCCTCGCCACAATATTTGTTTCTGCTTGCTTGTTTGTCATTTCTGGAGAAATGGTGTTCGGGTTCATAAATTTAAATTGAACACCCCGTGATCATAATATATATATATATATATATATATATGGAAATGGAGGATCTGCATGCGTGCTGTATATTTTAGTTATAGCGCATTAACTCGCACAAATGCATAATTGGAGCGCGTGTGTGTGTGTGGAGACCTCGATGTGTTTGTGTGTGGCTATACAAAAATAAAGCCACATTACTGTGGTTGTCTCTGTTGTGGCCGAAAATCAATGAACATTTGGCCAAAAACAGACAGAATACAATTGATGCACGGCGAAGGTTTAAGTGGCAAAACGATCAGTCAGCGTTGTCTTCTAAGCGGGGCCGTGTTGGAACGGGCCAGGCCACGTACGGTAACATTGATTAACACAGCGGTCAGGTCATTAATACCACATCAAAGCTTAAAAGCGTTATATATATATAGCGCTGCCTGCGACTGTAAAAACTCCTGCTGCTCCACGTTGACTTTATACTTCTAATAATGCTCTTACATTGGAGGAAGCCTTACCTCTGGATAACCTCTAGCTCTCTCTATCTATACCTCCGTCCCTCCCTTTGTTAATCTTGGATTCTCCCTCTCTCTCTCTCTCTCTCTCTCTCTCTGCCCTTCCTATTCAGCGTTCTGGGAGGCACTGTGTGCATCGGGCCCTGGCAAAGGGAACGCTGTGTTTTGTGTGTGTGAGTGTGTGTGTGTGTGTGTGTGTGTGTGTGTGTTGGGGGAGAGGCTAATTTGCATTCAGCACCACTAGTCACCTCGGCTTCAGGAGCTCTGAAGAGACAGCCCTTTTGAGCCGCATTGAAAAAGAGAACGAGAGAGAGAGAGATAGAGAGAGAGAGAGAGAGAGATAGAGAGAGAGAGAGCGTGTGCAAGGGAAAAGAGAAAGGGCAGGCGAAGAGTGTGAGAAAACGAGAGAGAGAGAGAGAGAAACAAGCTGACCAACCCCGTGCGGATAAGTACATGTAAAGGCACGTGGAAGGAGCAGTGGGTGCATGTGTGCTGTTGCCGTGTGTCTTTCCACACAGTGCATTATTCGCGTCTGCATGACCGTGCGAGTGTAGTCGGTGTACGTGTGAAAACAGCAGCACGAGAATACTTGTGAGCACATGCGCGGGCACACTCGTGCTACCGCAGCTGGCCTGGAGTCAAATCGTTGCTGTCAGGTGGAAACCTTGTACTGTATGTACTGTACAAAACTGTTATTTTTCAGAAAATGTAAAAACAATATAGCTGCTAGGTGCAACAAGCTCTTGTAGCGTTTTTTGTTCGTTTCCGACGTTCTTTTGTTGGTTCAACTCACTATGTTTTGTTATGGTTGTCCTCTAGCGTCTAGTTTCAGTTAGCTCATAACATTTGCTTCCGTTAGCTTCCGTTGCCACTCGCTCCGCATTGCGGCGCTCAGAGTATGGGTTTTTATGCCGTTCAGACTATATCATTGGCTTAGGAGGCAGCCAATCAGGACGCTAGTAAGGTGACTAGGTCGTCACTAAAGTCGCCTTTACGGTTGTCAGTAGTGGTGGGTGCAAATGTAGTCCAGGCGCTTTTGAAGCACCTGGCAAAAAAAATGACCCGTGTTCCAATGGATCCAATATTATTATTTAGTCACAAGCTGTTTAATACTTATACTCAATATTTATAAAAACTCACGTACACTTTCAATTTTACAAAATGCTAAATCACAAAAATAGCCAATCTATACAATCTCGCAGTAGTATGCGGTAGTATAAAAATATGAGGAGATAACAGGTTTCTGCCCGACAGCAACACAATCATGGCTTATACTAATCCAAGAGGGACTTGAATTTTGTTTTCGCTGTATGCTGGCTTTTTGATCTTCCGTCTCAAGATCACCTGAATAACATCTACCGGTATATACAAGTAGCTGGGTTACACAACTATCCGTCAACATTTCACCTGAATAACATCTATATACAAGTAGCTGGGTTACACAACTATCCGTCAACATTTCACCTGAATAACATCTATATACAAGTAGCTGGGTTACAAAACTATCCGTCAACATTTCACCTGAATAACATCTATATACAAGTAGCTGGGTTACACAACTATCCGTCAACATTTCACCTGAATAACATCTATATACAAGTAGCTGGGTTACAAAACTATGCGTCAACATTTCACCTGAATAACATCTATATACAAGTAACTGGGGTACAAAACCATCCGTCAACATTTCCTGCCGAGTTAGACACCATGCCGCTGAAGGCTTCGTCCCTTTTGGTCTAATCACAAGAAAACACATTCTAATAACAAACAGCATGGCTTCGTTGTGCAATTAAAATGGCTGTAACAACGCTCAATTAATTAGCAGTTATCTGGCTAACTGGCTTCAATCCCCCAACATACAGTATAGGCTAATTTAATAGACCCAATTAATTGTTTACAAACATTGGGACAGGGCGCAACGGGTGACTGTTTCATGTAATCAACTCCCAACAGATCTCCGAACCTGTCGTTTTGGGGGAGCGCTGGTTTCAGTTCATTCAACCTCCTATTGTGAGTTGGCTAGTGAGGTGCACCCTATAGGAGACATTTATACTTCAAAGCCCAAAAGTATTGCGCACAGAGAACAGCTGATATACAAGCTCACATCGCATCGCAGATGCGACTGTTGTGAGCGTAGAGGTCTGCGTGCGCGACACCATTGGGGGACGAATTATACTTCGATATAGAACAAAGCGGAGATCCGGGCACACTTGATGTTAAAAGGAGGAAAACTATATTGAACCCGACATGTTTCGACCTATACGGCCTTCATCAGGGCTATAACAAAACACAAAGCAACAAACTAATTAAATAGTCCCCAACAATTGCAATTAACCACTTAGAAGCAAGATCATGTGGTTCAACTCATTTACATTGTTATTACATACAGTAGGAACAATCAGGCAATCATTAAGTAGAAAAAAAGGAAAAGAGGACACTTGAGAAAAACAGCATCTGAACGTTTGATGGTGCATTTTGTACACATGAGTGCAGTTAGAACTTTTCCATTGCATCTTATGAGAGGTGGTGTTCTTCTGCTGCCGTGATGTGCGCACATGCTGTTGATTATCAGTGTGACATCGTCTGTTACGGCGTCTATAGAACTACGACTTAAAATGCCTCAAAATACCTCAAAATTGTACTCAAGCACAGTACTTAAAGGAGAATGACATACTAGGAAGGCTTTCTTACCTTTATTTGTAGTTGTTACGTCCCCACCAAAGAGGACCAGGTGTTATTTTGTGCAAAAGCGCATTATTGGCTATTTCTTTCCCCTATACCATAAGCCCTCAATGAATTGCATTGAATTGAATGGGGCTATGGGGTGTTGTGCTAATTCGCTTATTTCCATCGCTCAAAAATATTTCTTTTTTTGTATATATCCTCAATTCATAATGTAAATAGTATCCCAAGCGGCACACTCGAAATAAGCGAATTAGCACAAAAACCCAACCCCCATTCAGGGCTTATATGGTAGGGGAAATAGCCAATAATGCACTTTTGCACAAAATAACACCTGGACCTCTTTGGTGGGGACGTAACAACTACAAATAAAGGGTAAGAAAGCCTTCTAGTATGGAATTCTCCTTTTAAGTGTATACTGTGTTACTTTCCACCACCGGATTTTACGGTCTTAGATTGGAGTCCACGGAAATAAAACATGGCCAAATGGGGTTCCGTTCAGTCCACATCAAACTTGAGGATCCGTGAAATGAAAAAGGGCTGAGAATCACTGTTCTAGACAGCCAAGCCTGTTCTAAGCGCTAAGCTGTAACAAAAAAAGTCACTCACATTCATATTAAGCCTAAATTGAATTCATGTGTGAGAGTCCAGAGCTGACGGATGCTTTGTTCTAAAGTGAGCCGGGGAGAACGCGGACACGCAGCTGCCGTGGAGAGAATAATTATGACGTTGAGGAGGTTGTGGAGGGCTTTGTTGGTGGGAATATTTGGTTGGTTGTGGAGCCAGGCCGCACCGTCTGTATGCACCGTGTTGTTTTCGTCGACTAAAACTAAGACGAAAAATGTTCGACTACCTTTTTCCACTGAAGAAAACTAAAAGGAAACTAAATGAAAACTATGCCATGATGACTAAAACTAAGACTAAATATACTGACAATTTCGTCAAACAAATAAAAACTAGACAAAAATGTTAGGAAGGGACTAGTGGAGTGAGTTTATAGTGAATGATAAGGTGACGTTGCAGGACAACAGCAGTAGCTGTGTGGGGTGAGTTTAGTGAACGATAAGGGGACGTCGCAGGACAACAGCAGTAGCTGTGTGGGGTGAGTTTAGTGAATGATAAGGAGATGTTGCAGGACAACAGCAGTAGCTGTGTGGGGTGAGTTTAGTGAATGATAAGGGGACATCACAGGACAACAGCAGTAGCTGTGTGGGGTGAGTTTATAGTGAATGATAAGGAGATGTTGCAGGACAACAGCAGTAGCTGTGTGGGGGTGAGTTTAGTGAATGATAAGGAGATGTTGCAGGACAACAGCAGTAGCTGTGTGGGGGTGAGTTTAGTGAATGATAAGGAGATGTTGCAGGACAACAGCAGTAGCTGTGTGGGGTGAGTTTATAGTGAATGATAAGGGGACATTGCAGGACAACAGCAGTAGCTGTGTGGGGGTGAGTTTAGTGAACGATAAGGGGACGTTGCAGGACAACAGCAGTAGCTGTGTGGGGGTGAGTTTAGTGAACGATAAGGGGACGTTGCAGGACAACAGCAGTAGCTGTGTGGGGGTGAGTTTAGTGAACGATAAGGGGACATTGCAGGACAACAGCAGTAGCTGTGTGGGGTGAGTTTATAGTGAATGATAAGGGGACGTCGCAGGACAACAGCAGTAGCTGTGTGGGGTGAGTTTAGTGAATGATAAGGAGACGTTGCAGGACAACAGCAGTAGCTGTGTGGGGTGAGTTTAGTGAATGATAAGGAGACGTTGCAGGACAACAGCAGTAGCTGTGTGGGGTGAGTTTAGTGAATAATAAGGGGACGTTGCAGGACAACAGCAGTAGCTGTGTGGGGTGAGTTTATAGTGAATGATAAGGGGACGTTGCAGGACAACAGCAGTAGCTGCGCAGTGTGGCATTGATACAACGTCAAACTGGTGTCCCGCCTATCTGTGGAGAACAGGAGACTGTCCAGACTGAGTTGCGAAGTGACATTTTCAGATCCGCGGTACGCATCAAATCAGGCTGGAACCCAGGCTACAAAATTGCAATAAGTGTCACAACCAAACCCCCCCCCCCCCCCCCCCCCCAAAAAAAAAGAACATTTACAAGCTCACACATGGCTGCCATAACGCAACCAAGTGTAAATCACCCTGACGATGATCATTCAAACAGACCGAGGCCGAATCTCATTTCTGCCTTCACTGCTCCTCATCCTATACGGCACACACACACAGGCGGGACCGGAGGAATGTCACCAAAAAGCAGGGGGACGTGTGGCATGAGAAGAGAGGCAAATAAGGGGTGGTGGGGCATGGAGGGGATGGTGGAAGGGGAAGAGAGAGCTGTGATGAAAAGTGCAGCAAGGCTTGAAGAGAAGGAAGCAGAGAGAGAGAAGAGACAGAGGCAACACGGGGGCAAAGTCTATAGAACAGACGACCCGCACGGTTGCGACAAAACCGTGCTAGCAGCGAGGTGGAGGGGAGCACAGGGATCGTGTGATTAATATGAGCGAACGCACGCTGTGCCACACACACGCACGCTTAACAGAAGACAAAAAAACTATCTACCCACACACACACCCAAAACCTATCCAATTCTGCTCTCTCTCTCTCTCTCTCTCCCCCTCACTCTATCTGGCTCACAAGCTATAAATAGCAGCAACTGAGCCCTTTGCTATAATTCCCTTATTCAGAGTCTATAGTGGAAAGACACACGGATGTGCTCTTTGACATACAGTAAGTATAGTACGCACTGATGCTAGTGAACATACAGGAAGTGTTTTTCACTGCACTGGAGGGTTGCCAGGCAACCTTTCCCGGCACCTTCAACACTCAGGGCTGCGTACGGTACGGTACATGAGCCCTGCATGGATGAATAGATGGTCGTTAGATACATAACACATACATAATGGTACACATAACAAGGTAGCATTGAGTTCAGTACACAGATGCCATTTGATTTTTAATTATCTCCACTAAGCTATATCCATATAGCTAGTGCTGCATCGTGTGTGACAAAACTCAGTGAACCTTCTTCTTCCGACTGCTTAGTTACATTAATATCCCGTTATTACCCTTTTCCGAAATGGAAATATTATTATAGGTGTTGCATTACACAATGCGGAGGCTGACACGTTGAGTGTTGACGCTCATTAGCAGTATACGGTCAGGTGTTCATTCAGACGAGAATAAAAGCTGGCTTGACAACGAGGCTCGTTGTTGCTCGTGTTATACGTTGATTCCCTTCAACTCACACCCTCTCACTATACATGTGTGATGCCTCAAAATGGAGCCCGTCTGCACAAAACACCTCGCGAAAAGAAACACCTGTCGCAGAAACACTTCGCAAAGTGAGTCAGTTATAAAGCAAAAGATTGTCTCAGTGAGCTCCCGTCAGCCAACTCTTACATAACTACCACTTTTGCACTTTATACTTGAGCATTTCCAATTTCCAATACGACGCGACGCATTTGCGATTGGCGCTATTTTTAAAAGATTTTGTACACATTTTGAACTTTTAGTATAGGCCTACTTTAAGTACGTTTTGATGCCGATATACTTTTGTACTTCGACGTGGCTCCATAACGCCACACAGCCCTTTCTTCTTAGTGCTTTCTTCATGTTCCCTTTGGGGATATTTCTTTTTTTTTTTAGTAACCTTTTTTCTAGCGCAGGCTCCCTTTCTCTCGCCTTCTATATATGCTTTTGTTCACACGCTCGCATCAAAAGGGTATTTTGTGCACGTGCGCGCCGTGCCCGCTGCAGCGCGTGTGCGCGCACTGCGAGTGGATATTCTCTCTCCACTGATGTGAGCCACGGAGGACCCCGTACTGTACTTGAAAAGCTGCAGAAACATGACACAGATACTGTATGCACAATTATCAAGGTTTACCCTGTCATCAAAGTCTCTCTCTCTCTCTCTCTCTGATGCCTAACGTCTTAAAAGACATACTCAAGTACAGCACTCAGAACTGTAGTACGTATAGACCTAACTATAATACTATATATAGCAGTATAAGACGCCCTGAGGGGCGATAAGCGAATGCACGCATTCGGGGCGAGCACTGGCGCTTTGGCATGGAGGGGGGGGGGGGGGGGGGTGTCAGATCAACAACATATGGAATGTCAGAACAGGTCAGCTCCATATATGGAGCTCTATAAGGGTTTGAGGTCAAATGGATATAGAGTTGCTGTTGAGGTCCGTGTCGTGATCTAACATATTATGGAGATGGCCATATATTATGGTGGTGTAACGTGTCACGAGGCGTGACCATAATTGGACAGCATGATGTCACAAGGCGTGACCATATATGGACAGCATGATGTCACGGGGCGTGACCATATATGGAGGCGTGGGGTGACTAACTAACTAAGTGACGGAGGGAGGGACGGACGGGAGATGCAGGTTTTTGTAGTAGAAAAGTAGTAGAAAATGTAGTTACTATCACATCTGATATTTTTTTCACTGCTGGCATATCTCTCTCTCTCTCTCTCTCACACACACACACACACACACACACACACACACACACACACACACTCTCTCTCTCCATTATCTATCTGTTTGGGTCTTCTTTATCTCTTTTATTTATTCGCCGCCGCGCTGCTCGCCACCGACGGTGGCGGCGGCGCTGCCTGAGCCGTGTCGTTATTGCTTTAGCATCGAGCAGCAGCAGCAGCTGCGCTTGATAGAAAAATTGAAATATTGCAGAACAGGGGCTCGGGGTCGGAGAGCGCTTTGAGTTTGATGTGTAGAGATAGATGAAGTATCGGACGGAATAATTTATAAGCCACCCCCCCCCCCCTCCTCCTCCCCCCCCCCCATCCCGCCATGATTCACGTTGGCGGGATCTTGCGTTAGGGGAGCCACCCGCGCAGCGCAGCGCTAGTGTGTGCAGGGTTGGTTGTCTCTCTCTACCCGCTCAGAAGTCCAAGCTAATTGAACCCAACTGGCTGCTTAACTGGCAGTTTGTTACAGTTATATTACCGCGTTTAACCCATTTTGGGCGGGAACCCCTTTTGGTGTTAGCATTATGTTATGCTTTAGCTATTGAAAAATAGCAGACCTACAAGCTCATAGGTCTGCTATTTTTTTGAAAAATCAAAGAACGACTGACATAGAAACATAGCTTTTTCAGAAAACTGTCAGGATGTAGAAGACATTTTTAGAATATGATCTCAGGTCAAAAAGGGTTAAACACCGGGTGCATACCGCACCGGTTCTCTGGCCAGTCTGGGGAACCGCCAGGGCCCGGATTGGATCTTTTTAACGCCGGTTTGTAAGCGTCTTCTTCTTTCGTGTAGCGAGTTTAAGTAGACACTAGAGTAGCATTGAGGGTCCTAGAGATTGGGGGTCTATGGTCTATTAATACATATTAAACCTTGAAATCACAAAGGTACAGCATCACTGGACTAGAATAACACTTAGCTTTTCAAGGTACTCAAAGTCAAGTTACAGGACTAAACTACAGTGGAGCACCAATCTACGCCGTCGAATACTCAGCGCTCATTTAACTGAAGAGAGTGTTGAGAGGGGAACTCAATTTGTTTAAAACAACCATGCAGGAAAGAAGAGCCAGTGCCATATATATACCGCAAAGAAAATAACCTTCCGTCCGGAAAAAACGATGATCTCGGATCTGATCCGAGATCAGATCCGAGATCAGGGTGTGGGTGTTCTGGTGTCGCGGTCCAACCCTGTCCGGGTGAAGCCGGGGAGGAGGAATAGGCCCCCCCGGGGGAGCGGGCGTCTCCATCGATCTGCCATGACTGTGCAGCAGGAGCCAGATAAAAACCTCTCCGCTATGATTTATGGGGGGATGTCGTCTCAGCCGGGGTGAACTGGCAGAACCTGCCCCGCCACCCAACCCACCCAACCCCCCCTCTTGCACAGGAGAGCATTCAAACACAGGTCTTTACTTGGTGACTCTCAAAGCAGAACTGAACACACACACAGCACACTCAGAGGCTACACAACAGGCTGCAGGGGATCTTGCTAATCAGCACAGGTGGAAATAATGTTCTCAATCAGTGGCATGGTCTTTCACCTATAGAATATTACAGTTTGTTTTCAGCAAAAACAAAGTGGGCAACCCGCCCCTGGGTAGGAAAACTCCAAGGGCTCCTGGATGGAGTCTGACACTTTATTCCGCCCTGGGGGATTGTGGCAAACATGCCCTGGGGGACACAGAGGAAGTGTTAAAGGACACTTAACAGCATCGCACCGAGACCCGGTAATTGTTCCCGGAGTATTGACGAGGTATATAGCCATGATGTGTCTCCACTTCACTTCACTTCACTTTACGGGGAATGGTAGGTAATTGAGAGGCAGCGCAACGGCAATTACTGCCTGCCTTCCTAAAGGCTCCTCCACACCACAACCACAATAACTATAACTATAAAATATGTATTTTGAAAATCAATTGGGAGGGGCTGTGGCTGGATGGATGGTATAGTGGATTGATGGTGGTGGGGTGTGTGTGGTCGACCCCTATCGGGTGCAGTATAACAGTAGTTACACGGTAGTTAAAGTAGCTGGTTATAGTGCTCGTGTGGACGACCCTTATTTAGTCGTACAGTCAGTTATCTCTGGGTCACATGCAGAGTGATTTGCGGTGGGTGGGTAATCAATAATGGATGCTTAAAACTACGCAACTACAAATTTATTTGCAAAATGTAGTAGTGCTGTGAAGAGCTATACTTTGCTTAGTTGCAGAGGAGAAGGGTAAAGTAATCGCCGAGTCTCAATAATAAATGTGCCCGTTGAATAATTTAGACTATATGGACGGCAAAGCTAAAGTCTGGGGGGGGGGGGGGGGGGGGGGGAATTGATTGGACGTCTGTTGGTGATGGAGCTTGAAAGAGGAGGAATTAAGAACGAGGACGACGGACGCGGCGACGTCCTTGAAGGCCTATGTTCAAAAGGGAACGCTGAGATATTCATCCAGCCGCCCGGGCATCCATGATACAAACTACTGCTACTGATCAGGTATTAATAATGTTAACCACCAGTACATTAACCTGCGACTCATTTGTTTCATTCCTCCTTCCAATTATGGCATTTACAGTATAGCAGCACGATTACTTATTCAATAATTATTTAACCCATCCTGGGTGTTAACCCCTTTTGGTGTTTTTTTAAGCATTGTGTTATACTTTAGCTATTGAGAAATAGCAGATCTAACAAGCTACGAGCTTGTAGGTCTGCTATTTTTTAGAAAAATCGCTTCTTTCAGAGCGAACGTTTTTAAGTCAAATCTTTGCTTCTGGAGGGTCCCTGCATGGAACAACATCTTTTCAGATGGGGGTCGGCAGCCAACTAAATCTATTTTCGGTGGTCCTTGACGTGAAAATGTTTGACTTACATTATAGAAACATTCAGAAAACTGTCAGGATTTAGAAGGCAGTAGAATAATGTAGTAGAATCGAGCTCAGGTCTAAATGGGGAGAACCGATTTGATGACGCATGCAGGGTTAGTACTTTAAACATTTATTAGAGACACAGAAAGCGTTACTGCATTTGTTTATCTGCACGACAACAACCACAACCACAACCACAACCACAACAACCACACACACACACACACACACACATACACACATAGCAGACTGAATGTCCCAGTTTCCCTCCTTTTACGCTGCATTAAAAAGAAGTAATTTTCGGAGATGAATATACTAAAATTGAGAGAGAGAGGGGGGGCTTTTGAGGACAATCGGAAAGGATGCGCGTAAAGGAGAGGCAGAAATATGCACTGTTGAATGTTGAAAATGTTGAAAAGGTCAAAGAATAAGGAAAAAAGACAAGCGAGACAAGAGAGAGAGAGAGAGAGAGAGAGAGATGGAGAGATAGATAGATGGACAACCGAGTGGAGAGGAGGAGAAATTGAGCAACATTTGACTACAGCTCTAGGCTAAGATGTCCATATACTGTAGGCAGAGTATAGTGTCTGTGATAGCGTATGCGTAACACTCTCTCTCCCCAGGCCTTCGGCCCAGTGGAGGCAAACACTGGGGATTATAAGGTGCAGGCTTATTATTTGGATGCATTGCAATGTGCACAAGTTTGTGTGTGTGTGTGTGTGTGTGTGTGTGTGTGTGTGTGTGTGTGTCCTCTCCTTAACCCCTCCTTTCATTTGGACTTAGCTGGACACCTGCAAGATGGCGCCCGATGGGTATGGAAAGAATAAGGGGCTAGAAACAAACATTACATGGCCAGTGTGCTACTGTGCACGCACGCACGCACGCACGCACGCACAGACACAGACACACAGGGAATCAGGACAGGAATCAGGTAATGACACTGTTGTGTTTGGTCGCAGACTGAAGGTCAAATTCTGTTCAAGGACTATGACTGTAACACTGTACCGTCCACTGTACAAAGAGAGCATGTGAAGCATCTATACAACTCCCTAACCTGCACGTGTCACCGTGTGTGTGTGTGTGTGCGCGCGTGCGTGTGTGTGTGTGAGAGCAAAAACTAAAACTAAAAAATACCCAAGAAACCAGCAAATATTTTGACAGCAGCCACACACACACACTGTGCTGTGTGTGTGGGCGTGTTTTACACACCTTTCCTGCACACGCGTACTGTACGTTCGTGGGTTCACACAAAAGAAGCACAACAAAACCAGTGTGGGAAGAATCTCCGTGGTATTTAGAACCACGGACGGTACACACTGTATATGGAATGGCACGTTGTTGTTTGCGCGCCGGTAGCTGCACATGAGAAGGGAGGTGGGGTGTTGAGGGGGGGGGGGAGGGGGGTGTTGAAATGCGAGGGCTAAAACAGCCTGGGTATACACAGTCACTTTTGAAAGGTGTCGAAAAGACAAGATGGTTGGTGGAAACTGGAAACACACACAGTGTCGAAGCACAGGTAAAAAAAAAAATCTACAAGCTTGTAGATCTGCTGTTTTTCGGGTGTGCTCGACACCGGAGCTCGACCAAACATAATAAATGAGGCTTTATAGGGTGGAAGGATAGCTATGAGATTGTAGATCTGCTATTTTTCAATAGCTAAAGTATAACATAATGCTTCACAGAGATGTTAATACATTTATCGGACAACCCCAGTGGATGGTGTGCAGGGCGCGGCTTGCGCCGTGGTGTCAGTGAGCAGCAAGGTCAAGTACAATTATAACAATCTTATGTGTGCAATAGGCTTTGCCCCCTTATGTATAGGCCAAACCTCCGAAAGGTTCACTTGTTTGATCCAATAAAAAGACACAGTGTGTAAACATCATCGGACTGAGTGGTCGTTTCAGAACAAAAAATTGGCTTCGCATCATTCCGGGACAGTGAAGCTTTCATGCGTATGAAAACTCCTTTTTAAGTAAAAGTCTTGTTTTATGACAAAGTGGCAAATCAACCTGCAAAAGCTCACACATTCCTTACTTTTATTATATAAGACCCTAGGGAAGGAAAGAGGTATGGTATGGGTGAAGGGTGATTATTTTTTACCTGCAGGGGGGGAAAAAATGTAAAAAGGAAATATTTCTCTTTTATTATACACCTAAAAGCCTACGGTGCATATAGACGAACCAACTAAGGAGGGTTCTTGATGGTGAAAAATAGAAGAAAAGTCAAACGTCATCCAATCCTTCTGTCATAAAAGTGCCTGGAAGCCCCTTTTGTCCTTGTGTTTTATAACACTGTGAATGGCATGTCAAACGGGAAACAGGGCAATATAGAAACCTTTGGTGAATCGTGGTGGAATATTTTGCATATATATACGTATACAGTACGATATTCTCCCACAGCACATATCTTCAGTTAAGTCAGTTCTGGTGTGAAAAAACAAAAGCGGAGTTGCTATTTTGAGCAAAGTTGAAAGAAAAAAAAGACAAAAATAGCAATAATAACCAATGTCAAGCTCACAGCGTGTCGCATCGCAAGAGAGCCTGTTGTGAGCTAGTACATTGACTGTGTGTGTGTGTGTGTGTGTGTGTGTGTGTGTGTGTGTGTGTGTGTGTGTGTGTGCACCACAAAAAAAAGAAGAAAATGATTTTTTCCCCCTCTTTTTTTCTTCACTTTTCACTCACTCAGTGATCCCATGGGCGTTCCTGTAACGCCACATCGTGAACATTCACACTAAGACAGTGCTAAACAGCACTAAAAGTGGCTGGTATAATCATATGGAATTCCCTAAACTATAATAGCACCTTAAAGGTGCTATAATAGCACCTTAAAGGTGCTATTATAGCACCTTCAAGGTGCTATATATATATAGCACTTTTAAGGTGTCATATAGCACTATTACAGATGCTTAATTTAAGCTGAAGAACCTAAAGCAGTGGTTTTTCAAAATGGGCTCCTGTAGGACATCGAACGGGGCGACGGCAACAAATCATTCCGTCGCCTTGATGTCTTGGTGTCAGCACGACCAAAATGAAGTGCTTCGAGTCACCTAGAAAGATATCTTTTTATCTTACGGTGGAAACTCACCAAATGGGCACACACTCTCAGAGTTACGGGGGAGGTCCTCAAAATCAAAATGTTTGAGAAGCACTGCTTTAAAGGGATAGTTAAACTTAAGCTGTATGAAATACTTGCCATTATTATAGTGGTTGCAACTGTATTAATTGATTGCCAGAGTCCCGTGGTGGGAGTTGTGCTCTGGTTTTGGTGAAATATCAAGTAGTTCCGGTCATTTTGTGGGGGGGCACTGGGGGCCACACAGTAAAGGTAAATGAATCCACAAAACTAACGTTATTTGTATTGCTGACCTATTTCTAAAATATCAACTTTCGTTATTTTTTTACCCCACTATCACACGGAACTATGTTTTTTGTGTCCATATCACTACGCCAAAAAAAAAAGTTCCATGTGATAGAGGGGTCAAAGTTGAACGAAAGTCGCGCTAATATTTTAGAAATAGGTCAACAATAGAAATTACGTTCGTTTTGTGGATTAATTTACTTTTACAAAATGACCGGAACTACTTGACGTGAAAGTGTTTGAGAACGACTGACATGGAAAAACAGAGCTTTTTCAAGAAAACCGTCAGGATTTAGAACGACATTTGCAGAATCGTTCCCAGGTCAAAATGGGTTAAAGAAGAGCCCCCTCCCCTCTCCCGTCCCCTCCCCCAACTCACCGTCCTCGGTGGGCACGTAGACGTTGAGGTAGAGGCAGTCCTCGCTCTGGTTCTGGATGTAGCCTGCCGCCGCGTCCAGGTTGTCCGTGAACCACACGGGCAGCATGATCTCCGGCAGCACGCCGTGCACGTTCTGCGGGCAGACGGGCGCGAACGCCGTGGCGTTGCGCGCCTCCTGCCAGGAGCCCGGCGCCTCCGGCGGCTGGAAGCGCCGGTCGCCGATGGGCGCCGTGGCGTACGGCACGCCCAGGTACTGCTCCACGGGGCCCAGGATCTCGTTGTTGAGGTCCTTCTTGACGCCGCGCAGCTTGCCGTAGTTGGTGGTCACCGTGGGGTGCTTATTGTTGTTGGAGGAGGAGGAGGACGGGTCCGGCTTCTGAGCCCCGGCCGTGCCCAGGCCGAGGAGCAGCGCCGTGAGGCCCAGCAGGGACACCGCGCTGCCGCGCCTGTGGGTCACAATGACGCTGCTGCTGCTGCGGGGGGGCGGCGGCGGCCTGGGCGACAGGCCCCGCCCAGCTCGTTTACACACAGGAAGTGGGAGGAGGTACATGACGGAGTTAGTCCTAATGTGTCGAGGGGCCAAACCACGGTTCACGGGTGGCAACGGCCACGGGAAACCGGAGTTCACAGCAGCAAAGCTTTAGTGCTCTTATAACAAGAGGAAAACGGAGCGGCTCAAAGTCTTAAGACGAGTGGTGGGTGGGTGGCTCAGGCTGAGTTGAAGGTATACGGTTGAGGTGTGCGGCGGTCTAAACCTTTTGGGCCCAGGGGGTTTGGGGGGGGGCGTGTGGGGGTTAGGGGAGGCCGAGGGTTATTATAGGGGTCTCGAGACAAAGGTCCCAGGCGGCCTCACAGAGGGGTCCGGGTCAGTGTCGGAGGAGTGACGACGACGCGATGATGGCGGCGATCCGGAACGCTGCTTCCCCTGCGGCTGCGATCCTGTTCCGCTCCATCCTCACCGTCTCATCCGTCCCGGGGTTTTGGTTCAACAACGGCCCCCGATCCGGATCGATGGGACTTATATCAGCTGCTGAACTGAGAGAGAAATAGAGACAAAGAGAGAGAGAGAAAGAGAGAGAAAAAACGAGGTGGGGAGAAAAGGGAGGAGGGAAAGCGATTTAGAAAAGCGAGCGAGAGATTATAGCTTATCTGAAAGAGAAACATATTCTATTAAACTGCTGCCAGTGTAATATATTCCTCTAAACCGGAGCCAGGGCTAAACTATTTGGCAACATGAAAGTGGAGAAAAAGTGAGAAAAAAGGCCCGCCTGCTGAGATGAGATGGCATTGTTGAGATGAGAGTCAATATCGGCCATTGAATCACATACGTCTTCTATGCGCAGTGAGCCTTACAAGGCCAGCGCACAGAGGAGAGGACAAATGCGCGCACGCACACACACACACACAACCAAAGAGGACTACTTTATAAGCAACATATTGCCTTCCGTGGAAGCCTTAACCACAGTTCAGCGTCAGACCAAAGAACCGAGACATTTTAAACCTGATTTATACTACTTATAAATATAGCGTATAGAGTAAAAAGTACACCAGCTGATGACAATCTAGTACTAACGGAGCATAAATGAAGCATGGGACCGTTGCTGTGAAAATGAGCCCCGTTTGGCCTGCAGGGTCAGCGCTCAGCGGTCCAGGCACCTTGCCTGGGCGACCTATAGGCCGACTGTCTATCCTTCTATAAAAACATATAAATATTGGGAATGGAACAGTTTGGAATAACGTGTTCCTTCCACGCGCTACGTCCAACCAGGGAAACTCCCCCCTGTCAGGTGTAAAGGAGCAACTTGGACACTCAGGCATGAAGGAAGCATGAGTTCAAGTCCGTTGCTCTCCCCAGGTTGGCGGAGGGTGTGTGGAGCCCAGGATCACATTAGATAATTGACACAGGGGTGAAAAATGGGTTACAAAATCGTGGGATAAAAAATATAGAAAAAAAAAGAAAACATATAAAATAGCCGGCCACTCTAGCTCATAATGTTCTGGCACTGCACTAAACTAACATCATATTGGCAAAGTATATTTAAATCACTGTCAGACATTGTTGGAAAACCTTTTGACCCGGATCCACTGACAGCAGTTCTAGGAGTCAAAAGTCAAACTATGTCTACTTTCCAATATAACATGGTAAAATATGTGACTCTACTGCAGGCTCGCTGTTGAATTGGAAGAAAGCACGGGTTTCCGACTCACACTACACTTATGGAAATTTGCAATTGGAAAAGATAAAGTTTGAATTGAGAGGGAGTGAAGATAGATTTTTTACCAGACTTGGCAACCCTTCATTGACTATTTCAATAGGTGCACGGCTGCACGCTAACCCCTCCTATACACGATAGATAACATAATCGAAAATTGTTTTTTCTTGATTTTATTTTTTCTCATTTAAAAATAAAAATATCTGTAGTTGGGAAAGTTTTAGAGCAAGAGTGTCTGTCCTGTTATCTTTGTTTTGTTTTGGCTGTTCACATTTGTCACTGTTTTGTTTTTTCTTGTTTATTATGTATTGTATTTGAACATTCACACTACCCGTCAGGGCCGTCACTATTCTTTTTTTAATTTTATATCACTTAATTACTCATTATCTGTCAATGATATTCTGAAGTTATGTCATATACAAAATGCCTAATAAAAACAGTATTAAAACAGAAATATATATATATAAAATAAAGGCGAAAGCCACAAAAACAGTTATGTAGTGCAGTGGTTCTCAAGCCCTTTGTGTCTGCAGGCCC
Organism: Protomyctophum bolini; assembly: GCF_963924005.1. Taxonomy (NCBI): domain Eukaryota; kingdom Metazoa; phylum Chordata; class Actinopteri; order Myctophiformes; family Myctophidae; genus Protomyctophum; species Protomyctophum bolini. The sequence goes on along the minus strand of NC_137881.1, from coordinate 26,594,228 downwards.
TTGACTGTTCATAGGAGAAATGGCAGCGTCGATGATGCGTTCCAATACAGAGGTACGTATAGGCGAGGGCCGTGCTCTCAGTAATCAGTTATCCAGGCCCGGGTCAAGGTTCTTTATTATTTGTCTCCCGAGGAAGACATTAGTCTTTAGACAAAAGGGCCCGCATGCAGGCGTATAGCCCTTATGTCCATGTCGCCGCAGTGCAGCGCCAAATACATCTTTCTTGCAACATCGACCGCCCTCCTCTTCAAGAGGGCGGAGGTCGACCTGGAAGAACTGCCTGGCAGTCTCTGGTATGTGACAATCATGGCCATTATTATTATAACACAGGGCTGACTCTGGAAATGTGGACTATTTGAACAGTTACACGAGGGAAATGGCGAGGTTGGGATTTTGTTATATAATATTCCCCCAAATTTAAGGGATGCTGGGGAACCAAGGTTGGCTTCTTTGTCACTATTCTGAGGGACCCCTGGACTTGCGTCGAGGCACCCCATAGGGCAGTCGTTCTCGACGTGGAGTCCGGGGACCCCCAGGGGTCCTTCACGGAGATCCAGGGGGTCTCCACTCCCCAGCTAAATGATAGTTTGGAACTAGGTCTGCTATTTTTGAACAGTCGAAGAACGGCTGACACGGAAACATAGCTTTTTCAGAAAACTGTCAGTACATTGTGGTCAGGAAAGCGCTGCCCGCAGAAGCACAGGACAGAGATTAGGAGGCTGAGCCTTTCACTGCCCACTAGCGGTCAAAGGTCAGCGCTCGTAAGCAGCTTATAGTGGCCCTGGGGGACACACGTCTCTCTCACACACACGCGCACACACACACACACACACACACACACACTACAATGCCGAGGACGATTCTCAGCCTTTAAGCGTGTGAAAACACCCTCTTTGTAGGGTCGCGGTCTCTGGAAGTTAAACGAACGCCGAGGATCTCGTCATCGGCATATAACCTTTATTTCACCGTGCAGGCATGCGTGCGTTACAATGCATGAAGCATGCGAGAGATTATACATGCCTATATAACGACGTCCTTAAGTGACATGATGTAATCGCGTAGAAACAGTCTGTGCCGAACGGACCGAGAGAGCAAGACGAGATGTACGGTACAAGAGCTGCGCGTGCGTGCGCGCACACACGCACACACACACACACACACACACACACACACACACACACACACACACACACACACAGAGAGAGAGCAAGGTTAAAGGCAGTGTTCTGCCTCCACATCCCCAGCGCCATTAGCGTCAGGACTTGGCTAATCAGCGTCAGCTCTGCTGTACAGCTTATTCGTCCCAGCCCGTCCCCCTTGTTATTGCTTTATCTCCGTCCCCATAATTGTCTCATTTAAAGTCATCATTAACAGTATTATTGCTTTAGTTTGGGGCCGGCTGGCGCTTTCCTGCCCTCCTCCACCCCGCCTCTCTACTCCACCCTCTGCCCCATCCTTCCTCCTCCTTTAATTCTACCCCACTGACAATAAAGGCTGTTTGCGTTCCAAAGTGCAAGAAGGGCCTCGGCGTCCGGATGTAATAAGGCGGATAATTAGCATCTAAGGCTGTCTGATGAGGCAGCGCGACAGTAGACAATGCACCTTAACCCATTCTGAACGTGAACGTGCTTTAGCTATTGAAAAATAGCAGATCTACAAGCTCATAGCGCGCCACTCAGTGGCGCGTTATGACCTTGTAGATCTGCTATTTTTGAAAAATCAAAGAACGACTGACATTTTTAGAATCTGATCTCTGGGTTCATCAGACCAGTGTGTGTCCAGTGGAAACCTCGTATGAATCTGATCTCAGGTCAGAATGGGTTAACCACATGGACACAGCAGCATCCCTATAGTCTGCATGGGGCCAGAAATATAGGCCATTGTGAGCTTATACACTTTCATGTCAAGGACCCCCAGATTCATCATGTATTTGGGCCACAGTTCTGAATAGATTTCGTGCCAGAGACTTCCGGGTAGAGAAGATTAAGTGTAAAGAATTTCCCAAGTTCGGGCTATATTTCTGAACGGCCCAAAGCATAAAATAGGATTAAAGTTATAGGTTAAAGGGAATTCCTATATGCTATATTTTCATTTCATTTTGCTTATAGGGACCCCCCTTGGAAACACCTTTTAAAGGACCACTTCACCACTTTTCAACCCATCTTCATATAATAGGTCCTCACTAATAATCATGAAAAAAATGGTGCAATTCTTTTCTACTCGGTCTGTGTCTCATAGGAGGGCTGTGGGGAGTTCAGACACCGTCTTCCAGTGACATCATCGATGGGGAATACAAGCTATAAGAAATGACGGCAGGCTTTCTAGTCCTGAAAAGTTGCAATGCGAAAATGGAAGCCATATCGTTCTCACGATAATGAAAATAAAAATATGTTTAAAAAATAATCTGCCTAATGATGATGTCACTGGAAGACGGTCTCTAAACTGCCCACAGCCGTCCTATGAGACACAGACTGAGTGAATCATTTTTTCATGATTATTAGTGAGGACCTATTATATGAAGATAGGTTGAAAAGTGGTGAAGTGGTCCTTTAAGGACCACTGCAGAGTCCCCGGACCGCACTGAGAAACCAACTGACGTAATAAATAAATAAACCCAAGACATGAGATGAGCTGCGCGGAGCGGTCCTCTTTCTTAAGGGCTCTGTTCCCTTCAGAAGAAGCATGGGACGTTCAGTTTAAACAGACTGTGTGAGCCAGAGGGAAAGCTCACCACAAGTATGGGCACCGTGTTCCCCTTCAGAAGCCGATAATTGGGAGACGACGAGTCACACAATGTTTAGCTGTTCGCTGTGCCAGCGTCTCTCTCTCTCTCTCTCTCTCTCTGTACCGTCTCTGGCACACACTAAGTCTCGCTAAGTCACTGGTTTTCTTCTTGCTTTGTTGTTTTTGCCGACGCACGAGAGTGCATGTGCCTGTGCGTGTGCGTGTTGCGTGTGCATGAGCGTTCTTCTTCCTCTCGTGCAGTGCTAGAGCAGGACGTTGGATATGTGTGTCTTTGTAATTGAACCACAGAGAGATGAGAAGGCCCGGTCCAACTCGCCTGGCTCGCTCTGGGACGGCGCCTCGGCCCACGCACGCTCGGCCAATATCCACCATTAAACTTTCATCTAACGAAAAAACCCATAACTGTGAGACCATGCAGGGGAGACGGAGAGAGACAGAGAGAGACAGAGAGAGAGAGAGAGAGAGAGAGCAGAGAGAGAAAAAAACGGAGAAAGGAGATGAGAAATGAGATTGGAGAATTGAGAGTGAACGACGTTGAGAAGATAGAAACCAGACCTGGGTGTTAATACGGTTCTGCACTCGGGCCAGCTGAGCACCGGGAGTGGTATGCCTTCTTTAAGAGGAACTTGCCGACCGCGTGCATGGCGTATAAGTTTCACTGGCACCCGAAGAGCAGGAACCATTAATAGGACTATACTCTCCGGATCAATATAGCTCCGGGTCTGGGATGATGCTCTGTGGGTGGGAGGGGGGGGGGCCGGGGGGGTCAGCCAAGACGCTCCCATCCTCTGTTCTCCAATCCCACGGAGGGCAGGAAGGTCGCAGAGGGTGCAAATGATGCAGGGGGTGTCCCCGGAATGCCAAGCCACAGGCTGACAGGCAGGCGGGGAGTTTGGTGGTGAAGTCTGTGGGTCATTTAACTAATTGGCTCAATTAGAGCGCACTCATTTGTCAAATTGGGGACCTCTCTTTGTACTCGGCGGATTATGTAACTGTCGGCACTGCTGACTGTATCAAAAGAGCAGTCAAGCTGAGTCGCCGAGAAGCTACTCGTAAAATACCTATACGAGGTTTCTGTGAACATAAATTAGGTTCAATTAAAGCTCCTAAATGTTACTTTGCACCTTTTTTGTGCTCGGCAGCTACACAATGGAATAATTTATTTCTTTTTTAGGAAGCAACAGACACTTTCTAACCGTTTCAAGAGCACAGTCGAGCTTGAGTTGCTGAGCAACCCGTGGAAATATGAGTGTTCCTTCTTATACTGTATGAAGTGTTTTTCCTTTCTATTTAACCCATTTTGGGGCGGGGACCCCTTTTGGTGTTTTAACTGTTGAAAAATAGCAGATCTACAAGCTCATAGCGCGGGACTCGGTGCCGCGCTATGAGCTTGTAGATCTGCTATTTTTGAAAAAAATCGTGAAAATGTGCCTCAAATCTTTGAATATATATTATTACAGACTTACAGAGTGAACATTTTAACTCAAATCTTTGCTTCTGGGGAGGTCCCTGGAAGAACATATTTTCAGATTGGGGCTAGCGGAGGCATATTACATAAAAATGTTGGGGTTCTTGACATGAAATATTGAGCACCACCGATACAGAAACATGAGGTATTTCAGAAAACTGTCAGGATTTACAAGACATCAGGCCTAAATAGGTTAAGTGACTCGTGAATTGTCAGTCTTGCCCGTGCTGACCATTGCGTAGTATACTCAGGACCACACAGGCGATAACTCACTCCAGCAGGCCAGACACCATGAACGTAATCCAAGACAAACGAGTCCATAAATTCTCCCACTGTCGATGTTCCCTATCTCAGCTGAAAGTGTGCTTATAGAGGTGGCAAACTGGCAACCTCTCCTCAGTGAACCAGAGGAAACAAATACCTGAACCAGGAGTCAACAAATACCTGAACCAGGAGTCAACAAATACCTGAACCAGGAGTCAACAAATACCTGAACCGGAGTCAACAAATATACCACGCTGGTTTGGGAAAGAGAGAGGTTACTGTTTTCCTGGAAGACTCTAATCAATATCCAACGTAACCGCAGACACAAATGGCTCACCCTGCCCCCAATAGCCTCTCCAATCTGTGCAACACAGTTTAGCGACAACGTAAATGAGTGTCCAGTGATCCTGAAACTGTTGTTTGTTATATCGAGTGGGCTGTGTGAATGTGAAATTAATCGATACTGAGCAACTGAGCAATATCGCAAGAGGTTATGATAACAAGGCAATATTTCACCTCGTTTTTTTTTGCCTGAGTAGGTGAAATACTGATAGTTTCAAGAGACTATATAGTGACAAACTCACTGCTGGTGTGAGCATATACATGTAGGAAAGAGAAATACAGAAATAAAGTGAAAATGTAATTCTTAGTCGTGGACCGATATAGAACATTATAAGTGGTTATTATACCAAACAGATGATTTGAGTCATTACGCGTTTATTGTGTATAACATTGAAAGGTAATTCACAACATCTGATGTTCAGACGGTCAGATACAAAGATGCAGTCTACCGTTCATTTTCAATGGAAGCTACCAAGCAAATCCGACGTTTGTAGCGGCTACAAAAGATACAAAGATACAAAGATACAAAGAAACTAAGCGACAATACATGCTGTGGATCTTTGCATCTGCCCGTGTGAGCGCAGTGTTAGGCTTTAGGTGTGAGTGGGGCATAGGTGTTACAGAGGCACTCCTTTAACCCATTTAGGCCTGACGTCGAAATTAAAAAATTGTCTTCTAAATTCCGACAGTTTTCTTTATCAGTGGTGCTCAATATTTCATGTCAAGGACCCCCAAAAAATATATGTAATATATGCCGCCGACCCCCATCTGAAAATATGTTTTTTTTCCAGGGACCAGCAGAAGCAAAAGGTTTGAGTTCAAATGTTGTTGCTGTGAAAGAATATAATATATTCAAAGATTTGCGGCACATTTTCAAGATTTTTCAAAAATATAGCAGACCTATACAAGCTTGTAGATCTGCTATTTTTCAATAGTTTAAAACACCAAAAGGCGTTCACGCCCAAAATGGGCTAAAAAAAACAATCTCTTTGTGACCCACATATTCAGTATGTGTACTGTATATGCATCCACATAGACAGATACAGCGCTCACGCGCGCCGCGCACACACACAAACACACACACACACACACACAGACTCATGCATGATTCATGCGAAAGAGGGAGAACATCAGAATAATATTTTCCCGCGGGGCCCCCAGGGGGCACGGAGAAACACGGTGGACCACACTGGCCCCACGTTGGCAGGCCATCAATATAAAACTATACTGTTATTCTAGCAGTAGTACACCCGTCTCTCTGTGTGTGTCTACTGCATGGGAATACCCCACAGAGCACGAGCTGCTCTACCACTGCTTTTAAAGCACATCACTGCCACTAGAGGGCGTTATTCCCTCCATGGGGGAACACCAACCCCTGGGGGTTCCTGGACCCTACCACTACATCTCAGGGTTATTTTTGTGTTACTCTTTACTCCACTACAATCACTGTATTTGACAGCTTCAGTTACTATACTTTTTGAGACCGTATAGGTCTCTCAGGTTTACTATGAAAACCTGCAAAAATCTGTCAGTCAGTCCGTCACGCCTCATGACACACTCCATATTTGGCCAATACAGAATTCATTCCATATGTTGATCTGAAGTCCACACTCACAACACCAGAGGGAGTGCAACAAACCATGTACAACCCAGATTCGGCACAAACAAGGGACTAAATTATTTTCGCTCCTATGCCACTAAAATGTGGAACGCCCTACCAACAGTCATTAAGACATGTGAATCCCTTGACTCCTTCAAAACCGCTCTCAAAGGGCACCTATATGGCTGCAATTCGAAACTGGCCTCTGTAAAATCTGAATCCCCCCCCCCCCCCATTTCCCCCATAGATCTCCATATATGGAGCTGACCTGTTCTGACATTCCATTATGTTGATCTGACCTCATCAAACCCTGTACATGCTCCATATATGGCCAGTACAGAATTCATTCCATATGTTGATCTGACCCCCCCCCCCCCCCCATGCCAAAGCGCCAGCACTCACCCAGCAGTCTTCCGTCACCCCAGGAGCTATAGTTTTAACCCTGTAAGCCCCGGATATATTTCTAACTTGCAAAAGAGACATTTCAACCTTTCTACTACTTTGTACAACTAGGACTTGTTGAAATGTAAAAAAAAAAAAAAAAATGTTATGAAATGTTATGCACGTGGGCGATGTGGGCGATTTTATTATACGTTTTTCATGCGTGCTCTCCCTCATTTTAGTTTCCGTGAAAGAGAGAGAGGAGACAGAGGCGGAGTGAGGTCAAATAACCCAAACACATACGGAGAGAGTGCATAACAGATGCTGGGTTGTGGCGCATTGAAAATAGCCAATCTGCAGGGCTAATAACAACGTGACACGTCGTTGAGCTGGGCTCATCGGATATTTGCGAGGCGCGACACGAACCACAATCAAGTATAAATCAGGGCATAAATTATGTTCTCGGTTGACTGGAGAGAGAGATTATGGATAGGCAAAACAGTTTATCTAGCCCATTTTGGGCAGGAACCCCTTTTGGTGATCTACAAGCTCGTAGCGCGCCACTCGGTGGCGCTCTATGAGCTTGTAGATCACCAAAAGCTTGTAGGTCTGCTAATTTTGAAAAATCAAAGCACGACTGACTTTTTCAGAAAAGTGTCAGGATGTATAGAAGACATTTTTAGCATCTGATCTCAGGTCAGAATGGGCTAGTCTTCCTACCACAAAGTTCGCCGGCCTATTTGGCGCACAGCAGAAATTAACTGCGGGAACAGGAGTGGTGGAACCAAATCAAACGGCAATCTGCCGTGTAGCCGGTCACTAGCCGCACTAGGAACCAATTCGATCCAATTCTACTGCTCAATATGACCGCGGCGCGGAGCCTTATACAACGGAGGCCTCGTCCTAATAGCTTGCTCCCCGGCCTCTGTGTCCTACTGCCAGTCAGGCTGTCAGTAGCACACCGTGAGCCCTTGGCTTGGCCCCTAATGATGGAGATAATGGAACTTCCGACATATAGCCGGGACCCGGGCCCAGGCTAATAGCTGGGGATGTTGTAAACGGCTGGGAGTCCTCCTTGGACAAGGCTGGATCAAACAGTGGTCGGTTAAGCCTTGGGGGGGGGGTGGAGGGGGGTGATCAGACGTTAGCACTCTGGGTAATATGATTCACTGCATGGTTTGAAATGGAAGGGGAGAGAGAGGCAGAGGGTCTGCAGGGAGAGAGAGAGAGAGTAGGACAGAGTGAGACATGAAGAAAGGCTCTACCAGACAGGAAGGCTGATCCAAGAGAGGGGAGAGAGAGAGAGATTGACAGAGTAAAGCCTACTTTATGCTTCACAATGCAACCTTTATGTTATTTCTGTATGGAGTGACTTTCAAGTACACGTCCATTTTTTGATGCACCGAATGGGAAATTCTTGGCCAAAACCTGAATACTGAATATATATAGGAAACAGCATGGCCGAAAAGTGAATATACCATTGCTGTCATGGCTGTATACCTTTGTTGTAGAGCTATACATGATAATGGCAAAAAGACATGATTACATTTTGATCACGTCGTCACAATGAAACAGTATAGGTTACGACGGTTTTCGGCTCTAAAATCGATTGTTCGACAAATAGAAAAAGTAGACTAATCACTATTTGCATGACATCCCAGTTGTATTTGTTCCACATCGATATTGAAAATGCCTTAATCACACACACACACACACACACACACACACACACACACACACACACACACACTTGCCAAACCAATACAAGGAAGGAAGTTATTCATGGGATAACAATTCGCAAGCATGCTGCTCTCAATTTTCATGCCAAGAAAGGGAGACAGCGGGAGAAAATTATGAGAGTCTACAGTAAATGGACGGAAATCACAGCCGTTAAATTGTGAGTTGGCAAAGCGGTTCTATGATATACGCACTATTCATTATAATAATAGTCATTGATTATAAAAAACGGCTATTTTTGTGTGACACCGTTGTACTACGACCAACCATAAAATAAGGTTAATCATACTAATCGCTTTAGTGTTGTTGATACTGTATAGAAGATAAAAACAAAATGATCAAAACGGCGTACTTCCTGATTATTCGACTAATAGAAGAGGTTGAATAATCGCTAGTTGCAGCCCTATAGTACAATACAAAACATGTTTATATGCATGCAAAATGTATTAGTTCTTATTGGTCGCGTATAACTGAACGTTCGTGTTCTCCCTTTGCGCTTCCTCGGTAGTGGGTACTGTATTTATGAGCATTGTATGTCTGCCAGTAACCAAAAAAAACAAAAAAACAGGACAGAGCAGTGTCACTTATTATTTGCCTCTTGTCTTGGCCAGTTCACACTTGTAAAAGAGACTTCAGTCTCAATGTGGTTTTTACTGGTTAAATAAAGGTTAAATAAAATATAAAATAAAAAACCTTGGCACGTGAGACTGAGCCCCTATAGTATACAAAAACACTTGAACATTGTCTGCAATGTTTCCCACGTGAGTGATGACATCATTGTATACCACACACCAGTGGTGTAAAGTAACTAAGTAATCTACTCAAATACTACTTACAATTTTGAGGTATTTTTACTTTACTGGATGAGTACCTTGACCAATTGTCAATAATGAATTATAATGAATATACTTCTACTCCGCTCCATCACAAAGGCAAATGTGATTTGAAAACTTTAGTCATTAGTCACTTTGTAGATATTGATATAATTATTGCAAAACTACTTCAGACCGATTATATACTTTGGCAATTTGACAATAGCCTATTTTGATGCCAATATCGAGTACTTTTTCACCACTGCCGCGCGCACGCACGCACGCACGCACGCGCGCACGCACGCACGCGCGCACGCACGCACGCACGCACGCACGAGCACATCATCCCTTCCTCATTATCATCTCAAGGCTTTGAACGGCTGACAGTGTCTGAATCATCACAGCTCATTTGTTTCAGCGGTTGCTAATTAACACATCAAGACTGAGACAAGAAAATTGGAAATGCATAAATATGTGTGTGCGTACGCCGTGCGGTACAGTACGTGTGCAGTGCATGTTTGTGTGTGTGCGCGGCGCTCCTTAGATTGATGTGGTTGAAGGCGGTGTAATGTTGAATGGAATGGATGGATGATGGCTCCCAGAGCTCACCTTAATGCCAACATGAGTCTCCCTGTGACAGGCTGTGGCTGTGTGTGTGTGTGTGTGGCTGTGTGTGTGTGTGTGTGTGTGTGTGTGTGTGTGTGTGTGTAGAGTATAAGCAAGGTAAACGGGGGGGTAATGCATCAAATGCATAGACGTAGTAATCTATAGGATCATACAGTAGGAAAACCAATAGCCTATCATCAGTCTAAACAGTATAATAATAAGATAAATAATCTGTACAATACAAATGAGTGTATTGTGTGTGTGTGTGTGTGTGTGTGTGTGTGTGTGTGTGTGTGTGTGTGTGTGTGTGTGTGTCTTCAAATGTGTGCATGTGTGTCTTCTCCGTCTGTGAGCACTAGCTAGACCCCTGGGAGATGGATTGCTGCGGTGGAGTGCCACACACACACACACACACACACACACACACACACACATGGGCGGCGGTGGCTCAGGGGTAGAGTAGCCCGAATGGCAACCGCAAGGTTGCCAGTTTGAACCCTGTGGGCTCCCCAAGAGTTAGTGTCGAAGTGTCCTTGAGCAAGACTCTGTCTGAACCCCTAATTGCTCCTGATGAGCAGGTCGGTGCCTTGCATGGTTTTTCCGCCGCCATCGGTGTGTGAAATGTGAATGCGGACGTGAATGTGATGCACAATCTATGTAAAGCGCCTTGGATAAAGGCGCTATATAAATGCACCATTTACCATTTACCACACCTACCATCAGCTCCTAGTACTTGCTACCCATACGCTGAGTTGGCGTGCCTGGGGTCGAACCCATGAACTTGTGGTCCAAAACGCGAGAGCTCTACCGACTGAGCTATTTTTCTATAAATGCATGATATTCCTTTAACTAGTATACCTAAAGAACATGGATATCTATATACAATCTATATTTTTCCACAAATGGTAAAGATTCATACTCCTTTTTTAAACGACACCAACATAGCACACGACATCCCTTAATTGCACCAATTAAGGGAAGGGGTGTTTATTGTCATAAAAGGTGACAAGGTTTTGAGGGCACCAGAGAGAGAGAGAGAGAGCGCGCTTCTCATTAAAATGGTGAAATGAGAAAGCTAAACTGGAGCGCTAAAACTGGATTGAGCTGTGGACAGTACGTACAGTGGTTCATTATACACGACAAGGCATTATGGTCTCTGTGTAAAACCAGAGGATACCATTGTCTGGACCTCAAACACACCCATCAGCCACGGCAGGATGACAGCGACTGAATTAAAAGGGAGTGTTGCCGAAATGCCACGGCCCTTTGTGTGTAGCGAACCTGCAGCTCGTCCAAAAGGTTTTTTTGTATGCACAATGCACGCTAATTACTGCTGTGTGTGTGAAGGCTATATACACTGTGGACCGGGCCTGGAGGGAAGAACTGTCCCATTGGTACCTAAAGGCCCATTATTATATACCCAAAACCCCCAATAGTCGTAGAGAAATGTCCCATTGGACTGAGAGGCCATTAGTCTGACGGGCCCCTTATCTGGAAAACAAACACCCGTTGCACCGAAGGCCCATCGCTCCAAAAATACTCGGAGGCTGCCGGCGCTGTCCGTGGTGCTGAATCGGCTAGTGGGGCATTAAGGTTGCCCTTAACGTCTCGGTGTGTTTTGACATTCTGTGCGAGCGTGCGTGCGTGCATTACACAATGCTGAAAGGCACACATGTTGTCATAGTACTGTACTTTAGGCCTGTCACAATTATTACATACAGCCTGATTATGACTTACTATAGTACGGGAAGATAATCTCAATTATTTTTTTGCATAACGGTATGAACAGTACTAAATATGCAATTTCTTTGTATATTATATTTAAGTTATTTGTCATATCTGACCTGTGGCGATTTTTGTATAAGAAGCCTAAAAGCCAAACAGAAATGTTATTTTTTAGGGTTCCGAGAACATCCCAATGTTCAATGTCAACTACAGTTTAATCATCGTAATAATTTGAATGACTAATCGTCAAGTTAAATGTCATGAACGCGACAGCCCTCATGGCCACAAGAACAGACGAATCATAATGGCTTACATTCTTTATAGGCTAATCACTTCAGTTATAGTATAGTAAACAGGAATGTGTACAGTATTATATTTCATACGATGCCGGGGGTACATGTGTTCAGGAGCTTTCAGCCTGCAGTGCCCAAGCAATTTTTCAGTGCACCTGTGGCACGAGTGTGTGTGTGGCGTTGTTAACGTGCTTATAATCGGAGGTTGAATATTATCAGGGGGTCTGCGCGCTGGGGGAATACTGGGAATGCTGTGCAGCATTCAGCATACACATTTTCACTGTCGAAAACTAAATGGAAACTAAGCTAAACTATAATGATGACTAAAGCCCAAGCCACACCAAAGGGTCGGGTTGGGACAAAACGTTTTTTTTTAAGGTAGACCACACCAATGCAACTCATTGCAACTCAATGAGTTGCATTGGTGTGGTCTACCTTAAAAACAGTTTTGTCCCAACCCGACCCTTTGGTGTGGTTTGGGCTTAAAACTGAGACTAAATATACCGTCAACAAATAAAAACTAGACTAAAATATTAGGGAGGGACTAGTGGACAAGAGATCCAGTATAAGTAAAAAAACAAGTTTTTTTACCCTTGGTTGCATGCTGAAAGTATAGCCAATCTACAAGCTCACAACGCGTCGCGCTGCGATGCGTTCAGCCATTACGACGGCATCAAGGCCCGCCAAAATACAATTTAGTCTAAACTCTTAGGGTATTTAGTCGACTAAAACTAGACTAACACTATAACATTCCAAGTGACTAAATCGAAATGAAAACTATTCACAACAATTTGTTGTCAAAGGCCCATCCCTATAGGCGCTATAATAAGAACTGTAGTACTTACAGTCATGAAACAACCAAACAAAACCACAAACAATGATTTGCCTTAAGCCCGAGGGAGTATAGGTGTCTTTTCAAAAGAGCCCAGATAGATGATAAGAGATGGGTTTATTGTTTACTGTGGAAATGGTCTTTATATCCGGGACATTTCATCCTCAGGAGGTGTTCTAATCGCTCTAGGCTGATGATGGGTGCTAATGTTCCTCCAGGAACATTATCGCTACAATATAAAACCTGGCTCATCGTATACTTTGTGCACCATGTTGTGGGTTTATGTGGGCTGTTGGTTACTGAATGGCAGCGCTGCCAATAACCAGCTTTATGTATCAAATCAAACGTTTATTTTCCCCCTCGCTCTCGAAAAAAAATGTAATGCTCCAATAGGCTATAGATGTCAACATTTACGTCAATGTGTTACTGCATACTAATCACAGCACTTTCAGGAACACACACACACAGAGAGAGAGAGAGAGAGAGAGAGAGAGAGCTGATTCAGCACCATGGACAGTGCCGGTGTTTTGGCCACAGAGCGATCATCTGCCAAAACACAGATTGTCCAGTTTATACTGTAGACATCTACAGATGCTTTTATCCGGATCAAAAAGCCATAATCCAATTAGCTTTATGTCCGTGGCAAACGGTAAAGGCATTTTTAAAGGCATTTAAAAAAATATATATATATCCGGCTTTTTATTTTAACCCATTTCTTTCAACCAGTGTCATTGTCTAATGCAACCCTGGGCGCTACACACTCCCTGTGCCAACCTGGGGAGAGTAACGGACTGACCTCATGCTTCCTTTCATACATGAGGAGTCCAAGCCGCTTCTTTTCACCTGACAGGGTGCAACACATTGTAAGCTTCATGGACAACTTCAAATACTTTTCATTTAGGACAAAGCAGTATGAGTGTGAGTTTACAGAAGAAGTTTAAACAAGGTTTCTTCCCCAACAGCGACAATACAGTTGTATGTACTGTACTGTTATGTACTGTTAGGTTCCCTCAAAGGCCGACAACCGCAATTCATAGTTTCCCACCCCAAACAGATTGGTGTGAAATTGAGATGTGAAATGATATAGGCCTACGTCTAATACGTCAATTCTTATTCTCATATTTCTGTTTCCGCTCCATCGCGTCCGTGTGTGCGCACGCACACGCGCGTGTGTATGCTTATGTGCTGAAACTACTCTGTGTACTGAAAGGGAAAATAAAAGCTTTGTTCACAGTTGCGAGTTACAAGCACAACCTTGAAATGCAGCCGGTAATAAACCTGCTGCTGCTGCCTCTCAAATCACTTTTTTCAAGACAGATTTGTTGAGATAAATGCCAATAGGGCAGAATGCAAAAAATCTGCAACTCAAGATAAATGTGCAACACGCGAGCCTCCGTAATCTTCCGAGATCAGAGCGCAGTGGGGATTCATCAAGTTGCTGACAGAGACCCACGGTGTCAAACACATTCCTTAATACTTCTTGAGTTAACCCATTAAGACCCGGTTCGAAAACATTTCTTCCAAAAATCAAAAACAGTTTTCTCCTATGTTGTCGTTATATAAATCGTTGCAGTCGGACATCAGAAATCTCAAAGATTTTGATATTTTGACACTTTTGCGCGATGTTGTAGTGCGATCATTAATTAACGGAAAAACACAAAAAGATAAAATATGTAGTGGAGAGGCTTCTGCAACCGATAATGATATGAAATAGGGGTCCGTGGCCTACTGCATGTCAACATGTGGACGGGGGTCCTTGAAAAGGAAAAGGACGTTTTCTTTTGAAACACTTGCCTCAGTGGAGCGGTGGTGTATGTGTGTGTCCGGGAGTGAGTGAGCGAGTGAGTGAAAGGAGAGAGTGGTGTGGGACGCGGGGGGGCGGGGGGAGGCCCCCGTCCGGGGGGTTTTTGAGCCACTGGAGCGCAAAATTGGAAACAATGCGACGGCAAGAGTTAAAAGTAAATATTTGCAGGGCCTTAATTTGCGGGGGGCGCTCGGGTTTCCGGCGTGGGTCAGCGCGCCTGCGGTGGAGCACTATGGAACGCCGGTGGGGGGGGTAGACGGGTGGTAATTAGACAGACAGTGGTAGATTAATCACAGGCTGACAGCGCTTCCTCCTCGCAGAGACACACACGCGCACACACGAGACCTTTTTGGCACAGTGTACGTATGTGCACGTGTGCACACTGCACATGTCTCTTGGCATAGTGTGGGGGCGTGTTCAAAGACAAAAAACAGGCCACACACACACACGCACGCACACACACAATACCTATTACTAAAACTTGTCTTCTATAGCCACACACTCTGGCCACTCTCTCTCTCTCTCAAACATCTTGGTCTATTTCTGCACCTACACTCTACACGCCTTTCTCTTAGTTTCCTATATATCTTTTTTTATTTTTACACACACACACACACACACACACACACACACACACTCACACTCGCACACACACACATACCAACCTGCTGTTGTGCTGCCATAAATCACCAGCTCTAAAGCTCTGTCTCCTCTCTCTCTAATGACAGCCTCATCACACAGCCAGCCTCACCACCACCACCACCACCACCCAAAAGGCCTCCACCGGGACCCTCCGGGGGAGAGACAGAGGACGATACCCCACCTGGGGAGCTGGGATCTGGGGCTGGGAACCAGTCTATACAGATGTCTTCTACATCCTGACAGTTTTCTGAAAAAAGCTATGTTTCTATGTCAGTACGTGGTTCTTCGATTTTTCAGAAATCCAGACCAAGAATCCAGACCCACGATACTTTTGTACGAGGGACCTCCAGAAGCAAAAGACTTTAAAATGTCTTTAATTTGCTTAAAAACTAAATGGGGGACGTGCGGCATCAGAAGATGGCTCATCAGCATGCTCAGTGTACCTACACATACAGTAGTACATAGTGCGAGGTAGTAAATGGGCCCCATGTATGTGGTTAAGGTTAAGCCCTATGTATGCAGTTCTATGCAATATAGCGCGTGTGTCTACACGCCCAGAATAGGGACGCCGCTAGAGATGCAAACAAACAGCACTGGGGGAGGGGGGGGGGCTACAGAGCATTGGGTGAGGCGTGGGTGGGTGGCCGAGTGGTGCGGACGGACGGACGGGGGGCAAGGCAGAGGGGAACAAATGGGGTTAACACGTGGTGCTGACTACCAAATTGGGCCAAAGTAACGGTGATGAATGAGGGTGTGCAGGCGGGGTGTCCACGGGCTGACAGCCACTTCCACTACGTGTGGCTGCAGGGTCAGGCCCAGGCACGCCATTACAATACCGGATTAGAGAATTTGGGTGAGGCGCGGCGCGGCCTTAAGTATCCCTTAAGCTGCTCCGACAGCCCCGTTTCTTGCTGCACAGACAGCTTTTTTTTCCTGTGAAGTCCTGCAGGGACTTGCAATACCCGATCACTTGAAATTCACTGCAAAGATTCACCCACTTTTATATGACACTTCTGGTTAAGACACTTAGCTATAAATCCTGGTTAACTCATCCACTAGCTAGTGAAAGGAACACCATTTTTAATCTAGTGACAGATGTTGCAAATTGCCATGCGCTATGATACAGTAAATGCATTTAGATAGTCGTTTGTCTACTCTACACTGCATCTATCCATATCAAATAAATAAACCATTAACCCATTCTGGACGGGAACCCCTTTTGGTGTTTTAACTAACTAAGCATTATGTTATACTTACGAGCTTGTGGGTCTGCTATTTTTTACGTTAAAAAACGTTTTTATTTTTATTTCGACGTCAGGCCTAAATGGGTTAAATGACATTAAACTCTACTCTCTATAGTAGAGCTTAAGTGTGGCAGTGGGGTGTGATGTAATAATGAGAGAGGAAGAGGGTGGGTTAGGGGGTCATGCAGAGGCATACAACTGGAACCAGAATGTCAAGTTAACTAAACGCTTCTGTGTTGAAGGTTGGCTGAGCAAAGTACAGGAAACACTTATCCATGTAGTGGTGGGTTGTACATTTTCCCCAGGGTGGTAAGCCCAGTAATACATCTTTGACCTTGCGAATGCTAGGCCCCCCCCGTCCACCACTCTAGCATGACTATTTTGCTAAACGGACAATTTTAGACCTCTCTCATCCCCCCCACACGGAAACAGCATTTTTTAAAACTGAGATTTCTTTACTTATTGAGGCAAATAAATTGACCCTATATGGGAGCCAACCACAGGGCAAAGCCAGGAGGGGAAAGAAGCGTATACACCTATGTAGCTTGGGCTGACAACACTGCAGAGCTCAAGAACCTGATGTTGGATAGGGATTTGTGGAGGGCAGCGATCCAGGAATCCCGAGTTGGTGTTGGCTATAGACTCTCACTCTCGCAGCAACTATAACCATTTGAAACAGAGCGTTTGTGGAAACGATGACGTCACAGCTCGATATTCACACATGCCCGTTGTTCATTTTTGTAATGAGCACCCGCCTTGAAAGCACAACAATAACGCCTTTAGTAAAGAAAAGACATGTAAAAGTGCTACAACTTAACACATCCGTGATCCGCTGATTATCAGGAATTCACTCTCCTGTTCAAGTATTTAGCTTTAGTATTTATTGTCTTTACAGATAATCTTTTAAGATAAGGTTGTGTGGATACAGGAATTTTCTATTCTTTTCTGCGTTTTAGAAAAACACCCATATACACATGTAGTCATCGAGGCCTGCAGAAGGTGAACCGACTTGTAGAATTGACAAGGAGATTGGACCAATATTCAGCAATATAAAACACTTAGCATTGACACCGGCAGTCAGATAAACCAGCTATTATGTTACAAACAACACACATGAACGCTCCTCAGAACAATTAATGCCCAGTGCGGCGTTTGCCTCCTCAATATAGGCCAAATCAGCATACTTTTAATTAGCATTCTGTATTTAAAAACATAACTTCAGTCATGGCCGTTTATTGCCACACACAGGCGTGTGCCACAGGGGCATGTGTGCGCAGACCCAAGACGGGAATTAGCATTAGCATGGATTATATATAAAGCTACAGGGCAGTGTTGTTGAAAGCAGCTGCTGAACTCTTTAGTGGCCTTTTCGAGCTAATGGGCGTTATGCTTTTAAATGTAATTTGTATTGTTATGATAATATTATTGTTACATAATGATATATGTGCCATTTCTGTAATAATGAGCATGGGGGCCTTAATGGGGCCGCCGTGGTGCCCAGACAGCCCTAGTTCATAACTCACGCTTTGTTTGTTTGTTTTGCTTTTTTATTGCACTGCACAAAGTGCACATTGCAAGGGGATGTGCCATGAGGACAGCTCAGCAGCATGGCTATACCGTAGTTTTAAAAGGACCTTAAAAGACCTCGCTGCATACACTGCATAGGGCAATAAAAAAATAGCTCACAATGCATTGCGGACACGGCGCGTTGTGAGCTTGTACAGGTTTGATATTTTTGCTCCGAGATGCCGCCGTGCGACATAAATGAGGCTTATAAGCGTGGATGAGAGATTCATAATGTGATAATTAATGCATGGTACCGTACCGCAATAATTATGGTATGGCTACTGGATGCATTAAACTATTTACTGGCACTGTGGTGCGGCCCACCAGATTGTGTTGTTAAGAGTTAAAATCACAGCTATAGTTACAGAGTTATTGTTACAGCCGCAATTATATAGTTATGGCACGAGGTTATAGCTCAAGTTGTCATCTCCCGTTGTAGTGGGTTTTGATGACGCCGTAAAACATTTTGTTTTTTTGGAACTGTGCGGCGCACTGGCGGCGTTTCACACGAGGCGATAAACTACGAGGCAATCAAGGGCATGGCCCTTGACAGTGTTTTTCCCCTATGCATTATTATTGTGTGGCGGGCCTCCACGCAATCATGACTAACTAATCGCAGGTGTTTATTGTAACCCATCATGGCTGTTTTTCCCCCACTTAAACCATTGTTTACAGCTTCCCTTACAAGCTGCGCACGTTCACGTGAGGTAAACAAAGATGGCGGCACACCTGTATAGGCTGTGGCGAAATCAGTACCGTTACCGATTCCACTTGCAATGCCGTTAAGAAACGACCACCTGCAATATCTGGACTTCGTTAGGCTTTTGGATACATTTCACAATGTAATGCGGGAGCATCTGAAGAGCAGGGACGTTGCATTAAGACCTGGTTATGGCTTCGTTAAGATTTTCGTGACATTAAAACTGAAGCATAAACGCTGAGTGCCAGATGCAATAGGCAGGCAGTATGCACCAGATCCGAGCTCTAAGGAGCAAGGTAGCTCCCAGCGGCGGTAAGTTAAACCCATTAAATGACAGTATATATATATAACCGCAAAATAATTGTAAAAATCCACATTTTACCGCACGAGTCCGATGCTACACGTGAAACCGCTTCCCACACATTCAGGTTCTGGCCAGAGGAAACACTACTACATCCCATTGGCGCACACTTAATTAAATGAATTGCATTTTCATAGAGCTTTTCCAAGTGCTCAAAGATGAAATTCTGATTGATGTATGCCTCAGCGGTCTATTGTATTTACTCTGAAGTGTATACAGTGTGAGGTTGTTTGTATACAGGTTGTTTTAACTCCGCTATGGTTGTAATTGTTAGGGTTTTCAGCTGGGACTGCCGAGTCGACTGTACAGTCAGCCTGTTTGTTGTGTTTTCTCCTAATTGAACGTGTGAAATATCCTGCAAGAGGACTCCGTCTGAAATAACGGTTGTATAACACGGATGTACTGTTGGTTATTTGTTCACATTGTGTTGTTATTTAGATAGACGTGTATCGTTCGCTTGACCACAAGATGCTATGAATGTTAGCCAGCATGTTGTTTAGACAAGCGCATTTAATTCATTCATTTCATTTCCCCTCCCCCCCCCCCCCCCCCCGTTGCACTCTATTGACATGACCATAAATTCACCATGCCGCCCGTTTCATGCAGGATGCAGATATATGCTATTTACTTTCATATTGCACTTTGCAATCTCCATGGAGGAGAGTGTCTGCGAGATGGCTGCACTGAAACCGAAATGAATTTTGTGAATTTGCCACTAAGGGCCAGACCCAATCTACGGGAGGAGGAGGAGGGGTAGGAGGAGGAGGAGGAGGACCAGGGGCCAGCCGGGGACACGGTGCTGAAAAAAACTACATCAGCACATTAGATTGGTTGATGACCAGCGATGAACTCTAGAGCCAGAGACAGAGAGAGGGGGAGAGAGAGAGAAATAGGACAGTGAGTAAGATTTTTCAGAGGAAGACATCAGATACTACAGACAGGGGGAGGATGGATACTGACAGTGACAGACAGACAGACACTCCTTGGGCTAAATTCGGCCATAGCCACTTGCCCGAATGTGATGACCTCATCACATTCGTGTTGACGGCTATGGCCGTTTTTTAGCCCAAGGAGTGTTTCTTTTGTAAAAAACGAATGCTCGCAATGGATTCAGAATCATGAAAACCCCATAGTTTGACACGTCACATGCTACTTAAGCATTATGACATTTTGAAATGTTTTGTCTTATATAGGTTGTTAATGGTACCCAACTTTCAACCCCTGAATTGACCATGATCTACTAATTATTTCACTAACAATTTTTAATACTAGCCCTAATAAATTCATTATTAATTTATAATTTGTTAAATTGGAAAAAGACCTCCATAATATTATGGTCAATGCCTGTGTGAAAAGTGGGGGCGATTGGTGCAGGTGGTGAGGAGATACGGCTGTGTTTCTGACAGACAGACACACACACACACACACACACACACACACACACACACACACATTCAGACAGACAGACATTGACTGAATTATAGTATGATGATGATGATATTTGGATGATCCTTGAACGATTACTATTGCAATTTCTTTTGAGTCAAACCTTAGATCTGTCTGGCCTAGATAGACAGACTGTTTACACACAGACAGAGGATGCAGGGAGCCAGCCAGACATATTTAGTGACAGATGGCCACTATGTCACCGGGCGAGGCTGTTGCGTCACTGACGCTGGGATTGGCTCCGCACACAGCACTCTACCAGCGGGTTATTTTACCTGAGTAAAATAATCAATATTACTGAGAAATACTCTGTTACAAGGAAATGTCCGGAATTAAAAATGTACTTGAGTAAGGGACAAAAGCATGTACAAACTCAGAATGCAATGGCGACACAGACACATTGTGAGCAGTGAGCTTGTAGATCGCCTATTTTTAAAAATGGCAGAAATATATATCGGTGGGTATTGTACGTTTTGTAATATTTCAATGCACAATCTTTGTCTGCAGTAGGCTACAAGTAAAAATACAGAAAATTGAAAATCCTCCATTCAAGTCAATATTGCACGTAAGTACAGTTCTTGAGTACATGTACAGTACAGTACCATCACAGCTCTCAGAGCGTAGCATACGGTAGCCGAAAGGCGAACTGACAAAAAGAAAAAAGGAAATAATTCAGAATATTCTTATCTCGCCCGATATCTGCATGCAATGCAGGACTGAGGGTGACCAGTGCAGACATATAGCCTGGTAAAAGACTCCCCCCTATGTCGGGAGATGGACTGTCAGAGGTCTAGAGATGTACGTATGGGGGGAAAATGCCACAGATCGGTTTTAACATTAACGTAATACGTATAATGCAATGTTGTACGGAGTTATTTGATGAAACGATGTCTGCTGTGGAACAAGACTTTTATTGGGCTGTATAGTTTGCACAGCTGTGGTCAATATAAGATCTGGAACACCAGGAGTGCCATGGTGATCCATCAGGAGGCCATCTCTGGAGAGGTGGTTTTTAAACATAGTGTGACTCAACTAAAAAGGACAGAGAACCCTGGACTTAAGACAGAAAAGACTGAAACCATGGCACTTATTAACACAAAAAAAAGATATATTTTTGTACTCTCCTCTGTATATTTGTGTGTTGAAATGCCTTAAAACTGTACTCGTTTACAAAATGCCAAAACTCCATGTAATATGACCGCATAAACTGTACCATGAATAATTAAAATAAAGTATATTTTAAAAAGGAAACTATAGGGGGTACAAATCTTTACTATTCTCCGCCTTTGGGGACGCAACTCAAACTCGTGTGGCTCAAAGGCCACCAGACACGGCGGCGCGCCGTCACAAAAAAAGCAAAACGCTCCCCATATAGTTTCACTTGCTGATCACGAACATTCTCTTGATTAAGGGGCGATATTAAACATTCGAAGCAGGTACAAGGCGATGCATCCTGGACAGGAATCCCGATACCCATCCTTCTCCACCCAATGCTCTCCTCCTTCTCCTAGTTGTCCTCTCCTAACCCTCCTCCTCCGTGCCCGTTTAGCTCTGCCCTGCTGCGTGGCCCCCCTCCCCAATTAAATAAATCTCCAAGCGCTCCCGAGTCCCCGACGCCGGCGAGATCTGCTGAATCTCAACCGAAGCCGAGCCGACTGTGAGACTGATAACAAAAGACAGGGTTAAGGCCGGGGGGATAGCGCTCCGAAATGAGCATTATTAATAATAATTGAAACCCACCCCTTGTGCCCACACACACACACACACACCCTCCTAATTCACCACCACTTCATTCCCTCTCCCTCCTTTTTCACGGCTAAATTCTCTCCAAAAAGTCCACCTCCCTTGCTTTTCCTCCTCCCGTTTTGCGAGATGAATATTAATCTGTTCTTTAATCTATATTAATTAATTAAGGTAATGCAGGAGAGGCCTGTTGCTTTTTATTGGCAGAGGCGGTCATGAATATACATGGCCGCTCGCTAATAGGCTTAACTTCACCCCGCGTTTGCTTGTGTGTGTAGGCGTGTGTGTGTGTGTGTGTGTGTGTGTGTGTGTGTGTGTGTGTGTGTGTGTGTGTGTATGTGCATCTGCGTCCTTTCGCTAAAAACGCCCACACGTCCTTAAACTCTTCTGCCTCCAAAACTATGGAATGCACTTCCCATATTTGCAGTCTGACCTGCAGACTCACTCACCTTATGCAACTTAAACAGCACTTTATGTAAACATAACACTCTATATTTTTATACACTTATAGTTTCATTAGATAGATATTCCACTGTCAGGTTCTTAAGCTTACGTACGATTCATGATGACTATTTCTTATGTATTTGACGCATTACCATGTTATTTGTTCTTCTTCTGCTTACTGTAAATCGCTCTGGATTAAGAGCGTCTGCTAAATGCCTAAATTGCAATTGTACACGAACGTGCGTACACCAGTGGTCCTTGAGGGGGTTCCAGGTGGTCCCCAGCTATAATGATGGAACGTTGGTAACCAAATGGACCCCTATAGATCTGTTGTGATCTGTTGCAAGTGTCAAATTAACATTTGGTTTCATTTTACACTCAAAATAACTTACAGTCTACACAATCAGAGAATGTAAAATAATTGTTATTTTGATCATCGTTTGCCTGTTATCTCTCCTAATGGTACGAACATCAACACAGCATGGACTTGTGGACAAAATCGTATTCAACATGACAAAGTCTTGGTTCTCATCAAACGGTGGTCCGTGGCTCAAAATCCCGAATAAATAATGGGCCTCGATATGAAAAGGGTTGAAAACCACTGATTGTAACTGATTGTATACTTCCTACTTCAACTTTGCTATGAAACTGATGGCCTTGTTTGTCTGTTTGTCAGACTGAATCAACTCAACTGAGAACTGAGAAATTTGCATGTTGCTGCTGTTGTGGGGCAGAAACCTCTTAACCCTATTTTTCGTGGAACACAAAAGCATCGACAGACGATATAACACAGTACAGCACACAAGCTAGCGAAATGCAAACCTAAATCTGTGCGTGTGCATGTGTGTGTGTGTGTGTGTGTGTGTGTGTGTGTGTGTGTGTGCACGCATGCATGCATCTGTTGACACGGGACTGACTGAGTGACAGAGTGATGCCTGCTGCTTTACAATGGAAGGAACCTGCACTGAAGCACTGTGTGCCTCAGAGGACACTGCAGGGCTAAATGTCAGCCTGGGAGAGCGAGAGAGAGAGAGCGAGAGAGAGAGAGAGAGAGAGAGAGAGAGAGAGAGAGAGAGAGAGAGAGAGAGAAAAAAAAACTCTTTCATTTCTCTCTCTCTCTCTCTCTCATCGTCAGTTTATCTCCAACCACCATCTTTCCCCATGTTTCTCTGTAGTGCCTGCAAGTGTAATTTATTCCTCCTTACTGCCCCCCGACACTGTATATATTCTGTGTGTGTGTGTGTGTGTGTGTGTGTGTGTGTGTGTGTGTGTGTGTGTGTGTGTGCGCGCACGTGCGTGTGTCTGACTCGAGACGTGTTTGAGGTGCCATAGTAGGGCTGTCGAGCACTGCTGACTCTCTCTCTCTCTCTCTCTCTCTGTATATCTCTCTCTCACTTTGTCTCTCTCTCTCTCTCTCTCCCTGGCTCTCTCCACCACCTCAGCATCTAAAGAACTGAGCTGGGTCCTCGAGGCCCTAGAGCTCCCTGGGAAATAATGAGGTGCCAGTGGAGAGTGAAGGCTTCACTGAGTATAGACAGAGAGACACAGAGAGAGAGAGAGACAGAGACAGAGTAGGGCATGAGCGCTTATGACTTCAAATCACTTTCAATCAGTCGCCTCCATTACAGTTAATGAACGATTATATATATTTTAAAAAAAAAGATATATACATTCATAATTTATACATGCAAGTGAGTACTAGAATATAGCCGTTCTACAAGCTAACTAGATGAGCTGGAACTATAGATCACCATTTTGTACAGCGAAGTAGGCCTATAGTACAGGGTTATTTAACCCATTTTGGGCAGGAACCCGTTTTGGTGATAGCATTATGTTATGCTTTAGCTATATTGAAAAATAGCAGATCTACAATCTCATAGCTTGTAGGTCTGCTATTTTTGAAAAATCGAAGAACCACTGACGTAGAAACATAGCTTTTTCAGAAAACTGTCAGGATGTAGAAGACATTTTTAGAATGAGGGTGAGGGCCCGCGGGGGGGGGGGGCCTTTCGCTTTGATTCCACGATTCCACGTTGATTCCACGTCTCGCAAGAGCATAAAATCAGGTGTCAAAACGTGCACCGACTGACGTGCACCTGTTCTCCTCGCCTTTCGCTTTGATTCCACGTCTCGGGCAAAACGGCAAGTACACGGCTGTTTCACATAATCATATACTATAATTAACTCAATGTCTGAATGTCTGTCAGAAACACCGCCGTATATCTCCTCACTGCCTGCACCAAATCGCTCCCACTTTTCACACGGGCACTGACCATAATAATATGGAGGTCTTAAGGAAGCCCCTTTTTCCAATTTAACAAATTATAAATTAATAATGAATTTATTAGTGAATTTTAAAAAAAAATCACCCAGGGCGCAGTAGTACCGCCCCGCAAGTATTTTTCTTAATGAACGGCAATTAAAGATATTTATGGGTAAGGGCAAGGGCTAGTGATTTAAATATAGACTATCTTGCCTTTGCTGCATGAGCAGCTATATCTGCCTCCATTTGCGTCGTGGTATTCATTTATAACAATGAATGAAATCTAGCTTTTCCAGTGTGTGTGTGTGTGTGTGTGTGTGTGTGTGTGTGTGTGTGTGTGTGTGTGTGTGTGTGTGTGTGCGCGTGCGTGCGCATGATTGGTCTCTTGCTAAGCTTCTGGATTTGTGGCGAGACGTATTAGGAAAAAGTAGGTTACTCTGTTATTTTTCCCCTTCATTTCCTCATTTCTTTTGCCTGTTTTTCTTTCCCCTGTACTCTCCCGCCTTCCTTCCATCCGTTCCTCTCCTCCCTCCATCCCTCCCTCCCTCTCTCTCGATCCTCCCTCCCTCCCTCAATACAGCAGCATGAAAAATGAATAAGACAGCACAGCTTGTTTGATCCCCTCTCATGCAGTAATTTGTGATGCGTGTGCGCGCGTGTGTGTACGCGGGACGGGTGCGTGTGGAAATGGCTACAGTAAACACACTTTTTATTAAGTCTGATGCAAATCCAGACGCTCAAAGGATGTGTGATATATAGCAGCCAGAACTGGCTATAGTTCTGTCTCCATCCATCACCACTATACCTTTATACTAAAACTCTTTCGAAATCCCAAAAGTTGTTTGGGAGGAATAAGTATACCCAAACCTATACACCCTGGACATTGTCAACTTTTTGGAGCCGTGGTTTTTTTCACAGGGATCTTTTTAAATAATGTACCGGCATAGGCGGCGGGTGCGTTTTACCTTTGGGTAGGCTATGGAATTGCGTTGGGGGGGGACTCTCGCGGCCGAGCGGAGCGAGGCCGCCGCCGCGGATTTATTTATTTATTTATTTCCCAGATGGTCTAAAAATGAGTTATTTAGCATACTTTTACCAATGAATTAGCCTATACACAGACAACGACTTTTGGACGTCTTTTTCTCAAGTCTCGAGTCAGTCAGTGTAGATTACCCGGCGGTGTTGCTGCCCCTCCGGGAGTCGCGGCTCATGGCTCTTAGACGGCACAGAGACAGCAGTCACTCCGCTGAACGTGTCAGTGTTGCTGCAGTGGTGTGAACTGTGAACCGTGCGGGCACTGAGTTCTGACAGCCGACTCACAGCTTCTTCTTCTGAATTAGGCTACTTTATCTTTGCCTTGAAAAAGACATTTTGCGTTTTGCTGTTTCCCAAAACAAACCAGCGCGCGCTACTCTTTGCTGCCTACAAAGCGACTGGAAGGACGAGGTTTACAGACATACCAATAGTAGGCTAGTCAATCATATGCTGATTAGGCCAGTTGCTGTATAGTGTATAGCCTATATCCGATCAGCGATCACCAGGGGGCAGCGACAACACACACACACAAACACAATAGCCTTCTATAATGCTGCGCACATATATTATATATATTTAAAAAAATACCCAGCATAATTTTTGGGAAGGCTAAGCCTTCCCTAGCCTTATGCACCCGCCGCCTATGTGTACCGGTATTTAAAATCTTGTACGAGGGCACAAAATATTTGAGCTATTTTGTGACCAAAAACACATACATTTTTGGGAGGTCTTTGATATGGAAAAGGTTTGAGAACCATGCACTGGCCCAGAGCATATAGACCACATAATGTAATGACTAACTAATCTGATATTTGGCTGACTGAGCCCTATATCGCTCCCTCTAACCTTGGGGGCCTTATGCTAATCGTTAGCATGGTGGCAACCGAAGCTCTAAACGCCGCCAAGTGCTTGACTTTGATGAATCGCCACGGTCCAAAAAGAACATACTCGTCCCTTCTAACGACGTCCCCCCGTTAGTGAACGACGAGCGGCTCACGTGTGTCTCTCCTCTCTGACCTTCCAGTGGCAGAGGAATAATAAATAAAGAAACGACACCATTATTTTGAGTATAAGGGAGCGGTGTGGCCGTGTTATGGCCTCAAGCCGCCTGAAAAGCGTTGAATTATAATTACAGCGGCCGATAATAATTACTAAGGGCCGAGCGCTGCTGTGGAGGTGGTGGCAGAAAAAGTGTGTCTCTGATGTCTCGCTGTGGCCCCAGAGGGCCCGTGGGGCGCTGCTGTGCACGCTGGCTTTTAGAGAGCGCGGCAGCTTGCCTATAGGAGCTTTCGGCCCACTGCGTGCGTGTGTGCGTGACTTCCCAGTGGTGGTGAGTACATTCACTCAAGTATACTGTGATGTTAAAGTCTTGTTTGAAATGTAGCAAACGCTGCTTCACTATAGGTTTCTTAAAACTGTCCCTCCTTTGAGAAATGGTGCCATGAAAATGATATATTGTCGCTGTCTGGTATATAGACACCCCCTATCTCCATTTTTTTTTTTTTTTTACTTTTTGTGTAAAAGTTCAGATCATACTCCAGCGTCACTCAAATAGCAGCAATAGCAGCAGACCCACGAGCTGGAAATGGTCACGAAGCGACGCATTTTGAGCTTGTGGGTCTGCTACGTTCGCTATTTTCAGAATTTGAAACCTGGAAATTAACAGTTTTTTGGACTGTATGAGGGTTCCACCCGACAGAGGCGATATAATGAGCATTAACAGCGAGGACCAAATATATATGAAGTGGTATGAATGTTTTGACGGCAATACAGCCGCCAATTTTCACTCTAGTCCAAATTCTAATACAGGCGGCAGGCCCTTTTACTCGTAACAGAGTATTGCTACATTGTGATATTGCTCCTTGTACTCAAGTCAAAATGTGAGAGTTCTTCCAGCAGTGTGTGTGTGTGTGTGTGTGCTCCCTGGTGCACGGTGTGCCTCATGAGCAGCTCGCTATGGGCTTGCGGCTGCAGGGGATCCCGGGGCTGACGTGCAAAGAGAGAGAGACACGGCGAGGAGGCTGTGTGTGACAGGAGTGGTTTGTAACACGACAACACCTACCCTACGCTATAGCCCGCTAGCCTCCTGGGTCTCTGCTCCACTGCCTGGCTGGCTGGCTGTGATTCATACGCTTGTCTCACTGTAGGTGGGTGGCTCTGCGAGTTGTAGACAGGGGCGCGCGCACACACACACACACGCACGCACGCGTACTGTACACGGGCGTCTGCACATCTCCAGCGGGCCGTGTACGGTACACATGTGCGACCCTGTACGCTGAGGTGCATTGTGTTATGTGCAGGCAGGCGCAAACTAAGCGACACACAAACACACGCACGCACGCACACGTTTGCATCTACTATACCTGTGAGGACAAGACTATCACAGCGGATTTATTAATGCAATTTGTATTAATTTTGTTGCTATTTTTTTTAGAATTTAGACATTTCACAGAGTGACTTACATACAGTAAGCACCAAGAACCTATCATCAGTCCAATGTTGAATATCCAAAGAAAATCAATAATGTGTACATTGAAACTACACAAACACTATAGGACGTTAGGTCAATCATGTCCTGGCATCTGTCTACTGTATACATAACATGCTATCTAAATGATACGTTTAGCTTTTTGCGTATAAGCCTGCAAGGTCGTCGAGGCTACGGCAAGTGCTACGGGCTACGGTGGAGTCTTCAGATTATACGGCAGTATAGATTGGGAGTGAGTCTATACTCTGCCGTTATTTACAGTAATTACAGTGGAGAGGTCATTCCATCTAGTTTGGGTGCCAAAAGGGAGAAGTGTCTGTCTGGGACGCGTGGATGGAGCGTTGTCCCGGGATGTTTTAAGCAAAGGTTTTTAAACCCTGCAGTGTCAAAAAATGCCAGATCCTGCACAAAAAGCTCACGTTTGTAGATCTGTTATTTTGTCAGTGCGTGAAACTATACTCGAAGCCCTAACACTAACCAAAACAAAGAGGTAGGAGAGCACACCAATAGTGGGGGAGGTGCCGACCACGGGAGATACCACTTGTAAAGGAAGAAGAGCTCGTAGTCACGATGCAAAAAAAACCTCTCATTTAAAGACCAACGTTTCGGCAAACAATATGCCTTCTTCAGGGTGTGATTCAGGGTAAGCATAACACCCCGAATCTATACAACAATGTATCTTGTGAGAACCCGGAAAACTGTCCGCACTCCGCACGTCTATTTCTCAAATTCTACTATACTTGTGGGGACATTTTGGTTTGGCCCTCTGAAGTATAGTAATACAAGTGCACACACACACACACACACGCATCCATACAGTGGTGCACATTAGCATATGTTCAGAAAGCTGCAGTGCTGTACTGTATATCGCTCCATATGAATATGAACACATCCTGTATTGAATTTACAGCGCGCACGCATGCACACACACACACACACACACACACCAGAGAGCTGCACAGAGGCACACATCACATTATCCTGGAACATATGTTGAGGGGCACGTACTGCGCACGGTCGAAACCTCCTATTTCCAAAACTGCAGATATCCGCGACGCAGTCTGCTATACTTCTGATGCTTTCATGCATGTGGCGCTGTGGTATATGATCAAGTAGGGGGCGTTCATTTATACGAAATATGGAGAATTGGAGATAAGAGTTTTCTGCGGGACAATGAGGACATGTTGAGGAGCACAGGAGTGTATATATGCACTCGGCTCCCTGACATGCGCTTAACGCAGCACTTACAGCATGCTGCTCTGTACACACACAGGGCTGCAATCACCATGTAGGGAATCAGTCAGGCTCAGACCCACTTACTACTGCTGAAAAGGGACATACGTAAGACATAAACAAATGTACCCTAAGCTGTATAAGACATAAACAAATGTACCCTAAGCTTTATAAGACATAAACAAATGTACCCTAAGCTGTATAAGACATAAACAAATGTACCCTAAGCTGTATAAGACATAAACAAATGTACCCTAAGCTGTATAAGACATAAACAAATGTACCCTAAGCTTAACTACTTGACTTGGGGGGAAGCGGGGGGGAGGGGGGGACATTAGCCAAAAGTAGCAGATATGCAAGGGCGACACATTGTTGATCTTTCAGAGCGCCGATTTTTGTCCAAGAGATTTGGCGTATATAGGCAGAAAGAAATAAAACAGTCCATGTATACAGTTTGTACAGAGATAACTTGGGTACAGTTTACTATACTGTAAGTCTAGGGGGTTTAACACGGCAGAGTTTTTGACCCCTTGACGGGGGTCCGTCGAGGCAAAATGAGGAACCGTTTAAATACTTCTGTATTTTGACAAAATGCTGACACACACTGATTAATGTTTTATCAGGCGGTTTCCGCACACCAAATACAAAGTATCAATTTGGCGTGAAGACGTTTGAGAACCACTGGCTCAAGACAGTCTGCTTCATTACATGATTGCGCATTATTTCCCATTTGACAGTAAAGACATGAGTCACCTCCGTCCCAAAGCTACAAGTGGAAGAGTGGTGTGTGTGTGTGTGTGCGTGGGGGGGGGAGGGGGGAGGGGGGGAGCAGCGTGACACATCTCTTATCTCCCTGTTAGTCACCATCAACACCATCCAGAAAGGCTTTCATCATCACTCAGTGAAGAGACACCCGCTGGGAGGCAGATCGCTATATTACAAAAAGGAAGCGCCAAGCGCCAAGCGTGCCAGGACGCCATACAGGCTCGCCAGAATGTTAAGTGGTGGAAAGTAAACCAAGTATACATTTACTCAAGTATACTGCACTTACTATGAATACAAAATTGAGGTATTTTATATAGTTACTAGTTACTATTGATTTAAGACTTATTTTATAACAGATCTAGAAGCAAACGCATCTCGTAGACGGCATCTTGAAGAAAATGTTGACTTTGGTACCGTTGGGTATATTTTGATGGCAGTACAGTACTACTGTACTTTTTACTCAGAATCTGGAGAACTTCTTCTTCCGCTGTTGGCCGCGAGCTCCACGTGCCAGAAAGCCGCCGCGCGCACCAGAAAATCAAGCGGCGCTAAAACGTTCCCCTCCTGGCTCTCCCCTTCTCCCCCGCCCTGATGCCGCCACCTACCCTCCTCTCCCCTCCTCGCAGGCAGCTGGCATAACCCATTAGGACCTGGAACGCATCTGTGTCACCTTAGCTTTTAACTATTATTTAAAAAAAAAACCTTAGCTGTTAAAAAGGGTATCTTTGGGAAAAACAAAGAAAAAGGACCCACACATGGTCGGAAACTTGCCAAAAAGGTTCGGCAGCCAAATACATGAAATAGTTTGGGTCCTTGACATGAAGTATATATAATTTATATAAGCCCTCCCTGGGTTTCTTTTCTCACCTGCACACACTTCTTTTATTGACGTTACCTTTTTTTGTACGGTTTTTATTGTGCGAATAAACTAAACTAAACTAAAGTATAGTTTGAGAACCACTGCCATAGAAACATACTTTTTTTTTTTCTCCAGAAAATTGTCATGATTTAGAAGACATTTGATGTTGTAGAATCTGGTCTTAATGGCATAACGGTGCTTCTGCGGGCGCGCGCGACACTCTCATTTGCACATTGTCCCGCTGATGTGCTCACAGGCGAGGGAGGGGCGCTCGTTTGTTCCGCCAAATTAAGAGGTTTTTTCCCCCTCTCTTCTGGCCATTTAGACTGGGGGGGGGGGGGGGGGGGGGGGTTTCATCTTTTTACTGATGTTTTTATAACATGTCCTTGGCTGCATGTGGACCTGCCGTGTAATTATGATGGTATGTGTGTGAGACAGAGAGACAGAGAGAGAGCTGTGGTGAGGCTGAGAGAGAGAGAGACATTGTGGAACATTTGGCATGCTCCGTGAATGCTACTGCACGATAATGTAATTCATTGGACGATGGTTGGTTAGATACAATCCCCCCCAAACAGCCTGGCATTCACACTAAATGGAGAGTGTGTGTGTGCGTGTGCGTGTGTGTGTGTACATGTTTTGTTCTCCCACCCACACGCATATGGCTTACCTTCTGCTCCGACATACATGCCAGGACGTGCTCAATTGTTTCGGTGACATAGCCATGAACCCACCCGCGTCTCCTATACCATAAAGAAAGTGGTTCAATTCAGTTCATTCATTCAACCCATTCTGACCCGAGATCAGATTCTAAAAGTGTCTTCTACATCCTGACAGCTTTCTGAAAAAGCTATGTTTCTATGTCAGTCGTTCTTCGATTTTTCAAAAATAGCAGATCTACAAGCTCATTATGAGCTTTTTCCCCAATTAACTATACAGAAAAACCAAGAACAATGTTCCAAAGCCTTAACTGTTATGTCAGCAGGATTTTCTTTTTAAACCTCAGAGTTGTTTTACAATCAATGTGATAACGACTTATTTTATGGAGCCAAGACTTTTTGTTTTAGGCCCAAATGAGATTCAGGCTATATTCGATTGTTCTCCCTCACGCCGCCTATGCAACAGAAACATTGATTGAACAGGTCCTGAATGTTATATTGTCTCTGTCGGATGCATGGAAACCTCATAAAAACCGTTACTATTCTTCAGTATTCAAATTCAAAAGCAGCAGACCTACAAGCTTGCACAACTGCTACTTTTGATGCTTTTGGGTGACGTGTGATCGAGTATAGGGCGATTAATTTAGGAAAGAAAAACACATAAAAGTTTAAATATGGAGATAAGAGGTTTCAGCCCGACAGCAACGATATATGAATGTGTTTATTGAACGGTACTTGGTGGAAGCGCACACACACACATACACATGCACGCACGCACGCACACACACAATGCCAGATCACTTTGTTAAATGATGATTCGAAGCCTGGAGGTTTGGAAGCGTGGCAGTTAGAAACATCTGCAGAAAGAGCAGTGGGAAAGAAAGAGTACTCAGATAAAATAAAATAAAGTACCACTACCACAATGTAGAAATGCTCTGTTATGGCCTGGGCCATATGGCTCAGCGGCCCAGGCACCTTGGCTGGTAATCCAGTCTGGCAGTGTGCCGCGGGTTCGACTCCCGATCCCGACGGCCTTTACTGCATGTCATCCCCCCACATCTCTCGCCCCATTTCCTGTCAGCCTACTGTCTGTCCCTCCATAAAAATGGCAGAGTAGTTCTGGAGTATAGTTCCAACGGATTGTGTGGCCTTGGTCTTTCCCTAACGGGACTGGTCGAGGGTATAGCTACTGGGGCGTATAAGTCGGGACTTGATCACCCCCGGCTGGGTCGCCTGAGTGAGAGACCCGAAACCCCGATGACCTTGGGATACATCACTGAGGATAATATACGTCCCAGGTGCATCCATGCGATTTTTTTGTTATTTAAGTAGCATGAGTATATACCCATTGTGAAATTATGTCCATTTCAGAATCATATTGATACATCATGTCATATTGGACTATAATTATTGATCATTAACCCCTTTTTTTTAAAGTGAAATATCCCTTTAAAGATGGCTTCTGGCCGACAGAGACGATATAGTTATTATGTCGGGTGTTTTGGCAGAAGGCCTCAGAAGGCAGTATGCTTCCCTGTGGAGAACAGCTGCGATGATCACATCACTTCATCAGCAGGCAGCATCTCTGGTGTCGCTGGGCTGGCAGGCTACGTTGGATATCTGATTTCATTAACTCACACACTTTGTCAACATTATTATATGGTCAGGGTTCCATTTCATTGCTGTCGGGCAGAAAGCTCCTATCTCCGTATTAACCGTGTGTGCCTGTGTGCGTGTGTGTGTGTGTGTGCGTGTGTGTGTGTGTGTGCGTGTGTGAGCGCGCACACTCGTATTTTTTACAGCATACTGTAAGTGCTGCGTTAAATGCATGTGAGGGAGCTGAGTGCACACACTCTCATCGGGCAAAAAAACTATTATCTTCACATTTAAATGTTTTTAATTTAATGTTTGTAAATTAACGCCCATACTACATCATGCTTCAGTGTCACACAAAAGCATATAAACCCATGCCATATAACTTAATGAACCAGATGAAAAGCAGAGGCATGCTTAAACCCCCATCCAACCTCCCTCCTCCTCCTCCAGCAAATCCAATCCATCCCCTCCAGCAAATCCAACCCTGCTGGCGTTGTGGTCTCCTGTCTGTATAGGACAACGGGAGAGGAAAGCATGAAAGAGGATAATCATACTATAATTCAGTCAACGTGTCTGTCTGTCTGAATGTCTGAATGTCTGTCTGTCACTGTCCCTGCCGTAGCTCCTCACCGCCTGCACCAATCACTCCCACTTTTCACACAAAAAGAAGTGTCTGTCCTTCTTTGGCCCCTGGTGGTCGTGGAACGACCTGCAGTCCAGACAAAAATTGGCCTTGAAAGTTCCATATTGAGAGGTTTCAGAAGGATCAACTTAGATACAGTACAGTCCAACACCTGCACATGTTTGGATATGTACTAGCGTTTGGTCAGGCCTACATATTTATTATTTTGTATACATTGAGTATTTGCCCTGCCACTAAAAGTGTAGCACTTTGGTGTTTTGTTATATTATATATTCATGGATATGGATGTATTTTTGCTGTTCTGTAATTTGACATGTACGATGTTAGCATTGAAGTGTAATAATATTTCTCTGTGTGTTTTTTACGGGTTAAATAATAAATAAATACAATCTACTGTAAATCTGTACTGTAAATATGTTTTATACGGCTCAATACAACCTGAAGCTAATATGGCAGGGTGTGTGTGTGTGTGTGTGTGTGTGTGTGTGTGTGTACACTCATTCATTATACTGTAGCGTGCATTGCCAGCTCTCCGCTATATGCTGTATGCATCACTGCACCTTGTCACAAGCTTCACTTCCGACCTTGAGACCCACATACTAACACTTTGTAGCATAGCATACCCACCCACCCACCCACCTACAAACAATCTTTTGTATTGCTGACCGACATTCATTCATCATTCAAGTCATTTTTGTAAAACCCTAACCCCAAAGCCCCAGTTTAATTTCTTGCCGGTGTCACGCACCCAAAATAGCCGCGAATCGAGTACAAGTCAAGTAAAACTGCTATTTTTGGGTGTGTGGCAGCGTTGCACAACTATATTGCATGAATCCAGCCTCAAATCAAAGATTTGCATCGCCATAAAACAACCATTTTTCCTTGTGAGGACAGGGGAAAATGGTCCTCACAATGTCTATTGCAAAGACTCTGCTACACAGGTGGGGGACATTTGGCCTATATAGTAATATAAGTACACTCACGCATGCACACAAACCTCCCAGGTGTTATAGGAGTTACAATTTAGCCCATTTTGGGGCGGGAACCCCTTTTGGTGTTAGAATTATGCTATGCTTTAGCTATTGAAAAACAGCAGATCTACAAGCTCATAGCGCGCCACCGAGTGGCGCGCTACGAGCTTGTAGATCTGCTGTTTTTGAAAAATCAAAGAACGACATGGAAACATAGGTTTTTCAGAAAACTGTCAGGATGTATAGGATGTAAAATAGTCCAGCATTACAGTTTCATCTGCATGCTCCAAAAACCTGATTACACAAGTCCAGGAGTCACTCCGTTTTCCCTAGATAGCAACCATCTTTGTCCCTGAGGGACACCGAGCAATTCCCGGGAAAACCTTGTTAAGTAAAGGTTAAAAAGGCCAAAAACGACCCCAGCGCTCAATTAGGGCCTCATATAGCCGAGCACGTGGTAATTAATGTATGACAAGACTTTAATTAGCACACGGGCTAGCTCTCATTAGCCACTGTCATTCACGCTGCACTGCGCCTGGCTGTGCTTTTAGGGCACTTGGTGCTCAACAGCGGGTCCGCGGACCACATGGGAGTCCAAATGGACCACCGATGGGGTCTGTAACTCTGAAGAGTGTACACACATGGAACCAAAACCGTTATAGCAGTGGTTCTAGAACTTTTTCAAGTCAAGGACCCCCCAAATATATAATGTATTTGGCTTCATATAACAGCCTTCTTCATATAATTGGTCCTCACTGACGTTCATGATAAAATACCACAAGTCTGTGTCTCATAGGAGGGCTGTGGGCAGTTCAGAAACGCGTCCACCAGTGGCATCATCGTTAGGCCGATTTGTTTTAAACAAAATAGATTTTTATTATCTTGAGAACGATAGCTTCCATTTTCGCATTGCACGTTTTCAGGTAGCTTTTCAGGTAGCTTCGATAATCGATGAGGTCACTGGTGGACGGTTTTCTGAACTGCCCACAGCCCTCCCATGAGACACAGACTGCATGAGTAGGAATAAAATGTGGCATTTCATCATGGACATTAGTGAGGACCAATTATATGAAGATAGGTTTAAAAAATGGTGAAGTGGTCCTTTAACTACTCTTGCTGGAAACCCCCGCAAAGGTGTACACTATCACTTTTTGTACACTCTCAGAGTGTACAAATTGGGGTGCCCCAAAAGGTGAAGAGAGTGGTTCCATTTGTACATTCTAAGAGTTACAGACAGACCCCATAGGTAGAAGATGGCACATTCGGACCCCTGGTGGGGACTCGGACCACACGTTGAGAAACAGTGCATTCAGTGTGTTTGGAGAAAGAGAAGGGCAGTGTGTGTGTGTGTGTGTGTGTGTGCGTGTGTGTGTGTGCGAGTGTGTCAGACAAAGCGAGACCTTGCTAAAAGCTATATAGAAAGCCCTACAGTGTCAACAAGGGGAGAGAAGAGGGCCAGAGAAGACACAGAATAGCAGCAACAAGGACTGTGTCTGTGTGAGTGTTTTGCAGCGGTGAAAAAAAAAAGTATTCCCATTTTTCTTTTACCTATATACAGTACATAAAAGCAGTGGTGTGTAAAGTAACTGTAAAGTACACTTTTGAGGTATTTGTACTTTACTTGACATCTCAGAGCCGCGTTGCGTGTGTGATTAAAGATCTTAGTTAAAGATCTTAGTTAAGAGGCGACGAGCTTAACCAGGTTAAATACTACATGAGACAAGTTTCACTCTGCCTGTGTTGTTATGAGAGACCGTGTTCTCTGGCGTGTGGACGAGCGTGACGGAGCGGCGCTGAGCGTAATTAACCCATTCTGACCCGAGATCAGATTCATACGAGGTTTCCACTGGACACACACTGCATTAACCCATTCTGACCTGAGATCAGATTTAAAAAAAATGTCAGTCGTTCTTCGATTTTTCAAAAATAGCAGATCTACAAGCTCATAGCGCGCCACCGAGTGGCGCGCTACGAGCTTGTAGATCTGCTATTTTTCAACAGCTAAAGCATAACATGATGCTAACACCAAAAGGGGTTCCCGTTCAGAATGGGTTAACTCGGGGTGACCCAGTCGCCGCGGCGCCGGAGAGAGACGTGCTGTGACCGGGCCGCTTGTCAAATACAAACGGTCAACAACACGCTGCATGAGAGGAGAGGCGCGCGCACGCACACACACACACACACACACACACACACACATGAAGTATATACAAATGGATGTATAGAAGGGGGAAAAAAAGATGTTTCAACTATTTATATATCAATCAATCAATTAACCAATTAAGTGTAGTGTCGTGACCTGTGATTGTAAGTTGCTTGTGTATAGATTGGCTATTTTAACTATGTAAATACTCTTTTTTTTTTACATTTAAAATGTTTCAGCCATAATGACAAACCCAGTGTAGGATTTGATTGTAATTTAATTATTTTAATGAATGACAGCTTATCGATTATATGGGCCCTATATCCTAGACAAAAGTGGCTAAACCCACTGTTTGGGGATTTAGCATTGCGCAAAAGGGGCAAGCAGACGTTTGTTTGTTGCTATATTCGGACTTAGCCCTAAAACACCTGCTCTAGTACCTGTTACATAATGCATGCTCTGTGTAATAATGTGCCAGATGTCATTGGCTTTAAGAGAAGACTGGGAAAGCCATTATCCCCAGTGCAATCTTACCTCTACATCTCTCTCTGCCTTGGAATAAAGTTTAATTTGATAGACAGAATTATCATTCACAGCTATCTGCTTGTGTTCTGGATTAAACTAAACAAACTCCGCAGCTGCACCGAGGTGCTGATAACGTTGGACAGACTATACGTTTGCTTCATACGCTCTATAGCCGTTGATTGCCTTTCAATAAAACCACATGTTACTGAGTATATAGGGGACATTATGTTTCTTTTTTTAATCCCTTCATTATTTATTTCCTGCGCAATGGATAAATATAACTGAAGTGTGTAATCTGGAGTACATGTGCATCACGACGCGTCTCCTATGAATAGACTCATCATCTTATGCAAACACAAATGACATCCTTGTGTCATTTGTGTTTGCATAAGATGATGAGTTTTATCACTCTCACACTTCGGCTGATTATAGGAACATTATAGAATCACAGAGATTGGTGGAGAATCAGGAGGGAGACCTCTGAATGTTGTGTTTTGCCCGGCGGTCCAACATGTCCATTGGAGGCGCAACGCTCTGCCAAACACATTTGGCATCGCGGGTGGTTTTAGGAATTCGCTATGGGCTTTAATTTCCCAAACGTGTGGGGGCACGACAGCAATTTTAGGGATAATGTAGCCATACATACGCCCACGGCCACACCTCCAGGGGGTAAATAACAGAGTCGGCATAATGTATAGCAGGTAGCACAGCCGTAGTAATTCACGGGTATAGCGGTAATTCTAATGGTTAAGGCAATGGCAAAGATATAGGGCTCTGTGATTTATTTTATTGATTAAATTCATTTGTTTGATTAACTGTGCCATACAGTATTATTCCCTACATAGATTACTCTCTCAAAAGGAAAGGAAAAACACTCTAAGACATGCACATACACACACACACACACACACACACACACACACACACACACAAGCATTTAGAGTTGACATATATTAATTCAGGTATTTACCGTGCTGCCGAGTGACGCACACACACACGCGCACACACACACACACACACACACACACACACACACACACACACACACACACACCTTTAAAACGGCCCCCTCTGCTCTCTAGACAAGAGCCTATATATATACACATGTACTGTTTAGTACCCAGCGTGCACGTGTGCACACACACAGAGGGTGTGCCGCAGCAACACACACTGAAGATAGTTCAGTACACACACACACACACACACACACACACACACACACACGGGCATATGGTGAGAAACTGGCTGTTCGTTAGCGGCCCTGACATCTCTGACAAATTGACTCCTTTATGCGAGTGGAAGTGTGCGGTATAGGGGTGGAGAGAGAGAGAGAGAGAGAGAGAGAGAGAAGGGGGGTGCAGCGCCATGGAGGGAGGCAGGGTGGTGGCGGTGGGGGGGGGGGGTGGGAGGGAAGGGAAGGGAGTGAGGGAGAGAGAGAGAGTGAGATGAGACGATGCTGGGAGGGAAGGAAGCAGGTGGATCATCTCACTCTTAAAGGGCTGATTTGTACGTATAGTTGCCAGTGTTGATTTCGTCGACTGACGCTGTGAGGAAAAATGTCCGTCGACTAGCTTTTTTCACTGACAAAAACGACATAACGACTAAGCCATGATGACTAAAACATACTGGTCAATTTCGTCAAAGATAAAAAACTTTCTGATACATTTTATGCGTGGTTGCGCACAGGTTTTGTGCTCTGAAAATAGCCGATCTACAAGCATACAACGAGTTGCAGCGCAACAACAAACCAACTGTACGTTTAAAAAAAAACAACGTTTAGTCGACTGATATTTAGTTCAATAGAAACTTAGACTAAAAGATACAAACATATGACTAATACCGAATTAAGTTTGATTCCAAAGACAATTACTAGACTAAAGTTTGCTACCAAAACACTGATAGTTGCGCGCCGGTTTTGCTCACTGGAAACAGCAGATCTACATGCTTGTACGAGGTTTGTTTTCAGCACACAGGTGTGTGTAAACCGAATACAGATCAGGCATGTATTTGTACACTTATAGCTGGAGGCTGTGCGAACAATGACGACATGTACACACGCTCTACATGCCGAGATGGAAACGGCTGAGGGGAGAAAGAGGGAGGCGAGAACTGAGCACAGATGAAGATGAGGGCTGTGAGTGGGAGGGAGGGGGAGAGAGAGACAGAGAGAGAGAGAGAGAGAGAGAGAGAGAGAGAGAGAGAGAGAGAGAGAGAGAGAGAGAGAGAGAGAGAGAGAGAGAGAGAGAGAGAGAGGGGTGGCTGGAGGTAAAATGAAGGACGGAAGAGGAACAGAAGGGGCGGAGATGTCAGGGAGACAGATGGAGTTTGGAAGGAAGAAGAATGGAGGCAAGATGAAGGACAGAATGGCTGGATATAGGGGGAAAGAGAAAGCCGAGTCCTGCAGGGTTTAATTCACTTTCAGCTTGGCCACCATTTTGAGATGTTTTAAAATGTGAAGATCACAGCAAAAAAGGAAAAAAAATCCCCCCCCTCCCCTCCCAGGTGGCGCAGGGAGTAAAGTTCCTAGACCCTGCACCTATACATGAAGTCAGGGGGTTCGAATCCGCCACGGTGTCTCTGGCTTGTGTCTCTGGTTGTGTTAGAGGGTGGGAAGCTTCGACAGGGTAGGGGTCGAAGGTTATGAGGTGATGGTCTTCCTCTTTTGCACTAGGTATGTTGGTTGTGTGGTTTTTTAATGTTGTACGGGTCACTGTGTGCCTTTGTTGTCTTGTGTATTGTGTATTGTTTTGTATTGTACCTTGAAGCCGGCAGAGAAGGGTGATATCTTTCACTGATTCCTACAGGTTGTTGGGAAGGATGGCGTGGGCCTGCACGGTATATGTCCTCCCAGTGAAACGCCTAATTAAAGCAAAATAAAATATCAAGACTGAAAAAATTTAATGATGACGTTTTAGGGCCGACCATCTGAGGATTTCTGAGACCGTTCAAGTTTCTGGAAGATGTTTCTAAACTTGTACTCTAATGCTAGTTTGATCACTTCAAATACTCTTTCATCTTAAAACAACTAATGACCGGAAAATATCTACAGGCTGTGGCGTGCTGTGAGCTTGTAGATCTGCTATTTTCGGTGCGCAGCATGCTTTCACTGAAGACACGCAGCTGGCTTCTATGACTGCAGTAAATCCCGCAGTGTTTACAGTATCCACTACAGACTGACAGGTCGTTTACTTTCCACACACAGTGAAATGAGTGTCAATCGGTGCAATTTTCACACTGTGAAACTTTAGTGTTGCGTTTGGGGTCATATAGTCGGCATCCCTTTTGCGAGTCCATCATTTAACACTCGGGCTTGCTGTCATGATGTCAGAAGAGAGCATACTATAGTTAGTGTTTTATGAGTATAGCAGCCCTGATGAAACCTAACAAGTCAAGGCAATGATGCTAGAAGTACTCCTGGCTCCTCGGAGTAGAGTTATAAAGAGTTATAAAAGGATAGAGTGAGAACCGGACAGCCCCACCCCCACACTCTTCATTTCAATGGAAGTTGCTCAGTGGGCGTTTTGAAGCACCCGGAAGAACGCTCTACTAATTTAGTCACAAGTCGCATGTTTTCGATTCAGACATATATTCGGTGTCCAAAATGCAGTGCTATAGTGCTAACGAGCGCTCAATATTAATAAGCGCCAAGCCGCACAGGGTTTACTCGTGCTAAATGCACGGGGCCCAGCTGCAGTCTCCGCTTTGACTATAGTATAGGGCCGAGCACACACACACACACTGCCTTTGCAAGGCAGTGTGTGTGTGTCTTCTTGTTTTCCTGTTCCGTCTCCTTTGATGTCTCCCTGCATGGACGTCTGTCGAGGACGAAATGCAAAGTAACAACCGTACTTAACCCATTCTGACCGGGAACCCGTTTTGGTGTTAGCATCATGTTATGCTTTAGCTATTGAAAAATAGCAGATCTACAAGCTCATAGCGCGCCACCGAGTGGCGCGCTACGAGCTTGTAGGTCTGCTATTTTTGAAAAATCGAAGAACGACTGACATTTTTTAGAATCTGATCTCAGGTCAGAATGGGTTCATCAGACCAGTGTATGTCCAGTGGAAACCTCGTGTGAATCTGATCTCAGGTCAGAATGGGTTAATCGCTCTCCTTCCATGCCGATGACGATGACGAGGAGGGATGACGGAGATAAACGAGACGGAGCACGGAGAGAGGAATGGATGATGTGGGAAGGGAGAGACGCTGGCATGGGCCCCGGCTTTAGACTCTGTAGAGAGAGAGGTTGTGTGCGTGCGTGTGTG
Source organism: Protomyctophum bolini (assembly GCF_963924005.1). Classification (NCBI taxonomy): domain Eukaryota; kingdom Metazoa; phylum Chordata; class Actinopteri; order Myctophiformes; family Myctophidae; genus Protomyctophum; species Protomyctophum bolini. The sequence continues at coordinate 26,552,031 of NC_137881.1, read as the reverse complement.
CGTGCACTTGTAATACTAATACTATACCAAAATGTCCCCACAATTTGAGAAATGGACATTGCGAGGACCATTTTAGAACCAGGTTAGACACACTGATAGGCAGATTCAGCTTGGGGTTATAGGTTAGAATTGAGAATGTATATAGGTCAGGTTTAAGGGCCAATTTTCTTGATTTATACTTGGCTGTGTCCCACCATGTCGTGTACCGGGGAATATCAGAACTGCTTGTAGATCTGCTATCTAGACTTAGGTTTAAAAATGGCAAAAAATAATAATAATAATCACCCAAATCAACCAAAATGTCCTCACAAGTATAGCAATACAAAAGTGTGTGAGAGAATGATTCACATTAATGGCATCACAGATGCGGAACATAAATCTGCTGCTGTCAGCATTCCATTGTTGTCTTGTTGGCCACGGATGAATAATAGCGTTCTGATCATACAAAACAATAAGGCGTATGATGTTTATAACATATAATGCTGACTGTATTGTGTTTTTTTTACTTTAGTACTAAAGTCAGTGGTTTCCAACATTTTCCTGGATCAGGGCCCGCTTGAATATAGTGTTCGTGGCGTCTAGGAGTCTTAAGGGCAGAGGGTGTCACAGTCTTACATTCACTTGTTAAGTGCGGAGGCGTGTGGAGCGCTTCGAGACTGTAAGTGTGGGATTGATTTTTATTTATGGACTAACCAGACACACATAAAAAAATAAAAAAAACAAGAATCCAAAGCACTTTAAACCCTATAATCTACATTGTTGCTGTCGGACAGAAACCTCGTAACTATAAGCTTGAAAAGTGGTGCGAAACTGAGAATCGACGTGTTTTGAGCTTGTAGATCTGCTACTTGTGAATTTCAACCCTGAAAAGTAACAGTTTAGGCCATATGATATGCTTTGCTGATTGGGGTCTCCTATAGGGCAGTGGTTCTCCAACTTTTTCATGTCAAGGACCCCCTAAATTGACACTAATTAGCGGACCCCCATTTGAAGAGCTACTGTATGTCAGGGACCCCCATAAGAGGAGATTCTTACGGCTCTAGCAGTGATTCTCAACCTGTTTAATTTCAAGGACCCCCAGTTTGACATGCATTAGCCCACGGACCCCCATGTAATGGTATTTCTATCTCTGAGACCCCAATTTATTATTGTAAAATCAATGTTAATTTAACTCTGAGAGGGTACAAATGGAACCAAATGGACCGTTAGGGTTCCATTTGTACACTCTCAGAGTTATAGAACCATTGGTTCCAAACTCTCATTTATCTGCAGAGAGCCCCTGGAACTTTTATTTTTGCAGCCGCGTTAGTTTTTTCCTCTCAACACCAAATATCTTCATTGAAAATAGCCGGTCCATCGTTTACATGTATGTTTGATTAAAATTCAATAAAAAGTTAATTGAAAAAAAAAAGAAAATAGCTGATCTATACAAGCTCAAGCTAACATCTGCAATTTTTTTTGCTGAAAGTTCACCTATTTTCCCATTAAGACCAGAGCAGAATAAGGGATGCTGGAGGTTCATGTGATTAACAAATAAAGTGGACTTGACTTGACCCTGCACCGTTTCTCCTGGGTTTGAGCTCTACGGGGTAAATCGATTCTGTTCTGTGCCTCACCAGGCATTGCTTTTCCAACATCTATAGCGTTCTGTACCTCAGCAAAACACAAAAACTCATATATTATGTGGAAAAACAACCATTCTGCCTAGGGCTGCAACTATCGATAAATTGTTCATAGTGGTCAAGATTGGTTAACACCACTAAATTCGTTCCAGATCGTCCCGTCATTCGGAAACTCGGCATCTGTTTCGGTTGCAACTTCAAGGTCATCGTTACACTGAATCCTTCTCTAGTTCACGTTGCCTTACATTTTGGTACCAGGATAGAATCACCTGATGGTGTATGTGACTGCAGCTGCAGGCAAGGACAGGAAAACAGACCATCAGAATGTGGAGTGTCGGGAGAAAGAAAGAAAGAAAAATAGCAAGGATAAATGTAAACCCAATGATGTCATGTCAAATGCTTCCATTCTTAAAGAAGCCAAACATTTTAGCTAATTGTTGCTGTCGGGTGGAAATCTCAAACCCATTTCATATTTTTATCATTGGGCTTATTACGTTTTTAAATTAGTAGGACTGGGTGACATTACTTCAAATCAATATCAACGTTATTCATCGGCTATTTTGGTATGCCTTTGGTAACAATTGAAGTATAATACAGTTAATCAGACTAATCAGTTTAGTCGATTATACAAAAAAGAATAATCAAACCTGCTTGATTATTATCTTGATTATTCAACTAACCTTCTGTACATGAGCATGATTAAGTTGATTAATGATTCTAAATATCAGTTACGGTACATTTCTGGTTAACTGCCCAGCCCTACTGGTTAGTATAGATATGTGCAAGAAGAAAAGTCTCCAATAAAAGTCAAAACAGAAGCGAGTGTCTCCTGATGATGATGCCATCAGTAACCAGGTTCTGCAGCCGTCTAGAGAGTGTGAAGCGCACTTTGTGGATTATCCACAGCGCTCTGCATTTAAATGAGGCTCATCTGGATGTCACGCATGGACTACGAAGGTGTACGTGTACAAAATATTAGCGGTGCCTTCCCTGAGATTGAGTTGCTTACTCATTTGCTACATGTCGTCGCTGTCAGCCAGCCTATGATGTAAATATTAGAGGTGCCAATTCCCGAAGTTGCTTACTCATTTCCGGGTGCGTGTGTTTAGTTAGGCTTCGTACACACATAAAGAACGAATGTTCTGTGCTCTGCCTGTGTTTCATGGCCCGCCCCGCAATGCTTTTACAATGGAAGTCACGTGGTTTGACCAAACACTTGTGTTTGGATTGCCCTCCTCCCCCGCATCAAACAAAAATGTTTGGTCAAACCATGTGACTTCCATTGGAAAAGCATTGAGGCGGCCATGAAACACAGGCAGAGCACAGAACAGTTGTTCTTTATGTGTGTACGAAGGCAGCACGGGTGATACTAATCACTAATTATGCTAAGGAAGCGTATACACGTAAAATTTTCTACATACCGTCGCTGTCAGGTGGAAACCTTGCATGTCCAGCATGGAGAAAATTGTTATAATTTAGTCACAAGCTCTTGTTAATACTTTTCATTGACAAAGACAACCTAACCATGACCATGTTCCACTTTACATTGTATGAAAGTATATTATTAAGTATATCTAAAAGATGACAACATGTGTAGATTTGAGCAATTTTTACTACTACTTGTTCACTTCTGAGACTCAAGCACTTAAGCACCACTTAATCAATTTTCAACCAATCTTCATATAAATGGGCTCTCACTAATGCTCATAATATGGTACCATTTAACTCTGTCTCAGAGGAGGACTGTTGACAGTTCAGAAACCTGCCTGCCAGTGACATCATCTGCAGGCAGGTTCGGTCATTTCAAACAATTCTATTTTCCTCTTTTATTTGTATTCATTTATGCGAAAACAATGGCTTCCATTACACTGCGTGAAAAGAGGAGTCAACGGGAAATTACGAGAACTGTATTTTGCCCGTAAACCTCAAGTTTAGCGGGCATATACATACAGTAATATACAGGTGTGATGGTATAATTCAGGAGTTTACGGGAGTTTGTTGGAAAGATTAACAGGAGTTTCCTGCAATATACACATCCGTATTCCAAGCTTTTTGCGCAGTGTTATAGCATGCTGACTTAAGTTACTGAACTGCTCACAGCCCTCCTCTGAGATACAGACTCAGCAGACCAAAAAAAAATGATGGTACCAAATTATAATTAGCATTAATTAATGAGGATCAATTAAGTGAAGATAAAGTACGTTTAAAATGGGTGAAGTAGTCCTATCATTTACGTTCAAAATGTGCAATTATGGAGATAAAAGGTTTCTGCCCGACAGCAAAGATATCCCATGACTTAGTTGTCTTAGGGCTTAAAATGTGCTTTAATACTGTATTGCACGAATGAAGGATTACCCACTTAGCAAGCTAACTGTGATTAATGCGCTACATTCATTTGATGACTTGATTCTTTTGGATAATTCTCCCATTAAACACACTATTAACCCTATTAGAGATAACTTTCCGTAAGACCGTTTACACCTCAGCCCTTAGTTTTATTGGGGTAACAAATAAAACTAAGGGGTGAGATTAGATGTGTTGGATGTATTAGTATTTGTACGTGAAAGATTGTTTTAGGTAGATGTTGTAAACTAAAGGATTGTTTTAGGTGGAGGTATAGAACTATAGAAAGGCCTATAACCAGGGACTGGGGTTGCAAATTAGCCGTGGCTATACAAACCCATATATACATTGCAACGGTTTCATGTTTTTATAACTTGATACATTGTTTTTTGTATTGTCCCTGTTAAATAAACGTATAAATAAATACATTTTGGCTACATTATGGTCTAACGTAATTTCCGGGCAAGGACACCCATGGATTATCGTTTTAGAAATACCTCCAGGAATTGTCCTCTCAATACAGCTAAAAATAAGGATGGAACAATGAGTCACAAATGCCTTTAAATTCCTCTCTCTCTCTCTCTCTCTCTCTCTCTCTCTCTCTCTCTCTCTCTACTGTACCAAACCTCAGACGCCAGACACATTCAGAACAGCTCCAGGCTTCGAGACGCCATGATGCTTTTATACCGTTTCCTTTTCTGATTACAGCGCGCAGCACATTCATCCAGCTTACATTTGTTTTTACATTTCCAATTTGTTCAGTCTTGCCCCTTTCATTTACAACAAGTACTGCTCTATTTTTACTTGACTTGTTTTCCACTTCTTTATATTTTATACTTCTACTCCACTACACATCCCACGAGGCAAATGTTGTACTTTGTGCTCCACTACAATTTTTTGACAGCTTTATTTACCAGTTATACTTTTATGCCAATACATTTGTACTTTTATTCAAGTAAAATGTGTAGTAAAGGCCTTACTTCTAACAGTATATATTTATATGTTGTGGTATTGCTACTTTTACATAAGCAATGAAACCCTCCTCTCTGAGAAATGGAACTTGAGTACAACTGTACCCGGACCACTTGTTTACGTCTGCGCCAAAATGTCTTCGCCGACAGTGCGATGCGATGAGTTCTGAGCTTGTGGATCTGCCATTTGATCTGCTATCGAATGTTCCCCCATATGAGACATGCTGGGGTTCAAGTGGTTAAGTGGAGAGCCACTGACCAGCTGCACACACACACACACACACACACACACACACACACACACACACACACACACACACACACACACACACACACACGTGTGTTCATGGTGTCTGCTTATTTCCCATGCCTTTTGATATCTTGGTCACTTCCCATGCCTTTTGATATCTTGGTCACAGTCTTATCTATATGGTTTCGGAGGTGCTGCAGTTGCTGATACTGTATCTTGAAAGGAAGCTCACTGCTCACTGTCTCTCTCTCTGTCTGTCTGTCTGTCTGTCTGTCTGTCTGTCTGTCTCTCTGTCTCTCTGTCTGTCTGTCTGTCTGTCTCTCTCTCTCTCTCTGTGTAGGAGATCAATTGAATCGAAACAGGGGCAGAGCGGACTGATACGAATGTGATCCATAGTTCACAGCTCCTATAGAATTCAATGAAATGTGTCAGATTTGTAAAGAAAGGCTGTAGTAAGCAACTATGGTCCTGTAAAAAAGAAAAGAGAGAAATGCTGAAAAGCATCATGCTGTGTGTACTGTATCTGTATATCTTCTGGTACTTTATGACCTGCCATTTCCCAAAATTAGCGTCTGTAGTTTTACGGAACCCTTAGAAAGCGAACACATTAATCCTCCAATAGAGAGTTTGATTAAATCTCTGGTAATTGCATTTCCCATCCCCCCTATTTCTGTTTTTCTCTGGACCAGTTGCCTGGTCACCGTTTCATCTAGTACTCCATCTTTCTGAGCGGTCGCTGAGTTACGAGCTTATCAAGATATGGCCCGGTGTTTTTTCAATGTCAGCAGCACTTTGTGATAAGCTACAGTATAACCACCTCGCTGGCAAAGAGGAGAAGATCCAACGGTTATGAGCGCTCGTAAAAGACTATTCCAATATTGGCCTTTTTATTGGATTCTGTATGTAATACCGTATACGTGGGAAGGGACTGGGTCTATAATACGTCCGTCCGGGGTGGAAAGCGCATACCGGTACGTCCAAAACTGTTACTTTTCCGGATTCAAATTAAAAAACATCAAAAAATAGTAGATCTAGATGAGCTCACAACACGTTTCGTGCAGAGTTCCGTGCTTGTAGATCTGCTACTTTTTATACTTTTGTGTTAAACTATAGCATGATCAAGTATAGAGTGTTAATTTACGGATAAAAAACACCATGAATATAATGCAGGAGAAAGAATATGGAGATAAGAGGTTTCTGGCCAACAGCGACGACATAATGAGGGATATAGAAGATGGATGGGTGCCTGATGGAGGGGGAAGGAACTGGTCGGAATGACGTGTTCCTTCCACGCGCTACGTCCGGCCGGGGAAAACTCTCCCCTGTCAGGTGAAAAGAAGCAGTTTGGACTCCTCATGCATAGAATGAGGTCAGTCAGTCAGTCAGTCCGCTGCCCCCTGCCCCCTCCCTCCCGCCCCAGGTTGGCAGAGGAAGTGTAGCGCCCAGGATTACATTAGATAATTGACACTGGGTGAAAAAATGGGTTACAAAATCGTGGGATAAAAATTAAAAAAAAGAAGATGAATGGGTGGGTGGAACTCACACAGCATGAAGCTAATATGGCTTATGTAGCGGGGGGACTAACCAAATGGAACCCTGGTATCGTGGCAGCTTAAAATGAGCTGGAATAACTGTTCCCAGGTCAGGTGCAGTGGTGGAAAAAAATACAAAAATATATTTACCGTAGGAAAAAGGATCAAATGGTAAATGGTATACATTTTCACCCATTCATACACAGATGGCGGAGGAAACCATGCAAGGCTCACACCTGCACATCGGGAGCAATTACAGGGTTCAGAGTCTTGCTCAAGGACACTTCGACACTTCCAACTCTGGGGGAGCCCGGGATCGAACTGGGAGCCTCACGGTTCCCATCCGGCTGTTCTATAGCGGCCACTGAACCACTGCCACCCAATGGCAGCAACAATGTAGAGATACTCTGATACAAGGAAAAGTCCTGCATTAAAAAATGTATGCGAGTTAAAGAGTACAAAAGTATGGGCATCAAAATGTACACCGATCTTTATGGTAGAGTATGTTAACCCATTTAGGCCTGACGTCGAAATTTAAAATGACAGTTTTCTGAAATACCTATGCTTCTACCTATGTTTCCACATTTGTGCCACATTTTCACGATGCTATGAGCTTGTAGATCTGCTATTTTTCAATAGCTAAATTATAAAAGTGGTTCCCGCCCCAAAATGGGTTAGGATCTCATAATTATGACACACGATTTAATGTATAATGTATCCATTGGCTCAATGACAAAAGAAAATTCAGCACTTGCACCACAAAATAGTATAGTGGAGTTTAGAGGTGTCGCAAATAACGGCACCGCGATTTGTGATGGCATCGTGAAAACAGCTCTGAGATGGTCACGCATTGGTGATTTGTGAATTATCTCTTACACGTCAAGTATACAAAAATATTGACAGATAAAAGCAGAGAAAAGTGTCTGTGGCAAGCTTGAGCAGCTTCTTATACCAAAGAGGATTTACTCTCGAACTAGCCACAACAAATATCTTTGGACGTGTCCTTATGTAACCACCCACCACATTACCATTAGCATTCTGCAGGGGCATGCTAACGGTCGTCCACCAGTGCATTCATTCAGCATCTTTTAAAGCAAAGCGATGCTAGCAGCGATCCAAACAATGCAATCAGCTTGTTAAATGCTATCGGAGCACAGAGAGAAAATGTTAGGGGCAGTAACATCCCCTAACATTTCTCCATTGCGCCCTTTAATGGTTCTTTTCTTTTTTTTCGTATTTGGTTCTTGGTATTTAAATGGAAAGGCCACACTGTGTGTGTGTGTGTGTGTGTGTGTGTGTGTGTGTGTGTGTGTGTGTGTGTGTGTGTGTGTGTGTGTGTGCACGCGCGTGTGCGTGCGTCTGACAGACGGAGCGTGAGATTAATCAAAAAAGTAATAAGATAATCATCGATATAGTTGCGGTCGTAAACTTAAGCCCCATTTTATTATGGACGTGTTTGTATGTCAGTGTCTGTGATGTGCACACCTTGTGTGTCTGTGTGTCGGAGTGCACACATTTTGTGTCTGCGTGTCCGCGTGTTGTGCTTGTGTGTCTGTCTGCGTGCATGCACGCGCTTTGCGTCTGCGTGTCTGTTCCGTCAAATTGTTCCTAGAAATAGCCACCGTGTGTCTCACACAAAGCGTATGCAGTGTTACATAACACTGCTGCTGGGCTAGAAACCTTATAATCTCCATATTTGTCCAATATGTCTTTTGTAAATTAACACCACACTTTGTCGTACGACAGTGTATAGCGCAATTATGAAAAATAGCCCGACGTGTGCCGAGCTTGTAGATCTGTCATTTCAGCCATTCTTTGAAAAATGTTCAAAATGAAAAGTGTGTCGGGTGTGAGTTTTATAAATACTGAACCAACATGCCTAGATACAGTACATACAAGGTTTCCACCTGTCAGTGATGATAGCCATGGAGTGGCATATAGCTTTCCCTCATTCTCTTAATCTATGTATTATTTATCTCAGCGTTATCTCGCTAGCTGTCTCTCTGTCTTGCGCTCTCCTCTCTTCTCTATAAAGAAAAGGCATTAGGAATGAATGAGGCCATGCAGTTCCCTGCAGTTATTCAACATTACGACGTTAAATGCAATACGTGGCTCTCATGACTCAAACAAATATATATATATATATATATATATATATATATATATATATATATATATATATACCATGATGCTTTTACACATACACAGCACGTATAGGGGAAGAAGTGTTGACCAAAACCGTTCAGCTCTCTAGTTGTTCATAACTCAACGTTGTCATTCTGTCCCACCTACTGCTGTAAGGGGGCTTGTTCCACAAGCCCCTTCAGCTGTGATATACAGTAGTAACAATCTATTCTATACCATAGCTTGCCAGGAGTTACCGCTCTCGTAAAACAAACATGAAAATTGACAGTATAGACACCCAATTAACAACCATTTTATCACACAAATAAAAATTGCCAACCAGAAGAAAATGAGAAAATGCAGGCTTATCCCTGAACTATGCCTGGATAAATGAGGCTGTTGCTATGCAACCTTTTTACATTTAGATCATGTTTAGGCCGTGGGCTCTGCCAGAGGCTAGCCACCTATATGTAAAGAGGGTCTGTCTGTCCGTCTGTGTCTGTGTGAGCACCACACATCATTATTGCTCACTGCCAGTAGGCCAAAGAAGTATTTTTTCCACATTATCATAAAAATAAAAATAAAAAAAAAGTACTCGCATTTGATCATTTCAGTAATTCAATGGGGCTGTGAACTTGTGATTGAACTGAAACCAAACTTGGAGTCATAGATGATGACACAGGCTGGTCACATTAACTGAGGAGTAGGCTGTATACAGTACATGTTGGAGCCAAGTCCGAGAGACCCAGATCATTTCCTATTTCATTCAAGGTCTCACCGTGTGTATAGCTCTGCTTTGCTCTGAGTGGGTCATAGAGATCGGCACAAAATGTCATTAACCCCCCCCAGCTTTGAAGGTGTTGAACAACCCCTCCCCCGACACCGCTATCTTCAAAAGCATGTGATGCCCATTCAGTGAATTCTCTTCATTTCATCATCGCGGGGGGAAAAAAATAACCATTCTATTCATCTCGTCTCTTTCAGCAGCTCTGCATGTCATCTTTTTTAACCCCTTTTGGTGTCAGCATCATGTTATGCTTTTGCTATTTTTTGAAATATCGAAGAACATACCGACATAGAAACATAGCTTTTTCAGAAAACTAGGATGTATAGAAGACTTTTTTTTTATCTGATCTCAGGTCAAAATGGCTTTTAAGGTTGGATTTCTCACCAGAGACACGCGTTATCGCCCCATCCTTCCTCTCCCGCTGTGCTCTCGGAGTGGCGTCCACGGAAAGGACCCTCAGGGTTCCTGGAGGGGCGTTTCAATTCAAACGCTTCCCTTACAGGTCCTCGAGACGATTACTGCTCCGTCCTCTCCTCCGTAGAGTAGTTAGGGTGCCTGGAACAACATATCAGATAGGGGGGGGTCGGCGGCCAATTACATATCATTTTGTGGCTCCTTGACATGGACTAGTCTGATCACCACGGATATAGAAAAACAGAGGTTTTTCATGAAAACTGTCATGTTTTATATAGAAGACATTTTGTAGAATCTGGCCTCTGGTCTTAATGGGGGTAACCCGTTAAAACCGGGTATAACTTAAGCATCCATTGTCATTTCAGATTTTCACATAGCGTTGGCTATTCAAAACTAGCAGATATACAGGCGCACTATACAAGCTCATGATACAAGCTCACGAGCTTGAACAACTGCTAAATCGCCGCGGCCGCGTCCAGCACCATATCGTTTACTTTGTCATTTTAACTAATAGCGGATCAAGAGGGATTACGCGTGTGATTTCATATAGTATATGTTTTAGACAGTGCGGTATTATCGTCTCTGCCGGGTGGAAACCTCACATGTCACAAAGCTGTTATACTTTTCAGGATTCCATCATTCAAAAAGCGTCAAACGGAGCCGTTTACGGATGCTTCCGTGTAGTATTGTCAAGTACAGGCCGTAAAACAACACAACAAGGTATACAATGTGGAGATAAGAGGTTTCTCTGTGCAGCGATATAAAGTAGACGCTGCATTATGTATATTTAGACGGGGACATAGAAACCGATAATCCCTGCATAGGATTCAAGTCCACGTCCATGAGTGGGGCGGTGTGTGTACACTCAGCTCAGCCCTGTGTGTCTGTGATCAAACAAGCCCTTAGTCAGCACACGGATGCTTTATGGCGCTGTATGGATATGGATATCAATAAAGTGCACGGTCTCACGCTCCCCTCGAACCCCAGGCACACTGATGTATAGTGACACACACATGACCAACACACCCTTACACCCCCCCCCACACACACACACACACACACACACACACACACACACACACACACACACTCTCACTCTTCTGCGCTCACTTTTTATCACCACTAAGTCCCTGTGTGCGACTCCCTGACCACTTTTAATCCAACGAGGTGTGTAATGGCTTTGGTGACTGTGAGGCTATTTAAAATGACTGCTATGGTCAAGCCTCGGGGGACCGCAGCTCATCTGCTAGGAGATGGAACTTGGGAGGCCTTGCTATAGCACACACTCATGCACGCGCGTACACAACTACACACACACACAGTCACACACACACTTGCCTTGACCACGTCAAATGCCTCTTCTGAGCACTTGACCATTTCCGTCGCTATTCTGGGGCGAGAGCCGAGCATTTGGCCAAAATAGCCGATCTATAAGTTGTGAGCTTATAGATCAGCTATAGTTTCGCCAAAGAGACATCAGTCAATGTAGTGGACTACGTATAAGTAAGACACATACAGACTCCGGGCAATGGGGTTTAATTAACTAAGTGCAAATCTAACACCACACATATCATGTCAAATATATAACATGTGTAATGGTGTGTGTGTGTGTGTGTGTGTGTGTGTGTGTGTGTGTGTGTGTGTGTGTGTGTGCGGTCAGTGCAGACAAATGATATTCTGTGTTCTCCAGCACCCCTCCCTTGCTGTAAGTCTGGGTGACAGCCCCTGCTGACACAGCACACACACACACACACACACACACACACACACACACACACACACACACACACACTGTGACACACACACACACACGCACGCACAGAAGGAGGAAGTGCTGCTAAGGGAATATGGGTTATGTCTAGTTAATGTGACACTAATGAATAGATGGCTAAGATTCAGTGTAGTTACATGGGATATGGAAGAGAGAGAGAGAGAGAGAGTGTGAGTGTGAGTGTGCATCCATATATATATAATGCCAATTCACACACGCTTTGTCTTCAGCCGCATGGGTTCCTTAACTTCCTTCCCATCTGATGTGTACTCTGCCCAGGGTGTGTGTGTGTGTGTGTGTGAGAGAGAGAGAGAGAGAGAGAGAGAGGAATGAAGTGAGCGTCACATTGTGCATGACATCATCCAACGTGGTCCTCCAGACGAGGGCAAACATTCATTCAGTCAGTCAGTCAGTCTCCAACATGCAAGGAAGGCGCCCTGATGTCAGTGATGTCTGTGAAGTCCTGTGACTGACAGTGGCATCACCGAGAACAAGGCAAGGCCCACAAAACTGACAAACATCAAAAAGCTGATTGAAAAGGCAGGCTACAGGCAGGCAGGCAGGCGGGGCCAATCAGAAGTGGGCCTGAGCCCCGAGGCGCTAAACGTACCCGAGTGACCGCGAGTGTCAAAAATGTGATGTGTGGTTTTGAGGCGAGCAGAGGAACCATTTAATTATTATCAATTATGCATTTTAAAAGTGGATTATTTATAGGATTAGAATGTCAAATGAAAGCGGTGAATAAAAGTGAATATTGTATAATCCCGGTCTTTTTATGTAGAAGTCATTTTTAACCGCCGCCATTATGTATATGACATATAGTTAACAATGTGTCACATGCGGGAACTCGTGAATCGTAGATCGGCTATTGTTGTGAAACCCTGCCTGCCGTCTCCCTGTATGAATAGATATATTTGTCAGGCATACATACACCTTTTGAATCATTTAGACCTGAGGACGCGTCTGTGTCACCTTATAGCTTTTAACCACTTTAACCAGTATTTTAAACTTTATCTGTTGGGGGGGAAAAAGCAGATCTACAAGCTCATAGCTTGGCACCGAGTGCCACGCTATGAGCTTGTAGATCTGCAAAAAAAAATCAAAATCATGAAAATGTGTGCAAATCTTTGAATATATATTCTTTCACAGTGAACGTTTCTTTAACTGAAATATTTGCTGGCTGGGTCCCTGGAACAAACATATTTTGAGATGGGGTCCACGGCCAAATGCAGATCATTCTGTGTGTCCTTGACATGAACAAGTTTGAGAACCACTGACACATAGAAACATGTAGTATATAATCTGGTCTCAAGGTCTGAATGGGTTTAAAGGGATATTATCTGTATATGAAGAGCGCATGTTTGCAGCCAATTGCATATATATATATATCCAGCCAGAATATAGTATACGGCAGCATAGCAGGAGATGTGGTCCTTTATGTCTGCATGTATTTCTCACTGTCACCTGTCAATCTCTCTCTCTCTCTCTCTCTCTCTCTCTCTCTCTCTCTCTCTCTCTCTCTCTCTCTGCCCGTCTATCACTCAGTCTGAGTCTGCCGATAGGAATGATTCAATAATTTTCACTGCTTCTGTCAATCCCAACACGTCCCTGCCCTACTTTCTCCCCCAACAACCCCCTCATCCCTCGTCTAGGTTCAACACGCCTCCTACAGCAAACCGGCTCGGCGAGGCCGAACCAGTGACGACCAGCGCTCCTCTTTTGCACCTGGGCGGCGGGACACATGCGCGGTGTCGTGCACGTGGGTGGCCCTGGTGTGCTGTCGCCATGGAAACCGTGATCTTGATAAACACCGGGTGAAATTGGCAGCCTTCCTCTGAGGGCTAGGCTGTTTCAGAAGCAATCGGGGCTCGGCTGTAGTGCGCACATACACACACACACACACACACACACACAAGTGAACTCGTGATCACACACGAAAGCCGGTGAAACGCACATGCACGCACACGCACACACTTGACTTTGAAGTACGTTTGACCGAAATAGGTCATATTATAGCAGGGTTCGTTTGTATGGATTACCCTAAAGCTGAAATTAGCATTAACATGTGATTCAGCTATTTAAGACATCTACAACACCTACTTTCAGGCATAACTCTGTCCCCAACTCCAAATGCTTCATCCTAATCAAACCCCCAATTAAATGGTAACTGTAAAACTAAAAATGATTTTGAACACACACACAGGCACACACTTAATTAGTATCATCGGTAACACCTGCTATATATGCACACACAGCCATCTTTCCAAGATGGCCGTGTGTGCATATATAGCCTATTGCGCACACCTTCACATAATGTACTGTATATCCGCACCGTGTTTTCCCTTCATCTCAACACGCGCTGCTCCAGTTCCGAAGTTTATAGGAAGCCACAACGGGTTACACAGGTGACCGAGAGACCAGCGAGCCAGAGGGAAAGAAGAGGAGGGACAGGCGGACAGGCGGACGGAACAGACGAAATGGAAGGGAGAACAGAAAAAAGGAAGAAAAAAGAAAAGAGGAGAGAAGAGAGCCTCACGGAGGGAGGTGCGGAGCGGATCAATAAAGACATGTGTTTATTAGATCTGAGGCGGAGCGGGCACAGGAGTAGAACTCTGGCCATGTAATCTCGCAGTGTCTCGGTCCCCTGCGGAGACCACCAAACACACTCACTCTCTCACACGCCCGGCGGGCCACGGAGGAGCCAGGCAATAAGCAAGGAAGGACCAATCTGGTTTGGGACTGTTGGACCGGGAGGATGACGCACGCACGCACGCACGCACGCACGCACGCACGCACGCACACTTATATTAATATACTTGTGAGGACATCAAACCTTTAGGAAGGCATTGAAGATTACAGTAGCTGAAAAAAGCCAAGCTGTAAAAATAGCAGATCTACATGCTCAAAAGAAAGCTTGTTCGCTTGCATGACATCTCTGCACAAAGACGTATAAAAAAAACCTTTTAGAACAGACACTTTTTTGTCCTGTTTCTCAAATTCTCACACTACACTTGTGGGGACGTTTGGTCCACAAAAATATAGTAATGCAAGCACGCACACGCACACGCACACGCACACACACACACACACACACACACACACACACGTCATCACTCAATGTCCACATGTCTCAACTGCGAATGGATTGGGAGTAAAAAAAGAAAAAGTCCAGTTTAATTCGGTCTGAGGAAGTGGAAAAGTTTTGTTAGGGATCTGGTGGGATTTAGATGGTTCGTGTCCAGACATGAGTTGTTAAAAGTCGTTTTGTACACAAGAACAAAGACCGATTCAGACATTATTGTTTTCTTTGTACCAAAGCCACTGGCAAAAAAAGCCTGTGTTTGTCAATCTGACATCACTATTTTGGGCATGTCATCATATCGTTGTTGTCGAGCAGAAACCTTGAAATCTCGAGAACTCATTTTCTTATTTAATGTCCTATTTCATCATAGAAGTGTTGCACAGAAGTCATGAAAATAGCAGATACAAGCTACTACAATGTGTCACGCGTTGTAGAACTATAGCTATTTTCGCCTGGAAAGGAGCCAGCTTAGGTGGTTGGGGCATCTGGTTAGGATGCCTCTCGAGTGTCTCCCTATGGGGAGACTATGGATAAGCGGTTGAAGATGGATGGATGGATGGATGGACTCCATTATGCTTTTATTAACGGCCTAGGTCACCTCATTGAGCATTAGTGAGTCACGTATTTATTATTTCTCTCTATTTGAACCTTGCTATAGCACGCTTTCTCACCACCTTGAATGAGCAAGTAAATGATCTACAGCATTTTTAAACTCTAGCCCTTTTCTCCTTTTCCTATTTTTATAGTTATTATTTAATTATTATTTTAATCAATAACTGATTCCTCTCATATACCTGCCCAGTACAACCATGTGGTCTCCTGCCCCGCTTGGCAGCTCAAACAGAGAGCCCCGGTCGAGGATCGAGTGCTTTGCTCAAGGACACCTCTGTCTGGAATCTGTATTCCCGACGACCTCCGTCCGCGTACGTACCCACTTGTGCATTGGGCTCGCGTGTGGGCAGACAGCCTTCGATAGGGTAGCCGCCCAATTAAGAGCTACAACTACATTTGTTTGTCGATGTCCGTCGGCCATTAGTCTCAGTGCCAGTATTGATGCCTGCGTGATTACACCTCAGCTAAATGCGCCAGTGGCTCCTTTAACCCATTCTGACCTGAGATCAGATTCATACGAGGTTTCCACTAGGACACACACTGGTTTGATTGACCCATTCTGACCTGAGATCAGATTCTAAAAAATGTCAGTCGTTCTTCGTTCGATTTTTCAAAAATAGCAGACCTACAAGCTCGTAGCGCGCCACTCGGTGGCGCGCTATGAGCTTGTAGATCTGCTATTTTTCAATAGCTAAAGCATAACATGATGCCAACACCAAAATGGGTTCCCGTTCAGAATGGGTTAAGCACAGCCAACGATCCATTTGTAAAACAAGCCTCTAGCTTGGCAGCCACACGTCTCCCGCTTTATTTGTGTAATGAATATGAGGTGCATTATTAATTCGTGGGCACTCGGTATAGCGTTGCCAAAGGGAGTGGAGCGGAACGACAAAAGTAAATGAAGCAACAAAAAAAACAGATGCAGGAGAAAGTTTAAATTGAGGCTAATGCCTGCAGATTGCCAAAAGGTATAGGGTAAGTGATTCTTGTTTGGTTAAAACAAAAAGGTTTTTGTTAAAGAAAGGATAAATCACTATATTCTGATAGTAATTGATGGGTATATTTTTGGACTCGTCTGTAGATTTGTTGTTTTTTGTTTACATGTGCCCTGCAATAATTATGAATCGTTACATGTGCCCTATGACTTATTTTTCACGCTGTCCCACTGAGTTTACATCTCATTTCTCCCCCCATATAATTGGAATATATCAAATGGAAAATCCTGGCTCTCGTCGACGTGTTCTTTTGTGTCTTGTGTCAAATCCTTCTAAGGTACTCTGGTCTTTTGTGCCTTGTGTCAAATCCTTCTAAGGTATACTCTGGTCTTTTGTGCCTTGTGTCAAATCCTTCTAAGGTACACTCTGGTCTTTTGTGCCTTGTGTCAAATCCTTCTAAGGTACACTCTGGTCTTTTGTGCCTTGTGTCAAATCCTTCTAAGGTATACTCTGGTCTTTTGTGCCTTGTGTCAAATCCTTCTACGGTACTCTGGTCTTTTGTGCCTTGTGTCAAATCCTTCTAAGGTACTCTGGTCTTTTGTGTCTTGTGTCAAATCCTTCTAAGGTACTCTGGTCTTTTGTGTCTTGTGTCAAATCCTTCTAAGGTACTCTGGTATACTCTGAAATACTTTTACCCTTCCTATTCTCTCATTTTTAGTATTGTAGTTTTTCCCCTCTAAAGTATTTGTCCTTAAAAAGGTTTATTAATATAGTTTTACATTTTATTAGATTAGCATTATACCATTAACTCTTTCGGATAAAGTTTAATACTTAATAATTTAAAAGGATTATAACCATTTTTGGTAAAGTATTTTTTACATTCAGAGGTTTTGCTCTGCTATCGAAGGTAAAATATACAGTACTTTCTAATTAGCATTATTAAGTAGGTTAATTATACATATAATTATTTCCATCAGTGATAATTGCGAGTGTTTCATGTTCATAACAGGCCAATGTGAAAAGGGTGACATGTGAGTGTTTGTTCATAACAGGCCAATGTGAAAAGGGTGACATGTGAGTGTTTGTTCATAACAGGCCAATGTGAAAAGGGTGACATGTGAGTGTTTGTTCATAACAGGCCAATGTGAAAAGGGTGACATGTGAGTGTTTGTTCATAACAGGCCAATGTGAAAAGGGTGACATGTGAGTGTTTGTTCATAACAGGCCAATGTGAAAAGGGTGACATGTGAGTGTTTGTTCATAACAGGCCAATGTGAAAAGGGTGACATGTGAGTGTTTGTTCATAACAGGCCAATGTGAAAAGGGTGACATGTGAGTGTTTGTTCATAACAGGCCAATGTGAAAAGGGTGACATGTGAGTGTTTGTTCATAACAGGCCAATGTGAAAAGGGTGACATGTGAGTGTTTGTTCATAACAGGCCAATGTGAAAAGGGTGACATGTGAGTGTTTGTTCATAACAGGCCAATGTGAAAAGGGTGACATGTCTTCCTCGGCCTATAAAAATTGCAGGCTGCATTTTGTTTTAAAAAAAAAGGATGCGACCTTTGGAAGCCAATCAGGAATACGGAAAAATGGCACAGATCCAATCATATGAGTAGAGATACTGTGTACCGATGTGCATGATTGTTGGACAAAATCTGTAGTACTATAATGGACTAAGGACCTCTCAGCTATAGCCAGCCCAAACCAACATCAAATGGCTAGAAAAAGGAAAAACAAATCATGTCACTGCAACTGTCACAAATGCAATATGTTCCGAACGGGAAAATCGTCTGCAGTGTAGCTGTCAGTGAACCACACACCATGAAACAGAAAAGGGAGTTACACACTTTCAACCTGGCGTGACATATTTTCCAAATTTTCTTCAGGAGTGTAGTGAAAATCGACACGCTCAAAACTCTGCATGCTTGTGCCACATTTGCCACATTTTTAACCCATTTTGGGGCGGGAACCCCTTTTGGTGTTATAATTTAGCTATTGAAAATAAAATAGCAGATCTACAAGCTCATAGCGCGCCACCGAGTGGCACGCTATACGAGCTTGTAGGTCTGCTATTTTTGAAAAATCGTGAAAATATTTATTTCAGAAAACTGGAGGATTTAGAAGATTTTGTTTAATTTCGAGGTCAGGCCTAAATGGGTAAAATAGGACATGACACTGTATGTGTGTGTGTGTGTGTGTGTGTGTGTGTGTGTCTGCCCTGGTGTTATTTTCAGCATAGCGACAAAAAGAAAGCCACTATACCGGATGGAGCTCGCACACTCCCGGTGGTCATGGCAACGGCATCATTTCCTACTCTTGCATACGGATGCTGCTCTTAACAAGTGAGCTTCAGTGTCGTCACACACACACACACACACACACACACACACACAGAGAGACAATGTCTGCCCTATAACGACCTTGCAAGGTGTTCTTCTTTCTATTAAACCTCGAGACGCCACGAGGCAGACAGACGGCCTCTTTTGTTTTGACTCGCCGTCTCCTGAAACACTGCATGTCTTCATAAATTAGGAGTAGAAGAACCAGCGGTGGACAGTAACTAAAGTACAATTACACGAGTACTGTACTTTGTGGGGTTCACGAGGGTGCCATGATTTCTGTACTTTGCTTTCCATGCGTCTGTGGAGTTAACATTACTCTAATAGACCCCCCAGGTGTGTTTATAATATTGAAATACATGTCTTCCCTGTGTATTTCTCGTTTCTCAAAACCAGGCATATAAAATTCACCCATTCAACTCTTATTTTGAAGAGTGTGGGTCTCACTCGGACACACGATATTCACAGAGAAACAACACGACGGACGCGTTAGACTGACCTTGTAGATTTTTGAAAGATCACATTTTGTCAACCTTTTGAAAACCTTTCAAAAGTGAAACGGGACAGAGAACTTCTTCCACCACTGAGTCCCTTGTCTTGTAATGGCGATCGATTTAAAACAAGCAGTGCTCGAAAAGAAAAAAAGAAAGCAGTGTACTCTCTAATGGGGGCAGACGATAAACGTCTGTATTGGAGAGAGAGATATACTGAATGGCACATTTGTCATTCAATATCTGATTCAGGTAATGGATGGAAATGAATAGAGTGTTGGGAAATAACTTCATTAGAGCCATTGAGGTTCTGATTTTTACTTACTTTATTTATCTCCCTTTGTGTCCTATGGCTGGGAATGTGTTCCACAGAGTCACTAAAGGCTCATTTATACTTAGTTGTGCACCGCGTCGCGCACCCAAAACAGCAGATCTGCGCTGGATTACGTCGTTTGTGAGCTTGTAGATGGGCAATTTTTTGGCAAAAGAGTCGGAGCCATCCAGGTGAATGAAGCCCCCTTCCAGCAATTCTACCGTTGCACACTAAAAGCCAGATGAGGAAAAAAATGTTTTTTCCGTAAGCATACGTGCACATGCACACAGACGCAGGCAAAATACTGTACTAGAGTACGGAACTGTACAAAAAACAGTTCCGTAACCGCACGCACGCTCACAAAATGCTAAATTGAGAAATACGCGCACCCTCAGCAGAGTGTGTGTGTGTGTGTGTGGGACGGGGGACGGGGATTGTAGCACGTGTTCCAGATTATACCCTTTTTTGAAAGAAATGCACAGTCGCCCCAAAAATGTCTCAATGAATAGGCTTAGGAAATGTAATGAACAATTAGGATCTAATTCACCCCAGTTATTTTTCCCAGTTGAGCTCTTATTTTGAAAAGCCACATTTCCAGACTACCGGAAGTGGAACAGGTGCTGGACAGGCCTCGTTTACAAGATGGGTCTATACCGGGGGACTGGAGGGCGCGTGTGTGTGTGTGTGTGTGTGTGTGTGTGTGTGTGTGAGTGAGTGTGTGAGTGAGTGTGTGTGTGTGGTTTACTGAAAGCATTCTTCCAAATCTTACAGCTAGAGAGCTGCTCATGAATACAGAGTGACGCGCAGCTAGAAATAGACTTCTAGAAAACACCCTGAATAAAAGATGTGCACGAATACACAGCCGGACCCCACCAAAGAAAGAGAGAGAATAATGCGTGTGTGTGTGTGTGTGTGTGTGTGTGTGTGTGTGTGTGTGTGTGTGTGTGTGTGTGTGTGTGTGTGTGTGCGTGTGTATGTATTACTATACTTGTATGGGTGTAGAACGTCCACCCCTCCTCACAATTATAAACCAAAATGCTCCTGGTGTCAACGCTTATACAATTAGGAAAAGATTCAAGTTGGGGTTAGGATTGGACATTTAGAAGTTGCAGTTATACCTGTATATATATAGTTAACTACGTACGTGCTGGTGACGTGCACGTGCACTGAAAGGTTCTGCACTGAATGCACTGCAGGGCGACATGTGAGCGTGCATGTGCTCTTCTCTCCTCTTTGTGAGTGAGTCTAAGTGCATGTCGGACGTTCTCCTATACTCCCATAATGCCCCTGGGTGCGGTACTCCTACTGGCTCTCATCCATAGACACAGATACAAGTCTATATATATATATATATATATATATATATATATATAGTGGCCGTATGAAAAGCCTGCTCGCTGTCCAAATTGCAACGCATGAGTAAGTCCCTTTCATCATCAGCGAAGCGGCAGAGAGCGAGCATGAGAAATAACGTTGCAATTATGTATTATTTTTCCCCCTCGGCGAACACGGCCGTAAATATCGGCGTGTTGCCGGGGCATCCGCGTTCCTAGACAGCCCTCCCTTGCTTCCTCGGCCCCTTCCTTGCTTCCTTCCTTCCTTCCTCCATTAACCACCACTCTCAACCTGCGGTGACCCCATTTCGGGGCATACAAGTGAAAACGTACATGTTTAAAAACTTCTAAAATACTGATCTGCAGACCCATAGCGCGCGCACACACACGCACACACACACACACACACACACACACACACACACACACACACACACACACGCACACGTGTCTCAGAGTCAACCACACAGCAAACAAAAGAACGGTGATCTGTATGCTTTCAATTCCTAAAAACGCCCCTTCCCCTTCCTCCCCGCACTGCCAGTATTATGCCAGGAGAAAAAGACAAAGCCTCCACCTAATAACCAATCCCTACCACATGCTCCGTATTTCCGCCTTGGTATAAGCCAAGCTCTCAAAAGCTACAGCTGGTAGGTGGTGGGTTATGTGTGCACTGGCGTATATACACACAATCGAAGACGGTGCTCTCTGCCAAGACCTTTAGAATCGCCCCGTCTGCCTCTTATTGGCCACTTTTAGCCTGTATACACACACACACACACGCACACAAACACACACACACAGGAGTACAGTAAGTTCACGCCACACCACTAGTGGTGCACGATATTGATTTTTTGAAACCGATACGATAACCGATAATTTACAGCTCCTCAAGACCGATACCGATACGATAACCGATAATAAAAATATATAGACATGAATAAAAAATACATACTAGTGAGTAACGGTACATGTAACACAGCTTTGACCTAAGCAATTACAGTATAGTAGGCTATATCAGTGGTTCCCAAAGTGGGGTTCGGGGACCCCCGGCCCCAGGGGTACCTGAGGGAGTTCCAGGGGGTCCCCAGCTAAATTATATAGTTAGGAACCAAATGGACCCTTATGGGTCTGTAACTCTGAGTGTACAAATGGAACATTTCCAGTTGCATACTCTCAGAGTAAAAATAACATTGATTTTACAATATAAATTGGGAGTCCCAGAGCAAATTGTGATTGGCCAGATGACGTATGATGATAAGAGTGCCCCTCACTTCACACAGGTGTGAATTTTTTTAAATGAATAAAAACAACAATATAATGTCTGTGAATGTCTGTGTGTGTCCGGTCAGTTGGCCTCAAAACTTTTCCATGTCAAGGAGCAAGGACCCCAAATTGTTAGCCCACAGACACCCATTTGAAAATATATGCCAGGGCTCTAGCAGTGATTCTCATCATTTTTATTTCAAGGACACCCAGTTTGACATGCATTAGGCTACTGACCCCCCATTTAATGCCATTTACATAAGGGACCTCAATTTATAATTTTTTATTTATATCGTAAAATCAATGTCAACTCTGAGAGGGTACAAATGGAACCAAATGGACCTGTAAGGGTCAATTTCGTTCCATTTGTAAACTCTGACTCCCCGGATCCCACTTTGAGAACCACTATTGTCTGTGTGTGTGCGTGTGTAAACACAAATACAACACTATCCAAGTTCCAGTGATAGACGTTGTTGTTAGCATATAAGTCATTAGCATGGTCTGTAGCATCATGTAGCCAAACAGCTACTACTTCTACATTTCTCAACCAAAACGGTCGCGTCGCGTTTCACAATGCTACACAACTGGAGCAAATTAATAAACTACAACCGGTAACGAGTGACACGCATTCAACAGCGCGATGAATGAACGAGCACCAATACGCGCTCGTCAGCTGCTGTCACCGTTCGTATGAATGCGAGTCAGTGAGTGAAATGAGAGAGGGGAGATAGAGAGGAGAAGCAGGCGGGGCTATTAGCCTGCTATGGAACTACAGACTGCAACAGACAGAGTGGAGAAGCGTCTCTCTCTCGCTCGTCTCAGCCGTTCCTCCGGAGAGATTGGCGACTCGGGGAGCGTTTGGGCGCACCACAGAAATGATTGGTAGTCCCATAGTTGCTACCAACTATATTTTTATGTCTCACAGATAAAATTTCAGGCGCATTTGCGTCCAAAATGATCGCAATTTCGAGCCCATATAAAGTATATTATCGGCGCTATTATAACGTTATCGAATTTATCGGGATGACGTCATAATTGCTAATATCGGGTCGCAATTTATCGGGACGATAATTATCGTGCATCCCTACACACCACGGTTTGTTTTGCTTCCGAGTGTGTGAGGTGATGACTTTATAAACTTAGTGGAAAAATGTGGGGTTTATGAAACATGAAACATAATCATTTTGCTGATTATGCATTGAACTAGAAATGCACTCTGTCGAGGGCTGGGTCTGGGTACGACTGCTGCAAGCAGAGCGCACCATGAGGATTGAGGTGCGCTCACCACTGCTGGTACGACTGCTGCTCTGAGTCCTAAAGCCCTCTGCTGCTGCTGCTGTCTGGGTACGACTGCTGCTCTGAGTCCTGAAGCCCTCTGCTGCTGTCTGGGTACGACTATATAGACTCTATAGACGAATTCACATGAGGGGTGCCCTGGGCGCGGCCATTACTGAGGTGTAATCCATGGCGCAGGTGCTCCGTACAGGCCAGGTGTAGCTAATCAGTGCTGCTGCACTTAAGGTACACCTCAGTAATGGCCGCGCCCAGGCAAGACCTCTGTGAATTTGTCTATAGAGCTCTCTGTCTGCATGGGTACGACTGCTGCTCTGAGTCCTAAAGCCCTCTGCTGCGCTCTGTCTGGGTACGACTGCTCCTCTGAGTCCTAAAGCCCTCTGCTGCGCTCTGTCTGGGTACGACTGCTGCTCTGAGTCCTAAAGCCCTCTGCTGCGCTCTGTCTGGGTACGACTGCTGCTCTGAGTCCTAAAGCCCTCTGCTGCTCTGTCTGGGTACGACTGCTGCTCTGAGTCCCTATAAGTCCGTTATTGACCTTAACTAACCTTGAAACGTACCTTAGTTACGTCACCAACAATGGTGGTCCCTTATTGGCTGTTGGGACACTGGCATACATACCCCGACATACATATACATACAAAACGCCCTATTGACCCAATATACCAACCTTGAAACATACTTTAGTTAAGTCATGAAGAACAGGGGTCCCTTATTGGCCGGTGGAGTACACAGACATACATACTGTACATACCCAGCCCGATTGCAGTACTTACACGCTCTACTTGGCGCAAGTAATTATGATCACATTTTACTTTAATTCTAACATGTACTAAATTGATTAGTCTGCTCAACCACTTAACCCTGTACTATGCAATGGCGGTGTACAAAAACAGCCGATCTACAAGTTCACAACGTGTCACGCTGTGTGTCCAGACTCAAACTGGCTGCTGTGTTTCCCCTAGTGAGCTTTAAAAGGATTGCCATGGGCACACTTCCCATACACTGCTCCTGCTTTTGACGTATAGCAAATGTCTGCTTGCTTTTTAGTCTACTAGCAATTTCCGTTGCTTAGTTTTTATTTATTAGTCCTTATTGGTCGCGTTACTAAGCGTTCCTGTTCTCCCTTTGAGCTTCTTTCATGAGCATTGTATGTCTGTCCTGTTTTTTTGTCGTGTATTTTTTTGTTACTGGCAGAGCTGTGTCACTTATTTTTGCCTCTTGTCTTGGCCAGTTCACACTTGTAAAAGAGACTTCAGTCTCAATGTGGTTTTTACTGGTTCAATAAAGGTTAAATAGAAAATAAAAAATAAAATGTGTCTCTGTAGCAGAAGTAACCTTTAGTATACTTCCTGTATGATTGCCCAATCAACTAACTCATGTTGCCATGGCAACAGATGCAAGCACAGCCACTGAGCTGTGAGAGCTCGGGGGAACACAAGTGGATGCGAGGACGTACGGAAAACCTCCATAGATTCTTTCACATTACAATAAGACCTTGACTCCATCGCAGCACCTCTCAACCAAATAGATTCCTGTATGATGCGAGGTGTGAGTGCACGCAGACACTTCCATAATCCATACACACACGTACTGTACAGGCACGCGTACACACACGTGTAGGCACACACAGACACAATTTCTTCAAATCACCTACACCGTGGCTCCATCACAGCCACCTCTCAACCAAGTCGAATCCCTCTGATGCGCCGCGCACAGACCGACCCACACACACACACACACACACCCACACCTACATAAACCAATTCTAGGTGAACAAAAATGTTGAGCCAAAAACCATCTATTTTGTCTTTTTTTTTTGTCGCAGGTCGGGTGGTCACGGTGGCCAGCTAGCTGTCAGCGCCAGTGGGCTGTTAAATGGTGAAAGTTAGCGATCCAGTAATGTAATCGCGTGTGAGGATGGAACCTGCTATAAGCCCCATTTCCTTCTTCACACTATGGGTGGTACATCCTGGAGGGAGGTGTTGCATGGACAGTGCTTTTCAGACAGGGCATGAGTCCGACATTCATCCGCATGTCGGACTACATAGCGTCTGCTCCCGTGCTGGCGGTTACGGTTAGAGGTTAGGAGATGAGGTGAGGTTGTCATTCGTCGGACCGATGACTTGTCTGAACTATACGTACCGCACCCCATCCTGGACACATAACATTATTGAAGCTGCTGCGTGTCCCGGTGGTCAAATCTACTGTAGTATTGCAAGACTTTACACATGAAAATGCTGCCTATATACTGCACATGACACACACTGGTTGGTTATTGTTGAGTTGCAGCTAAAATGATGCAGAGTTGGTAACCAAATGGACCCCTTATAGATCTTTAACCCATTTAGGCCTGACGTCGAAATAATGAAAAAAAAAAGTCTTCTGAAAGAATATATGTTCAAAGATTTGTGCCGCATTTTCACGATTTTTCAACAAATAGCAGACCTACAAGCTCGTAGATCTGCTATTTTTCAATAGTTAAAACACCAAAAGGGGTTCCTGTACAGAATGGGTTAACTCTTGAGAGTGTGAAATGAAAACAAATGAACCCTCCCGGAATCCATTTGGTTTCATTTTTACTCTCTCTCTCGAGAGTGATGTGTTGCGTTAAACATCTGCATTACTTAATTTACAAGAAGTTTTACATATTTAGAGCATTGTGGAAGAATTGTTATTTTGCTCCGTGTTTGCCTGTTATCTCTCCTAAATGGCACCGATATGAATACAGCATGGCATTGTGGACAAAACGTTATGGAACGACGACAAAATATTCGTACGTGCTGGGTATGCCATTCTAAATGTCATCAAAATGGTGGTCCGTCCGTGGCTCAGATGCTGAATGAATAATTCGCCTCGACATGAAAAGGGTTGAAAACCACTGATCTAGAATATATATAATATTATAGTGTTACAGTATAATGTGACTTAGTAGTGCCATATATAATGTAAGTGCCATTCAGGTCCCTGCAGTGAAACATCCAGTGTGCATGTTGGATGTGCAAATATGTGCAAATATGTATCAGGCACGCTGGGAACAGAGGCAGAACGAATGACAATGTCTGCCAAAATATAGCCCATACTAACATCATGTGCACATATCGTTGATGTCGGGGCAGAAACCTCTTATCTCCATATTCTAACCTTTTTGTGTGTGTTGTTTTGTTTTGTAAATTAACGCCCCGCTTGATCATACTACTGCAGAAAAGCATCAAAAGTGGCAGATCCGCAGCTTGTAGATCTGCTACTTTTTGCTATTTTTGAATTTGAATCATTTGAACATATGAGCTTTCCACCCGACAGAGACGATTATATGCAATATGCAGGTTGATGCACACAAAGCGCTGGACGGATACGACCTAATGTTGACCCAGTTATAGCCAGATGTTGGTGTCAAATGTAGCCTCTCTCATTACCGCTGTAACCGCCTCGCATTATGTGGAATTAAATCGCAGGCCGGTCCATTTTTTTGTTCTTTGTTTATACTTAAACAAACCCCGTGAGACGTCGGAGACATTAAAACATTACAATATTTTTATAATAAAACGGTCAGAAAAACACGCACGCACGGGCGCGCGCGCAAATTCCTTTATCACATCACTGAATATTCCCAGGGTGATCCAATTTCAACGTCTCTAAACACATCCCATGCTCTACTGCACATAAAAAGCTGTTTTTCACAGTGTAGTAGTATGGTGAAGTAATGCAGTGTAGTGGAATTGAAACAACCACCAATGCTGTGACATTTTTAAAAAAACGGGACCGCCACATATTCTAAACTTCACGCGAGTCTGCCAATAATCATATTCTTTGAGACGCGCATTCGAGATTGTGTCGGGGGTCAAAGGTCAAACAAAGTGTCACGTGGCGTCGATCCCCTTCCCCTATTGGCTCATACGAGGACATTATACGTATACTGTATGTCCTCGTGTAGTCTGTGTAGAGACGGACAAATACTTTTTTGCGCACGCTGTACTATATTATACAGTTCACTTCCTCCCACTTGGCAAACACTAAAAGTTTATGTGGGGGCAGTAGTTTTCTTTGTTTATCCATTATTCACTATGACAAAGAGCATGCCAGTATATTTGAAAATACACTGGACATTTTATTTTTTATTATTTTCATAGCGTGGCTCTGCAGGAGCGTGCGTGTGTGTGTGTGTGTGTGTGCGTGTGTGTGTGTGTGTGTGTGTTTTCACTGTGACCTCCAGCAGGATTTGATTTTAAAGTGCAGTATAGAGTGCTGAATGCATCTTCCCTGAGTGACGGGAACAAAAAGACAAATGACCCGAGAACACATCATCATGGCCGTCATCATCGTGTATCTGTCATATTTTTTTTAATCTAAAAAGCTCTCTATATGGAAAGTCAAAGGTAGGTAAATATTAATAGGTTTTAATGGCGCTTTTCTATATATGCACTACGTGCCTACTCAAAGCGCTTTACAATGGTCCATTCATTCATACCAGCATCCTCACTTCCCACATTCACGCACCAATGGTGGCAACCACTGGGGGGGCAAGGTGGGGTTCAGTGTCTTGCCCAAGGACACTTGATTCACTTAATTCACTTAATGTGGACAGGAGGAGCCGGGAATCGAACCGGCGCCGACCCATGGATCATTGGACGACCTGCACTCTACCTCTATACAATGAATTACTACCCTATACTATTTAGCATATTTATGCAGCGAGTGAGTTCTTCACTTTTCCCAAACGTATATGCCGTTTATTTTTGCATTTTCACAACATTCTATTGGAGCTGTATGTACAGTATGTAGCTGTCGAGGTCCCTGTGGCCTATGGGATCTGTAGTTGTTGCA
The DNA here is from genome assembly GCF_963924005.1 of Protomyctophum bolini. Lineage (NCBI taxonomy): Eukaryota > Metazoa > Chordata > Actinopteri > Myctophiformes > Myctophidae > Protomyctophum > Protomyctophum bolini. The sequence goes on along the minus strand of NC_137881.1, from coordinate 26,523,727 downwards.
GTCCCATAGCTCAGATGGACGGTTGGTTGGAAATGTGGGAAATGGACTAATATTATTTGCAGTAGTACTAATTGTGAATAGTGGGTTATGAGTCACTGACTTAATTCTCTCACGTGGGCATAATCCACCATTATGAAACCAGTTCATGCCAAGCCAATTTGAGCTGTACCGTGACGGGTCAATTCAGTAGCGTATTGTGTGGTTGAGGGATAATGTAAAAAAAAAAAAACAACACAAAACAGAAATTAAAATAGGCCTAAAAATAGCCTGCAGCTCATCTGGCTGCAGTTTTTTTCATCGTGTATAACACGCCACGGATGTTGGCTGAAAGACAAACATCCCCGAAACGGCTCAAACACACCCGTTTGTAGTCATTTATACTTTGGAAAAGATCATACCATCAGTACCACGTGAAGCCATGTAGGAATCTCAACGGTTCCTTTAAAGCGCGGCGATACCCAGAAAAGAGAAATCCTCTGTATCCTCCTACCCCTCTCTTCTGCCGCAGCAGAGGAAGCAGAGAGAGAGAGAGAGATAGAGAGAGAGGGAGAGACACAGAGAGAGAGAGAGAGAGAGAGAGAGAGAGAGAGGGAGCTCACCATGAATCCTTTATTTCAAGAGGACCTCAAATCCTTTGCTCAGGGCAAATGTGACTTTGCAGGAGCCATTCTGCGATGTGTGGCTATTTTTAGGTTATGCTTAAACCCCCACATCCACTTCACCTCCTCCTCTCCAACCTCCTCTCCCTGGCCTTATTATTCTGTGGAGTGATTCCTCTGCCGTTCAAACTCTCACGTCCCTTGTGGCACATGGGGATTACAGAGACCTCGCAGCTCACCTTAACACCCCTGGAAGTAAGTGTGTGTGCGCGCGTGTGTGTGACTGTGTGTGTGTGTGTGTGTGTGTGTGTGTGTGTGTGTGTGCCTGCGGAAAGTACAGAGTATATACGTTGAGTGGACGTCAGTGTGTCCTGAGAGAGGAGCCTTGATTAAGTTTGACGGACAGGTTTTTCTCCACTATATCCGTGTGTATGCGTACACGTGTGCGTCGTGCATGTGACTGTATAGTGTGCAATTGCATATGCGTGTGTGTGCATGCGTGGATCTACACACGTACATGCGTGTGTGTGTGTGTGTGTGTGTGTGTGCGCTGCGCACCGTCGAGATCAACAGGGCGAGTGTTAACAGGAGGAACCGAGAAAACCGTAATCCGCCGAACAGAAGGAGTGAGCGAGGGGCGAGAGGAAAGGATTAAGTCCGGTTTATGCCTCGCCGTGCGGCGGCGTGGCGCGGCCCGACCCGACGACGTGGAGGCGGACAGTTAATGCTAATCAGGGACTGATACAGTGCACCTGGGTGTCATTTAGGACGAGGAGAGGAGAGGAGAGGAGAGGAGAGGAGAGGAGAGGAGAGGAGGTCGAGACCTCCGTCCTATAGTGCTGATCCGGGACCCGGGCCAGATCTATACGAGCAACAGTCTCCTAGCTCCTCCTCACCTCGCCACCATTTTCACCCTCCGCCTCTCTCCCTCTCTCTCTCCAGCTATCTTAACCTGCCTCTCTCTCTCCCTCTCTCTCTCTGTGTATCTTGATCGGCCTCCTCTCGTCTCGCCTCTCTCCGTCGCCACGCAGACTCTTTGTTCTTTCTTCTCTTTTCCGCCCACGCCGTCTTCCTGTCCGCCACGCCCCCCCCCCCCCCCCCCCCCCCCCCCTGCCGCTCTCGGGCCCGGCGTGTCCGTCTGGCTTTCTGTGACTCGTTGGGTCTCTCGCTCCCCCTCTCTCCATCTCTCTCTCTGTGTGTCCGTCTAATCGTCAGTCAAAGCTGCCGATCTGCAAGCTCACAACGCCTCGCACTGAGAGGTGTTGTGTGAGCTTGTAGTTCGGCTATCAACATTAAATGAATGCCTACATCCAAGTGCTTGTCAAGTATGGGAGGGGGGGTCCCCCAGTTCAAGTACAGTTATTACAAGTCTGAATAGTTTGGGAACTATAGTGTGGCAGGACTGTGGTAAAGCCAGACACTTTGTACCCAAAAAGCTTGGGTACAAAGAGTGTGCACAATGTCCTGAGCACGTCAAACAAGGCCATAAGGAGCCCAAATGATGATCAGTCAAGAGGCGGTCTCGTCTCAATAAATCATTCTCTGGGTATCACTCTTTGTTCCCCGTCCCGCGGTTCCTCTAAATAGTGGCACATGAAGTAGTCTGTTTATAACCTGGGGGCCTATTTATAGGTGGGTGGCAGATGGCTGCCCACTGAGAGCCTATAGTGTTCTGCTCCACGTTTCTTCCTGTTAAACCCTTTAGGCCTGAGATCAGATTAAAAAAATGTCTTCTAAATCCTGACAGTTTTCCATTCTGACCTGAGATCAGATTCTAAAAATGTCTTCTAAATCCTGACAGTTTTCTGAAAAAGCTATGTTTCTATGTCGTTCTTCGATTTTTCAAAAATAGCAGACCTACAAGCTCAAGCTAAAGCATAACATGATGCTAACACCAAAAGCGGTTCCCGCACAAAATGGGTTAATTTGGAGAGGGTTTTTTTTTTCTTCCTTGCTGCCATCGTCAAGCGCTCCGTCCTCACGGGTGAATTATTGGGTTTACTTTAAATACTTTTACTTCTACTCCACTATACATCTCAGAGGCAAAATGTTGTATTTTTTACTCCCATTACAATAATTTGATCATTTTAGTTAATAGTTACTTTGTAGTTTTAGATTATGGTTAGAAATCATACATTAAGGGCCGTGTCTTATATGCGCCGCCCTAAACTCCTATGCTCCTATGCCATGTTAAAATTTACTATTTTGAAATGTTGGAGATAGCAACAAGAACCCAAAAAAGGGCCCTGAATGGGTTAAAATAGTTAAAATAGCCAATCTACAAGCTCACAAAGACACGCACAAAATAATAGGGATATTATTGATCCATGATCGTGTTCAAATGATCAACGATCGATTGTTGTGTCCGTTCAATTAGTTCAATCGAGTGTCGCGCACCACATGGGTTGGCAGTTAAACTGGGGCACTACGAGGAGAGGGAAAACAAGCAAGAAGTGATTGCACGTCGCCAGGAGAAGAAGAGAAATCAAGGCATCGAGGAAGGAACGGATGGCAAAGGAGGAGAGGAGAGAGAGAGAGAGAGAGGGATGGAAGTGTCACATTGCTAATCAGATTAGACACTCAGAGACACGGCGCGCACAGACAGAGAAAGTCACCATGGAACCCAGAGGAGGAGGAGAGAGAGACAATAAGAGATGTATGGAGAGAGAGAGAGAGAGGATTGATGAGTGTGGGAGGAAGGGGGCCGTAAAGAGGTACGAGGCTCTATTAAAAGAGGAGTGGTGGTGAGACGTATATACAGTACAGTGCTGCTGCATAGTGATTTAAATGAAACACGTGTGTGTGTGTGTGTGTGTGTGTGTGTGTGTGTGTGTGTGTGTGTGTGTGTGTGTGTGTGGATGCCTGCCTGCTGGTGCTGAGTCGATAGTCTATTGGAATAATCAGCCGTTGCTGACTGACGCTCTCCATCTGAGAGCAGCAGTTGGCGCTGTGTGGAGGCTATTCACTAGAGCACACTAACACACTGATGGCTGCAAGGTAGAGAGACATACAGACAGACAGTGAGAGACAGCGAGACAGAGAGAGAGAGAGAGAGAGAGAGAGAGAGAGTGAGCAGGGAGTCGACTAAAAGAAGGAGATGGAGTCCCAGTAATGACTCAGAAGCGAGGCTTGTGGACAGAATGGAAGAGAGGGGGAGACAGAGAGTGAGAAAGTGAGTGAGAGAGAGATAAAGACAGAGAGAGAGAGAGAGAGAGAGAGAGAGAGAGAGAGAGAGGGAGGTGAGGTGTAGAGAGTCTCAGGAAAAGACACATTTTAGACTCTACGGTTTGTCAACGGGGGGCCTGAATAGCCAACCCTTTGTGAAACTTATGCCAATGTCACATCATGTAAAATACATCTGACCTACCATAATCAAAAGGAAAACACCCAAAAAAAAGCGTACTGCTTGTTTCCATTGCAGTCTCCATTGGCTGCAGCCATGACTTACAAACAGGCAACAGAAAAAACTAAACAAAATAAAGATCTGTCCACTTTCAATCAATACTCAACTAAGAATGCTTCTCATTATGGTACCTGCTCTTTATGATCAATAACCAGACCCAGTTAGAGTGAGATGTTCTAATATGCCGTTGTTTTTACAGTAAACAATATTACAAATGGTATCTCTGGCCTATTTTAGGGCCATTCAATTCTACTTAAAAAAAAAATCCATGGGAAAGGAAAACCAATTGTGTTATTTGACATTCAATTAGCAAACCGTTATAATATAAATGAATGCAGCACCACACTTGTTTTAACCACTTTATCCATAATTTATAACGCCCCCCCCCCCCCCCCCCCAAAAAGAAGGTACACAGATTGGCACGACAGCGTGGGAGCAGTTTCAAGTGGCTTGCTGATCACAGCATTCTGTGAGAGTGTTTCACCCACTCCCACCCGCTAGGATGAGAACAAAGAGCCTGTTAGCATGCAAACGGAATTCTGGCTAATAGCCTGTTACTCCCATTAGGGTCTAAGCGGTTTACCTGCATCGGCAAAACCAACCGCCGCATACCAGGCAGGAACCACCTCCGCACACATTACCGCTGGCAGGCAGCTGAATTATCCGCTGAAGAAAACCGGTTTTAGCAAGTTTATCCAATGTTATAATAGGTCTATCTATTCAAAGTCTTATATATACGGGGATATAGCAATGCCATCGGGTGAAAGAAAAAGTCCAAAACAGTCGCTGTTCAGGAAACGTGAAAAAGAAACGTATTATTTAGTCACAAATGAATACTTCATTGGTTATATACATTATATAAAAACCGAATACTCCATTTTGCCACCCTGCATGGGGAGTAATTGGCAAAAATGTAAAAGAACAGCTCACAAAGCATGCGGCATCACAAACCGAGATTTTTCACTACTGTTGTGCAACACATGTTGCATGACAAAGTATAAAATAGCACATTCATATAATAAAAAATAATACAAATTTAATATGGAGATAAAGGTTTCCTAGTTTCTACCCGACAGGAAACGATATCAGAGTTGTTTTAGCGTACGTTGTGCCAACGACGTCAACAGCCAACCTCCCCCAACTGTGTCCCCCATTCCCAAAGTATCCGTCAATCTGATTACGGTGTTGGGTCAGTTATACAGCTGCCATTTTGGCTGTAATCGGATTACTTCAATCCCACTATACATGTATAGTCCATTACGCCCCCCCCCCCCCACCACCATGCAGCATCCATGCCAGCCCCTCTCCTCCCTCCTTCAGTCTGCCCTCTCTTTGCCCTTCAGTGCCTTAGCCCATTTTGGACAGTGTTATAGCATTATGTTATGCTTTAGCTATTGAAAAATAGCAGATCTACAAGCTCGTAGCGCGCCACTCGGTGGCGCGCTACGAGCTTGTAGGTCTGACATAGACTGACATAGAAACATAGCTTTTTCAGAAAACTGTCAGGATGTAGAAGACACTTTTAGAATCTGATCTCAGGTCAGAATGGGTTAACGGTGTCCAGCCAAAGCCTTGCTCTGTCCCCCACCTACTCTGTTCCCTGTTCTGCTGATGGAAGGACCACTAATATCTGCTTATCTCACTCCCACACTATGGGCTCCGACACGGAGGCATATATTGGTAATATCTGTCCTGTGTCTATATATACCACATGCTGAGTCAGGGGGAAAAGGGAGCCCCCGTGAGGGGGGGATAAGCAATATAGTATAGAGTCGTTTAAGAAAGTACGAGTGTGTGACTAATACTGACTATTAAGATAGGCCTGTCACAGTTATTACATAATCGCCTAATTGCAATTAGTTTAGATAATTGCGTATAGCAAAAGCTTACAACACGTCACTTTGTGACGTGTTGTATAAGCTTGTAGATCAACTATATCGGCTATGTTGTAATAAATAAATATATAAATAAAAATAATAAACAACAACAATAATAATAAGAACGATTATTTAAGTATTAAATGCGTGATTTGTTTGTATTTTCAGTTATAAATAAATAAATGCCCTATGCAATTTCTGATTACGAATAGGAAATACAAATTGTATGTGTAAGTGAATTGCTGCCACTGTGTAACAATACCATGTTATAGTATTGAGTTTATACTCCAGAAGAGACAGACAGACACAAGGTTGTTACATCTTGTGTACAGTACAGGTACATAAGACTAGAGTAAAACTTATTTTAGTTTGGCTTCCTTCAGACAATGCAGCAGCAGACAGACGGACCGACGGCACCAAATAAAAATAATAACTGTATGGTAATCGCATCATCATCATTTCCACAATGCCAGACTTCTCCGGTCCTTCATTGCCACCCCCAGTTCCTGCCTACACTGAAGCACCGGTCCGTCATAATCCTTCATAATCCCTTCCTTCGCATAGGGAACGGTATATTAATAATTGCACATCCATCAACTTGAAAAAGTGTTTGGGATACCATTACCATAATAAGTAGATGGAACAAAATTAAAACAATGTTAAAAAAAATGACGGCACATTTTTATAGGTTATAGAAGTATAATTTAAAGGCTGTGGCTGGCCAAAATGAGTCCATTTTAATGGACTGGACCGTAAAAGAATTACTGATATTGGATGAAGAACTTAACCTTAATGCTTCCCATTCTAGCCACAACGTGTACATATTGCATTTCTGAAGTGAGCTCCCAAGCCCAATATATACTTTTCAGCCAGAATGAGGTTTCTTGGGTTCTTTTATGTTGTGAAAGCAGGAGTTTTTGCAGTCATACCCCATTGAAATGCCATTGGGAATTATGTGACACACAGTGACAAGCTACAGTACTCCCCCCTTACACAATAAAACCCTTTCTACGGTGTAAAACATTCTAATGTAACCCGTCGTGGAAAATAACACATTTTCTCAAGTATTGTACTTAAAATGGGGGCACGGTGTCGGTATAGTGCTGTCGCCTCACAGCTAGAAGGTCCTGGGTTCGATTCCCACTGAGGACGCTGTGGGCGCTGGGGGGCGTGTTCCCTCTTCCGCGTCATCAGTAGCCCCATACCCGAGGTGGGATTGGCGAAAGGGCCTTTCTGTGTGGAGTTTGCATGTTCTCCCCGTGTCCCCTATAGGGGATACGTCCGGCCAGGGAAATTCCCTGCCGTCAGGTGAAAAGAAGCAGCTTGGACTCCTCATGCATAGAAGGAGGCATGAGGTCAGTCGGCACTGGGTGAAAAAACTGGGTTGCAAAATCGTGGCATATAAAAACTATTATACTATACTATAAAAGTATTGTACTCAAGTACAACGTTGAGATATATCTTTACTGGAGAGTATTTCCAACATAAGAATATAATCCATGGTTGCAGCCCGTTCCCTCTCTCTCTCTCCCCATCTTCCAGTTTAGACAGTGGGGTCAGAAAACAGCTGAGCCTAGCTTTCTGGTCATCCATGCACCGCAGCCCAGAGTGCAGTCCCCCCTATAACGTGGCAACCAGGCCCTCACACTGCTGCTCTCCATGGGGTCCTTAGCAGAGGACCTTACAGGTCAATCATCATCATCTTTACACAAGGAGCCGGTAACTGCATGGTCACCCATGGTTAATTGACCACGAGGAGGCCATGTTTTTGACACTCAACCACACTCTGACTGTGACTCTCAACCGCATGCCGAGGATCATCAGGCTGCCGGGCAAGAGTTGGTGTGTGTGACTGTGTGTGTGTGTGTGTGTGTGTGTGTGTGTGTGTGTGTGTGTGTGTGCATTCCGTTGCCAGGGCTGAGTGTCCACCCTGTGTGCTTCAGTAAATGGAAGAGACTGGTTAAGCTGGCCGTGGCACCGGTCCCAGCCAGGAGAGTCCTTCAACCCGCCACATGCAAAAAGCACTGGAGGACATGGGGCACTTTACAAACATCTGCTTCACAAAGCCCCACGTCTTTCATCACACCTTACACCATTTGTGACCAGACTGAGAGACTGACATTATTTTTTTAAATGAGTTAATAGCACAGGCAGACTCTTCACATACTAGAGCATGTCTGAAATAAGTGTCAGAGCTGAAATTGACATATGAAATAAATGCTTAAACATGTAGCTATAGGTTGTAATGTTAGAGGCCACAGAAGTGAACCTTTCAAGCCCGTTTTCTCAACTGTTTTCTGCAAGACATTACTCTATAAGCCATAACTCCAAAACTGGTGGGTCAAACTGAACAAACAATATGTCAATTTGAAGCTATGATTCCCTGCTTCAGTCCCTCAGTCAATTTAGTCACATTTTATTATTATTATTATTATTTTTAACCATAATACTCTCTAGAATGAGTAAACTGGACCTGACTTATGACCACTATTTTTCCACCTACACAAAATCAAAATCTCTTCACAAACAAAATGTGGATGTGCTGGTGTTTCCAACTGTCGCCTGGCAGAGGAGGGGGCAGGAGACCAAGATGTTTTTTCCCCGAGGCAGACACCAAGACACGCGCTTTGCAAGAAAGAATGCACGTGAACCTCGTCAGGAAATCATAAGCTTGAAATAGGACACAAAATAAAAAATAACAGCTGGATGTGCTTATAATGCTGCACTGCAGGGACTATTCTGACCTTGGGACGGACACACACACACACACACACACACACACACAGCTTCCACCGCGAGTCATGAGTTGTGAGAAACACCTGCTTTTGCAAGCGGAGGTGTGACTCTGTCATGCCGTTATGTTCCGTGTCACCGCCGCATGTCATCGCCCCTAATCTCGTCGGCGTTGTGTGTAAACGCGCGCGCACGCACGTACCGTACCGTGCATGATGTGTGCGTGCGTGCGTGCGTGCGTGCGTGCGTGGCGTGGCGTGCAGTGCAGTGTACTTAACGGAAAGATTGTGAGCTTAACACACGCATGCACTCAGTGCTGCAACGTCTATGCTGGCATCACATTAGTACAGTCGTCGGTCTGTGTGTGCGGGCGTGTGTGTGTGTGTGTGTGTGTGTGTGTGCGCGTGGTATTGCATTAAGCCATTCTGGGCGGGAACCCCTTTTGGTGTTAGCATTATGCTATGCTTTAGCTATTGAAAAATAGCAGATCTACAAGCTCACCGAGTGGCGCGCTACGAGCTTGTAGGTCTGCTATTTTTTTTTTAAATCGAAGAACGGCCGACATAGAAACATAGCTTTTTCAGAAAACTGTCAGGAAGAATCTGATCTCAGGTCAGAACGGGTTAAGTCAGTGAGGCAGCAGACTGCAGCAGGGTCATATTTAGCGGCGCCAGCGCTCAGAGTGCCCTGTGGGGGGGTCGAGCCCACCGGTGAAGCCCGTCCAATCCAGAAGTCATAAACACCCAACACTGACCAATAACTTTAATGGAGTGGAGCCACACAGAGCCCAGAGACTCGTAAAAATGAGAGGAGAGAGAGGGGGAAAAAATAGACCGGGACAATTAATATTACTGCTAATAAAAGTGTAATGATAAAGTGTATATAATATATACACGATGATATGGGCCTGTGGACTGCAGCACCAGACCTGAGGCCAATTCTATACAAAAACAATGCCTTCAAAATCCGTTCTCACGCTTTCATGGCTTTTATTATGTAAAATTGAAAATGACACCGATGCTTTCCCGATTTTAATGACCCCATTAATAATGTATTATTGGTTTTTAAAGGTTTCATGACATTCATTTCTGAGGTGCAACCACTCCAAGGAACAGCAATGTCCGTGTTCACCTATGTGTTCACCTAGGTGGCCAGTATATGACTATGAGTACCAGTAGGGGCGCTGTTGTGCCAGAAACAGAGAGAGAGATAGTATTAGTGCTGCAATGTTGCCTGCTAATGAGAGAGAGAGAGAGTGGAGGAGGGGGGTGGGGGGGGGGGGGGGAGTTGCACCACTCAGTTCACACGGGTGTGATTTCTTTTTTTTTGGGGGGGGGGGGGTTCTAAAGCCTTGTGAGGTGCAATGAAAACAGGCAAACCCCCTCAACAGTGACATCTGCTGGCAAATTGTTATGTCAATTATGGGATTTGTGACTTAAAAAGTCACAAAGTCCCCTAATTCTGAAAGATTATGCCACAGAATTGGCCCCTGTCTGGCAGCCCATTTTTCAAACATATTGTGGATAATCCACATACCATCCCACAGGCTTGGCTGAGTGCCCACATGAAACCGCTGCCAAAAAAGGTAAACCCTAAAGAACACAATGACTAATGACGAATAGCACTCACATCTGTTATCATGAAAGCTCTGGAAGAAGTTATGGTTCATCATCTCAACAATGCCGTATGTAATTCACGGGATCCACTTCAATTTGCTTACAAGCCAGGTCGCAGTACAGAGGACGCAGTTGTCACACTGGTTCACCTCATCTCCAAACATCTCGATGAACCAAAATCCTATGCTAGCCTAGAGGTCTATTCCTAGATCTTTCTTCTGCATTCAACACAATACAGCCGGACCTGCTCCTCACTGAAATGGTTCAGTTACACATTAATCCTTTTGTTATTCAGTTTTATCACAAGTTCCTCGCTGACAGAATTCAGCATGTAAAAAGGTAAATAAGACACTCTCCTCTCCCATCAGGACTAGAGTTGGGGCACCCCAAGGATGCATTAGTTTACTCTGTACACGGCTGACTGTAACAGGCTAAACAGTACCAGTGTATAGCGTTGTCCGGCTTGTAGAATGGTGCGACAAAAAATATTGGATTATCAACACTAAGAAATCAGTGCAAACTGACAATAAAGTTGTATCGTATATCGCATCGTATTCGGTAAAATAAATAACCGATCTACAAGCTCAAAATGCATCGCAACACAATCCGAGTTTGTTGATTTGGCTTTTTCTGGTGAAGAGATTTGGTGGGAAAGGGGGAAAGGATATAGCCCTGGGGTGGGGGGCATCAGGTACGGTCGCCCCTAAACCATCTCGCCCCTCACGCTGACTGTATTCTTTATTTTGTTTTACTGAGTTTTATGTGCTCGCGTGTGTGTGCGACTGCTCCGTGTCAATCGGAGGGACAATGCCAGTTTGTTTGTGCCCGTGCACGCGCTCGTGCGCAGCCTGTGCTCGGTGAACGTGCCATCCGGGAAGCCAGAGGAACTGCGTATACTTGCGTAGGCAGTGGCACGAGTACAATTTTTCATCAGGCAGGTGCAGAGGTGGAACATTTGAAAAAGCAGAACTCTGTGTCAAGGTTGGTTTTGTTTTTTGCTCTACCAACAACAGAGAGAATGAGAATGGCACGGTGCCTGCTTTACAAACACTAAGGCAGGGGTTTACAAAGTCAGTTTGAGGGCTGCCTGGGGGGGCCTGCCTGGTTACCCCCACGGCAAACAGGGCACAAATTGGAAAGGACAGGAAATAGAAAAGAAATTAAGAAATACCGGTAATTAAATATTTAAAAAATAACAAACTCAAACAACAAACTCATTCCAATTCAAATTACATTTCTGAGATTGTTTTGGCCTGGGCATGTATTGTCAGCCTTTCAAACATGTCTAAAAATAGCAAAATTGCAGATCTACAAGCTCACAATGTGGCACATTGCCTGCAACTTGTTGCATCTGAACACCCCAACATGGATAGTACCACATGTCAATACGAGGTGGGACTCATGTGTGACTGAAGCAATGTTTTTGACAATGCATCGCAATTTACGCCACGCATTGTGAGCTTGTAGATTGGCAATTTTCGAATAGCTGACGGGTTAAAGTGTTTGAACTTATTCTGACGCTAAACTCACTTTGAGAACCAGTGCAGTACAATGCCTGCCTGGCACCGTCCTGTTCATAAGCCCTGGCTGTCTGCACGTCCATAAAAACACTATGCAAGACCCCTGCTTATCATCAGCAGGGCTGTTCCACTCTATTAACCCATTCTGACCTGAGATCAGATTCATACGAGGTTTTCACAGGACACACACTGGTCTGATTAACCCATTCTGACCTGAGATCAGATTCTAAAAATTGTCAGTCGTTCTTCGATTTAAAAAAAAATAGCAGACCTACAAGCTGTAGATCTGCTATTTTTCAATAGCTAAAGCATAACATGATGCTGACACCAAAATGGGTTCCCGTTCAGAATGGGTTAATATTAAAAATGCTTCAGTAGGGACATTTTTCTTGGGTGTCAATAAAATGCCAGAGGAGCCGGTGCCATTTTCGGTCTTTGATGGAGTAGACGCAGGAGGGAAAAATGGAACGGAAGTGAGACGACCCGCGAGCCGATGATTGATGGCAGAAATTACAAAACTCTTATGATTGTAATAACAAAAATGTAACATAATGTACACCTAGTCACCTACACTGAGGCTTTGGTGCGTTTGTGTTCATCTTGATCATGTAGTGATGTGTAAAGTTATTATATTATCGGTAGTTAGTCATCTAAATATTGATGTATTGATACGGGTACATAGTATTCTAAATATGTACCTATAGGTAATTATATTAGCAGATAGCAATCTAGGGATGTAGATAATGATATGGGTAGGTAGTCAGTAGGTAGTATTCTGTATCATTTATAATCATCTACATGTAATCTATGACGGTGCAAATTCAGTTGAGTTGATAGTAATCCAACTAGGTAATATTATAATATAGTATATGCACTTTAATCTAGGTGTGCAAGTAATACTGTGGGTAGATACTTTAGTAATCTAGGTAATAATGAGATGCTCAAACTAGTAATGTAGCTCCATTTAGGTAATAATTCAGCATGATTAGACAGTAACCAAAACACTAAGCAGTTAGTGATACAGTAGGTCAATTGTGAAAATGTATGTAGGTTGTAATGTAAAGTCATGCTGTGTAGTAATGTAAAATGCTACTTCATCTAAACAAGGAGATAATTGCCCAAACGTATGAACATTTAGAAAACTCTCTAGTGGTTTAAACAGAGGGGGAAAGGCACTCTCTCTCACATGATAACTTTGCGATATAGTGAGTTGGTTTACTTCAACCAGCACTGACGCGATGCTAAATCATTTAAGTTTTAAACAGCCGACAGACACAGTGATGTGGAGTGATGCTATAGCGGCGGCGATGATATCAGTTCCAGCCCGACATCAATGCGGGGCTTTATTCTTTCACATCACAAAAACTCTGCAAGAAAGCGTGACCAGGTTGTCAAAATAATCACCACGGATGTGCATCCCAGTTCTCTTTTGTGGGAGATGAGGGCTTCACAAAGCTTACGGCTTATGTCAGAGTAGGATATACATGATGCAGAGATTAAAAAGAACAAAAAAAAATGAACTGCAAGACTTGACAAACTGTATTGTGCATACAGTTCATGCATAGAGAACGAGGCAACCAGGTGCTCACCGGAGCCAAAAAAAGAAATTGTCAGACAGGATCAGCCAGGTAATTAAACACTAATGTAGACAAAGTAGTGTCTAAGTGTTTAAATAATCTCAGGCACATATAATGAGTGTCAGTTTTTGTATTCATTTAGCCCTAATGAAGACCGCTTCAGGTCGAAACACTCTTTTAACTTTTTTTTTTACGGTTCACGAATAGTTCCACTTGTGTTATTGTTTTCGTTTAACACCCTGACCCAACACATCCATCTCCATGCCTTTCCATTTACACCACTAAATGCTTATATTTCCCCACAGTCTAAACAATTAGGGCCCGACGTCGAAATAAGAAAAATGTTCGCTCTGAAAGATATTCAATGATTGTGCAGCAGACCTACAAGCTCATATAGCGCACCACTCGGTGGTGCGCTATGAGCTTGTAGAGCTGCTATTTTTCAATAAGCAAAAGTATAATATAATGCTTAGTTAAAACACCAAAAGGGGTTCCCGTACAAAATGGGTTAAGTGATTTGGACCACTTCCATTGCCCATGCAGTTGCCACTGGTGTAGCTGTGTACTGAACAGCATGTTGGAACACTCCTCTTCATCTGCTGTCACTCCCCCCCCCCTCTCCGTCTGCATCCGGTCAATCTGTAACTGGCACCGTGTGATTGTCCTGTTCGACCATGTGGGACACACACACGGTCGAAGGGGGGACAGCCGACAATATGGCCCAAATTGATCAGGCCGTGGTGCCACCGCCACGTAATGAGACTAAATGAAGAGGGGCCCTCCATTTTGGCTGATGAGCCGCCAGGCGCTAGGCCAGTGATCACCCTGCCCCGATGCAGAGGACAGGTATCGACCTGCAGGGCTCCCGGACTTTGACCATCCCCCGGCAAACAAATGAACAAAAAGCAAGTAAAACGACAAATTCTCCACTTGCTGATGGGGTCCTGGCTGGGAGGAGGGATGGTTGGGAGACAAATTCAGCGCTGTCGTAATATAAACAGAGCGCGCCGATGGAGGGAGAGATAATGGCGTTGTGGTGGTGGGCATTTGTCCAACAAACCGGTGTGTTGCTGTCTCCCTGCTCTGACTTAATGAGCGTATTTTAGTATGTGTCATTGCTCTGTAATCATGTATTTTCATGTGTAGTACCTACTGCTCCATTGTTGATATGATATGTGAAAACAACATATCTTTTCGTAAATGAACGCCTTACTTGATCATACTATAGTGTCACACAATAGCATCATCATTTGGACATTATGAACAACAATTTTGCATGGTTAAAGATAACCATGCAAAATTGTTGTTCATAATGTCCAAAACGGTTACAGATTCAAATACATTTTTTTTTTAAGTATCTGCTTTTGATGCTATTGTGTGACACTATAGTATGATCAAGTAAGGCGTTCATTTACGAAAAGATATGTTGTTTTCACGGTTTCGGTTTCTATGCCCCGACATCGACCATGCACTGGACGTGCGTTCCACCTGCACAAGAAGCATTCCATGTGTAATAATGCACTGAAGTAGGTACATTCGATTGACTGTGTGCCTTCCTTTCATTGGTTCTGTGTCTCCTTTTCTTCTTTGTTCTCTCTTTCCCTGTTCTAAGTCTTCCCGTATCGGCACAGTGTGAAGAGCTTTGCACAAAAACAATTATATTACCCGCTCTTTTAACGCCTGTAATGGTGTGGAAACATGTAGATTGTGATAATGTCTGTTACGTCCTCTGTGTCTCTCTGTGATGAAGAATCATGTGCCCTGACACACACACACACACACACACAGTCACACACACACACACACACACACACACACACACACACACACACACACACACACACACACACCGCTTACTGCTTCTTGACTCAAGAAAAAAGAAACTGACACCGTGGCACTTAACATTGTAAAAAAAGAATATTGAAATGCCTCGATATATTTTTGTGTAACTGTATGTAACTTACAGTAATGTAATATTTGCATAAATTGTAAAACCCTGAATAATTCTCAATATACAGTATAAAAAGTTAGGTATAGGTAGTCATTATATTTTATTGAGGTGCGCTATAGCCCCTCCAACATCTGGCGTCATATGGCAGCCAAGTCTATGGACTTTTAAATCAGGGTTGAGCTGGCGGTAGGGCTATACCCAGGGCGTTGCCCTGGTAGTTTGACGATTTTCGACACCTCGCTAAACTCGCAAAAAACCCAGAGTGAACGTTTGGTTCTGGGGGGGTTCCCTGGATGGGGGTCCATGGCCAATTACCTATATATTTGGGGGGTCCTTGACATGAAAAATGTTTGAGAAGTGAGAACCAACTGATATAGAAACATGGGGTTTTTCAGAAAACTGTCAGCATTTAGAAGACATTTGTAGAATGGTCCTCAGGTCTAAATGGTTTAAGACCCCACTGCCCTATAGCCACTGGGTAATTCATCCGTCTATAACAAGGCAGAGCAGAGAGCAACGTGGGCGATGGTGTCTGACTCATGCGATGTTCTGTTCTGTTTGTTTTGAAGCCCTTCTGCACCTAAAGGAGTAGCAACGTGCTGAACGGAAGGCACCACTGACCCCATGCGTGTGCAGGTCGACGGCATCACAACACAACATCGTAGGTGGTTCCGTCTTTCACACAGAAACACAGATATGCGGCGGCCCTGGATTAAAGCAAAAGATAACGTGTGTATGGCCTTATAATGTGCTTTGTGAAACTGTGTGTGTGAAAGGGAAAATTCAGGAAATTCAGTTGTCATCGTACATGGTACATGGTGAAAAGATGAGTTTATTTCTAAACATTGTATCACCGTGGTTAAAAGATAACATAAGTTAACAAATTAATTAACCCATTTTGGCCTGAGATCAGATTCTAAAAATGTCTTCTACGTCCTGACAGTTTTCTGAAAAAGCTATGTTTCTATGTCAGTCGTTCTTCGATTTTTCTAAAATAGCAGACCTACAAGCTCGTAGATCTGCTATTTTTCAATAGCTAAAGCATAACATAATGCTAAGACCAAAAAGTTAATACATTTTTTATTGGATGATGTACAACGACAAGAGCGCCGCCTCACTATGACAAATCATTTCATACATATCAATATGGGTGCCCTTGACATGGAAATGTTTCAAAACCAGTGCCTTAGGGGTCTTATTTCTGTGGTGTGCGACGTTGAGATGGGGTGAGGGGGGGATGCCTGGTGCGTAGGATAGGAGGATAGGATAGGAGGTGGGGGGGGGGGACGAGTTCACAAATATTGACTGAGCTGTCCAAGGGCAGAGGGGTTTGTAAACTCTTAAAATTGACTGGTTTGCCCCGTTAAAGGGCCTGAAATAAATCAGCACTCTAGACAAACAAAAAGGGAATTGTCGAACATTGTGTCCTAAGCTTACAGCTCAGCGCGCACCACGGGAGCTCGGTGTAGAAACAAGGCTTCTCGTCTTTAGCCGCTTCAAAAGAGGAGCCGCGAGTAGGGCAAATAAAATCACACCCGTGTGAACCGAGTGGTGCAACTCCTCCCCTCTCTCTCTCTCTCTCTCTCATTGGCAGGCAACTGTCTCTGTCAGCACTGTCTCTCTCTCTCTGTTTCTGCATGGCACAACAGCACCCCTACTGGTACTCATACATAGGTGAACACATACATAGGTGAACGCATATAGGTGTACACGGACATTGCTGGTTGTAGGAGTGGTTGCACTACTCAAAATTGCATACAGCGAACAACAAAACCAAGCTCTCGGTAGCACACTGTCGGTGCTTTGCTCACAAACTGCTCAGCCACTAACTTTCTTATGTAATATCTTGTTATATAATCCCCATTAAAAAAAACATGTGAGAATTCATCTGAAATATCGGATGCCATTCAGTTCACGATATATTACTTTACAATGTGTGTTACTTAAATGTGTCTTTTTTTAGATACAACATCCCTCAATTCGTCTCCACATGACACAATGGCAGTGAGCACTGCACAAGAAAAGTAATAAGTATCCAATTCCACCTAATGACTGCACAGTATTGGGCTAACAGTCTACAGTATGTTAACTTTAGTCTCCGTTTGTGGATAACCATTAGCCCTTTAACACATTCCCTCCCGTTAATGTGACACACCCATTGACTGCTACGGTTACTGGACATTTCACCGTCCATAGCTAACTATGCATGTTACACGGCATCTTTACAGCACCCTCCAGACACTGGTTTATTAGAGGGAAGGCCAAGCTTGTAAAACATCTCTATAGGCGAGGTTAGGTTATTATTGGCGCTACTACGGTTGTGCAGTGGGGCTAAAATGCTTGTCCATATCGTCTCAGAGTAGACTCTAGGGGTTTGAATCCACCGTGGTGCGTCCAGCTTGCTGAGAAACTATACAAACACAATGATATAGGCTATATGCACACGCGCCATTTCGGAACGAACCACTTCCCTACTTCCTTCACAGGTGTTACTGAGTCACACGCGCCATTTTGGAACGAACCACTTCCCGACTTCCTTCACAGGTGTTACTGAGTCACACGCGCCATTTTGGAACGAACCACTTCCCGACTTCCTTCACAGGTGTTACTGAGTCAGGGTGCTGCTATTGTGCATGTTTGGCTCACTGGAAACACTCTGCTACACCAGTGGGTCTCTAAGTGTCCTTGAGTGGGTTCCAAAGGCACAGGTTTACGGGTGGAACTCTGAGAGTGTACAAATGGAACCAAATTTGGTTTCCGTTTGTACACTCTCAGAATGATGGGGTTCCTTGACTCCAAGCCTGAGGAAGGTCGCAAGACCGAAACGTTGCTCAAATAAAATGCTTTGAACCAGCAAGTGGCAGTGTGCGGATGTCCCTCCTTTCACATGTTCCTTGAAATGTAAAAGTTTGAAATGTAAAAAACTTAATTAGTATCATTGGTAACACCTGGAGGTAGGGTTAGATAGCAGTGCCAAACCGCAGCAATGCGTGGGAGGGGTTCATTTTCTAAACGACAAAAATTGGGAGAAAATAAATGATTAATAATTGTCTATACTCTAAAACAAAATGAATGAAGAAAAGGTTATGTTGTTTCTGTGGTTTTTACCACTGCGTGTCCCTGGGTCTGTCCCTGGCTGGCTGGCTGGGTCTGTCCGAGCACGAAAATAGCTTTTGCTTGGTTTTCACCAAGCAAAAGAGTTGCACCACACACTTCGCAGTTCACACGGGTCTGACTTTAATGGAATGTGTGAGGTGAGCTATACCTACTTGTGTGGCTGTGATTCTTTACAGCGATTGCAAAGCCCTGTGTCTGAAATGTGGACCTGCTGCTTCAAGGACGACGCTGCCACAGGCCTATAAACCACCGCTGTGTCTATGTGTGTTTACGTGTGCTTTATGTGTGTGCGTGTGGGGGAGGTGGGGTTAGAGAGGGCTGCACAGAGAGCTCGTAAACAAGAGGCGAACGCAGGTAGAGGCAGGACCCCAGGACCAGATCGATGCCTTCAAAGTCTAGGGTGTGTGTGCGTGTGTGTGTGTGTGTGTGTGTGTGTGTGTGTGTGTGTGTGTGTGTGTGTGTGTGTGTGTGTGTGTGGTAGATCTCTGGATCAATCCTTAAGGGGGGGGGGGGGGGGGGAAGAGATTGACGCACTAACGACGCATCCTCGGTTTTCATCAATCATTCTCTCTCTCTCCCTCTCTCTCTCTTTCCTCCATCTCTAACTCACTCTTTCCTCCTCTCATCCACCATCTCCCTCTCCTCCTCCACAAACTCTTTCACCCCTTGCTTTTTTCTCTCTTGTCGATTAGTGTTGTCTTTTCTCTCTCTCCAGTTCACCATCTCTTTCTCTTTCAACCTCTTCCTCTGGCTCTTCCCTCTGTATGTGTTCCAGTGTTGTCTTTTCTCTCTCTCCAGTTCACCATCTCTTTCTCTTTCAACCTCTTCCTCTGGCTCTTCCCTCTGTATGTGTTCCAGTGTTGTCTTTTCTCTCTCTACAGTTCACCATCTCTTTCTCTTTCAACCTCTTCCTCTGAGCTCTTCCCTCTGCATGTGTTCCAACGGGTCTATGAATAGTCTCACCGTCCCCTCTTATTCAAAAGGCTTTTCTTCGTCTTAATGGCCGTCCTCTGTAATTGCCTTTGGAATCGTACGACCAGTCTCCACTCCTTATATAAACGCTGCTGTCAGATGTCCAAAACTGTTACTCTTCAGGATTCAAATCAGAAAAATAGCAAAAGAAATGGCAGATCTATACATTTGTGTGACACTTATAGTATGACGAAGTATGGCATTAACCCATTTTGGGCGGGCACCCCTTTTGGTGTTAGCATCATGTTATGCTTTAGCTATTGAAAAATAGCAGATCTACAAGCTCATAGCGCGCCACCGAGTGGCGCGCTACGAGCGGCGCGCTACGAGCTTGTAGGTCTGCTATTTTTGAAAAATCGAAGAACGACTGTCATAGAAACATAGCTTTTTCAGAAAACTGTCAGGATGCAGAAGACATTTTTTAGAATCTGATCTCAGGTCAAAATGGGTTAACGTATGAATTATACGTAACCAACTCGGTTTCTGCCCGACAGCAACTCTCTTTTCAAGCCCCACTATACCTCAAAAAGGCCTCCCTGCAATACATCTTTCATGGTTTTGTTCCCTAATGCACTCTCTCTCTCTCTCCCTCTCCCCTCTGTCTCGCTTTCCCTTTCACAGCCTCACTATCAAATGTTCGTCATCGGCTTTTATCTGTCGTTGGGGCTTTCTCCATCTCGTGTCTCTATGTTTCTGCTGCCCCACTTCTATTTCTGTCTGAGCGACATCTCCCCTTTCTTCCCCTTCCAGCCTCTCTCTCTCTCTCTCTCTCTCATGCCAATGCCATCATACTATGCCTCTCAATAGTTTGTTTTGTAATTTTTTCTTTTCTTTCATTCTCCCTCGTCATCTCTCCCTCCCCCACACACAAATCACTCTCATTCTCCTTGTCGTCTCTCTCACTCTCCCTGAAGTGAGGGTCTGAGTGCTAATATATACCCACAGCACCAGTAATGGGGTAATCCGGTCACAAACAGGCCAGTCGTATACACTACACGACACTCCCTAATAGGCAACCGTTATCGTCGAAATAGGGATCTAAAATGTGGAATGGCGGGGCGTCCACGCGTGTGTATGAGCATGCAGGTGCAAGGTGGACACAAGGCGGTGTGTGTGTGTGTGTGTGTCTCGGTCTGTGTGTGTGTGTGTGTGTGTGTGTGTGTGTCTCCACAAAGCCCCCGACGTGTCATTACCTTCAAGCAACGCCGGGCCAACCTTCCGAAAAGCCCATTTAGGCTGTTATCGGCCAAGCGGCGCGGCAGCCATTGTGATAGTTCACCTGTGGCTAAGCGGGGGTACATTGTGCTTATCTCCGCCACCACCGCCGCACTGCTCTTACAAGGGCGGGTCATTCAAAAGACATGTTGTTCACAACAAGTCAGCTGCAGCTCCATTTGAGGGGCCATTTAGGCGGGCGATGTCCCAGCAAAACGTACTGTGGCGTGCGTGCTATAAAATGTGTGATGTTCGTGAATCGAGACACTGCTGCACGCGATTATTTTCTGTTGTTTATTTCCTCTACGACGTCACTATCTGAAATGACACTGAAGCCATGTGGTGCTCTAATCAGCTGTCAGTCAGCTGATCGTATCAATCAGCCTATAGCTTCCTATTCTCATTCACGTCTCAGCTGATCATTACGTCACACATTCATACTCCACCAGAGCTGATCATTCTCTTAACGGAGCGTTCCTTTAAATACGGCTCCGTTACACTACAGCTGCTTTGTTGCTCTATAGCATAGCTTGCCTCCTCCACCCCAGCCTCCGCCTGTTGATCGGCATAATCTCAAGTACTTGGGAAATATGTCTGCAGATTCAAGCTAAATATGAATGTCAATTTATTGCTTACGTATAGTGCTCAAACGTGTAAACTGAATGTTCATGTGCATAGTTCTAGGACTAGGTGGTAGACTGGAATTAAATGTTCACACACAAAAAAAATATATGAGACTATCTCCCAGAGCGCGGAGCCTTTAAACGGCAAGTTAAACTGTATATACCATTTGTTGCAATAAATGGTCAAAGTTCTTTGACGTGAATGTTTCCTGTCTAAAACCCATTTTCAGACCTCCGAAGTACCACCTGTGTGTCTAACCTTATAACCTCATACTGTACCAGCTGGATTAGGTGTAAATATGAATATCTTAGATTATTTTTGGTTTTCTCTCTTTTCTCTTTCAGACGATGGCGCTTGCACAAAAACACCAACTCACTCTTCACCTGTAAACCTGTGATGTGACAAAGACCATTCTGGTCCATGAAACCAAGGACAGAGAAAGGAGAGACCCGATGGTCAAATTTGAGCCCAGGTGCGTGCACGACATGCACGCACGCAGGCACACGCAGACGCTCGAGTGCATCAGAGAAGGGCCACATGGCAGACAGATTCATCATTCGAGGATGTCGTGCTGTCACACTTCGCCGCGCATCAGGTGAAGGCTCTGCCTGATGCGTTTTGATCGACAGCAGTACTTAAGGGCATCCTTTTTGGTAAAGAAACTCATATTGTCATTGACGACAATGACACCGGGGCACCGGGGTGTCTGTGAACTTGTCAGTGTAGCCTTTAGACTAAAGAGATCTGCAGCACGCCCGGCCCATTGATGTGACAATTTGTGCCACAAAGCCGCGAGTGGATGCGACACCAAACTGTATCACTGGCATAAGCCATCGAGGATATATAGGCGGGTGCGTGGGTGTGTGTGTGCGGCGCACGCGTGGATGTCAATTTGACGAGATAACGCTTATGGGAGGTTTCGTGCACGCATGAGTGACTTTATTATGCGAGTGTTGCGTGTGGGCGTGCTTCGTGTCTAAAAGCATTTGGCGTTTACGTTGGCTCTCTGCAAATGATCAAACGAGCTGGTGAGCCGAGAGTGTTCTGTATGCATGCTGTTACTATTCCCAATGCTGGGTTTGTGAGTCTGTGCAATTGCTCTATATTTGTATTCTGACTGTGTGTGTGTGTGTGTGTGTGTGTGTGTGCATCTGTGTACGCGAGTGTGATGCAAGCTGAAACCCCATACGACCAACAAATTAAGTGGAAACATTTGCCACAAATGAATTCAAACAAAACCACACACACACACACACACACACCTCTACCTATGCAGATGACTAAAGTGCCGTTTGTTTATCCACCATTCTGTCCCTCTCCCTCTCCCTCTCTCTCTCTCGGTTCTCCGTTTGAGTTCCTACCTCGCCGGTAGAGAGAGAGACGCCGTCTCATTTCTCTCCATCAGAAGTGAGCGCCCTGTTTATTTATGGAGGGGGCGACGTCGGTCTCGTCCATAATGGGACACGCGGCCCCGGCGATAATCCCGCAACGCAGCCAGCCTCTCCATCACCGCCACGCAGACAGAGGGGGTTGACTGATGGGGGCTGCCATGAGGCCCCTCCGGCTGCATGCGTTGCACGCCGCGGCCCCGCCGCGCGTCACTTCTCTGCACGGTGGAGCCAAATGAACAAAGAGGGTGTCGTTTCTTCTTTCGGTCGAGGCTGACCGGGGGAAGTGGTGAGTGATGAGCGAGTGGCGTCGTGGTTTGTGTGGCGCTGGGAGTCGAGGTGGGTTTGGCTGTTTGGGGGTGCTAAATTGGCCCTTCGTCAAGTCCCCACCCCACTCTTCACTTCACTTCCCTTGGTTGCTATTGTTGCTTTGGTTGGAGCAAAAATCATCCACTACCTTTGAAAAAACTTTTTTTTTCCAGTTGTCTCATATTGATTCTTATTTTAAACTAGTAAAAGCAATATTGTTTTGGTTTTAGCAACCTCAGCATAAACAACCAGAAGGAGGCGGAACCTAGGGAATTTTATGCCATGCAAGGCCTTAGAGCTTAAAGGAGCATTCAGTGATTTGGAAACCCCCCCCCCCCCCCGGTACGCCCTGGTAACAAGATGTGCACATGCACGCACTACAGTGGGGGGATGCGTGACAGGCCAACAGCATACACGCCCTGCTTGATCATGATTGGCGGAAGGCCCCTCTCTATCCTGATTGGATGAAGGCTGAGACACCTAGGGGTACCCCCAGGGGTTAACTGGGGACAGGGAGGAACTCCTTATATGGTCAGCACACTCTATAGTAGGGAGGATTATCACAACAAAACAAAAACATAATCAAGTGAAATTACTGAATATATATAAGTGGTTCAGAACTGCATCTGTGGGCGAAGTGACATAAACACAGTTCTGCATAATATAGCTTACGTTGTGGTTTAAGAGCTACTGGGCATGAGAGCGGTAGATATGTGCTGCAAATTTAAGAGCGACAGTTGGATTACACAGTACACACGCCTCCACGTCCTAGAGATTAATGTCATTAAATATTTCGATGGACGAACACCAAATACTTGAGTGTTTCTGAATACTAATAAGTGACTGAAGGACGCACAGGCGGCCTTCATCTAACGGCAAGCTAGAGTGCTTTCCATGAGGACAGCCACTCCAAAAACTGCCCTCGGGTTCACTGCGCACACTTGGGAACTATTTCACAACCAACCGTGCACAGTAAAAATAAAAAAACGGGAGTGTATGACTTCCATCTCCTGCACTCAGCGCTAACTCCAAAATGTCTATCTACCCATCGGAGCCGACCTTGAATGAGTCAGGCCACAGCAATAGGACGGTAGCAAGAAATAGCTGAGCAGTAAAAATCTCACGAGGGGGGGAGCGTGGGGCGGATCGGATGATTTCCCTAAAACATATTTACTGCTACGCCGCAGTGACAGCTATAGCCTGGGGGAACTTGGAGCGTATACACTCGTGTGTGTGTGTGCTGTGGTGTGTCAGCCAGAGAGATGGCTGCAGCAGTCAGCAGTCTTGCAGCAGCAGGACCTCGGTGGGGAGATGGCAGAGAGGTTGAGGAGAGAGAGAAGTGCTCCCCGAGGCGAAGGAGGACGCTCTGCGGGGGCATCCCTCTGAACCGCCTCCGGTGCCAAACAAACCACAGGCCACCCGACCGCGTTGTGGCGGTGGTGGGTTTGACATTCCACTACAACCAGTGATGGCAAAACAAAAGGAATCTCTGAGTCTGGTGTTGCTCTCACGCTGCGCTGCTGTATATCGACGATGACTCGCAGCCAAAACAAGATCATTCTCTATGCGGGGCCTCCTCTGGTGAATTGCCAGCGGATCAAATCCGCGGAGGTCAACATGACCTTTTTGTATCTTTTTCCTCCCCACAGTGACTTGACCAGCAGCGGAAGTGGAAGTGGTATAGTGGCCGGCGGCCCGATATCATTGGTTCTAACCCCCTCCAGCGGTTGGCTGGTTTAAGACAAACGAGGAGGTACAGCATATAGCAGCAGTAGCAAGTTCCCTGGAGTCCTACCAACTGCAGGCTGCCGCATTACTTGGAATCTGTCCCACCAGCCCGCGGGGTCCCCTGTGCCCTCCGGCCATTCTGTGCCTTTGAATTTTTCCTCTCTCTCTCCCTTTCTCTTTCTCTCGAGTCTCTATCGCCATTTATTTCTTTTTTTTTTTACATTTGTAGATGACTATCCGAGGCCATAGGGGACTGTTTTAGCTGCCGTGGTTGCTTTGCTACAATATCAAGCAGAGCTAGCCTCAGTGAGAGAGCATGAAGGCCAAGAGCCACTTCCACAGGCTCATGAGGTACAGTGTGGTATATTAGGTGCATATAGGCTACGTCAATACAATACAATGCAATACCTTCATAGAATGCATCTGAATAGGAAAAAGGTTTCAGAATGACTTCATTTGTTTGCACATACAAGGACGCAGACTTCTTTGGTCAGGCTTTATAGAGCATTAAACTGAAAGAGACAGCCTAGCAAGGGTGTTGCTTCTTACAAAACGGTACGTTTCAGGCAGACAGACACTTTAAATCAACCTCTCCCGGGTTCCCCTCACAGGTCGGGCCAACACATGTTACCGGTTCAGACCGGTTCTGACCTATTTGGCGCATCACCGCGCTCAATTAGGCACTGGATGAAGGCTAGAGCCGGAGGCAATATGAGCGGGTAAAGATGAACGGATGAAGGGAGGCGGAGAAGAGAGACGGTGAAAGAGGCTTGTAGGTGAGGAGGCGAGCGAACAGAGAAGGTGAACAAGGGGGTTTTGGATGAACAATAGAGGAGGTTCTTTTTGAGGGGAGGTATAGCCGTGTGAGGCGTGTTTGTTGGAAGAGGGCGAGTACGAGCGAGGCAGACCAAAAGAATAGGTCGAGAGAGGAAGCGAGGAGGAAGGGGGATGAATGAAACGTACTAACAGAGGATGTTTAATGGGGGAGGGAGGGAGGGAGGGGAGGTTGGTGAAGACAGAGCCCCTTATTCTGTGACGATCTGCGAGATATCCTCCTAATTGGGCAAATCTCTGAGCAGCCACCTGACACCGTACTCTGGAGAGCAGGTCAGAGAAACGAGATGAGAGAGAGAGAGAGAGAGAGCGGGAGACGGGTTAAAATAATAAAACATACGAGACACAAAGGGGAGAGGAGGGGGTGTGAAAAGGTTGAGCCGTGCGAGTCTAATGACTTGTGGTGCAGCAGTGCCACCCCTTAACGCTGGCGGCCCTTCCCTCCTTGCCCTTCCATCGTTCTCTCTCTCTCTCGTTCAGCTTCTAAATCTACGAGCAGCTGAATCGGCGGAAAGGGGTGAAATAACACTGCTGCCCCCACAAAATGACACCAGAGCGGGGGGGGGAGAGGGAAGGAGTTGCTCTTATGTGGGCCTCTCTGGAGGGCTAATTTATGAGCGGCCCTGATCAATGGGTTAATTAAGTGGAGAGAGGAGAAGATGGAGGGGGGGAGCGAGGGAAAGGCCTGAGGGGGCGCAGACAAAAATTATGGTGGGAGGACACCTGGGTGGAGGTCAGTGCAAAGGGCCGGCGGGTGAAAAGAAAGGTGGCAAATGGATTCTGGGTTATTGACGGTCTGGAGGGCCAGTGAGGGTTTGTTTCGAGCCCTCTCTCTCTCTCTCGTTCTCTTTAAATGTATTGTGGGGATCTATCCATTAGTTCCCTTCGTGAGGGGGGGGGGGGGATTTCTTTCATGATTATCGACTATATGGCTCACCGCGTTTGGATCAATACAACTCCACCTCTTTAGATTTGTCAAAGTCTGGCCAAATAAGACGTATAAAGAGCACAGTCCGTATATGGCGCGGTCATTCAACCTCAACAGGAGGGATACGTGTCAGAGTGCTGCATCGCGAACGCCGCGCACATTTTCCAGCCAGAGGGCTCACGCTCCTCCTCCCTAATGCATTTATTCCTCGTGAAAAATAAATGGGGGGGGGGGGGGGGGGGAAGACATGGCCAAGAAATCCTGCTGAATTGCACCTTCTCCACCCCGCCCTCTCTCTCTCGCTTCTCTCCCGCCCGCTTGCTTCCTCGTCTCCAATCTCCCTGGAGTTTAAACTTTAGTGGAAGGAGATCGTTTCATCTCCGCACCGGGGGAACTAAGCTGCCTGCTTCTCCCAGGTCTTCTTCCTTGTCTCAGCAGCGTTTTAACTCTCGCCCCTGCTGCTGCTGCTGCTATCGCCATTGGGGGCTACGCTATGCTGCCATGAATAGATGGTGGGTGGATGGGGAAGGATGCAGAGAGAGAGAGAGAGAGAAATGAGGTAGAGACTACACACCAATGGATATCCAAGCGAAGCAATCTCGCTGCTCATTAGCCGATAGAGACAGTGTGTGATCAAGGTTACATTCCCTTAACCTCTCTCGTTAAGGTGACATGGCCCTATCTTTCTTCCCTTAACCCATTTTGGCCGGGAAGTGGGAACCCCTGTTGGTGTTAGCATTATGTTATGCTTTAGCTATTGAAAAATAGCAGATCTACAAGCTCATAGATCTGCTATTTTTTTTTTTAATCGAAGAACGACTGACATAGAAACATAGCTTTTTCAGAAAACTGTCAGGATATAGAAGACATTTTTAGAATCTGATCTCAGGTCAGAATGGGTTAATGGCCAGTTGCCCCCTATACATGAGCCCTAAAAAGAAACTTGCTCCTTGTCCCCTACATCCCCGTTCCCTTTTGCCCCCCCATTTCCTACAATCCTATTTCAATCACTCTTGTTCTCTGAATGGTTACACTGTGTTATACCTTCCACCTTGAAACCTATACACTATCGTTCTCCACCCTGTCTTTTCCTGGTTGCTTGAGGCTTGGGCAATATGCCACATTATTCCTATCGGCCATCGCCTGCACTCAAATCGCGGATTGATATATTTTCGCTATAAAAGCAATAATGTGAGACAACAGCTGCCCATGTCCTTTCTGGAGTTCTATATTGCCCATATATTCATCCCATATCGCCAAAGCCTATAGCTTGCGCCGTGGGTAAATTCAAAGCGTTCAGTAGATTAGCCTCCAGGCAGACAAATACTTCATGAAGTTTTGTACGAGTCACAACAACAGCACTGACATTTATGTTTTGTGGTGCCACGGAAGGCTTCCTGCCCGAGCGATTTCACGACAAGCTACTCATGTCACGGGAGTGACCCCTTGGTCGATTGGGGTTTAGCCCCATTATCCTGCTACACTGTCTGGCAGTGAAGCAGAGGACTTGAAGGAGGGCATGGCATAGGTTTCCTCCAACACCCGCACTGTGCATGGAGGTGGAACTCTTCGCCTTCGGTCTGTGAGAGTGTGAGCACCATGCACGCGTCTGTGTCTATGAGTGTGCATCCACACGTTGTGTGTCAATAATAAGAGACGGTCACTGCCGGCATCTCAGTGTGACACGGTCGTTCTGCCGCTCGTTAATCACTGTCACGCTGCTGCTTTCGTCCCTAACCGAGGAGCCCGCCCGCCCTGCACCCACCCTCACCGACAACACACAAACACATGACATTTTGGCGTAGCAGCATGCCAGTTCAACCTGCTGAAGAGGCATCCTAACTCACGATGGAGGAGCAGGGTTATATATTATTCATTAGCAAGACCCTGCGGTGCATCAAGCACAGCCTTCGCACCATCAGGCAGGGGCTCGGAATTGCGACCGTTTTGGTCGTAAATGCGCCTGGATTTTAATCTGTGCGATCTAAAAGATATAATTAGGAGCACCGGTGCCACTGCAAATCATTGCTTACAGAGCGACCAAAAGAGCGGGCCGGTTCCGTCCCGCGAGATGATTTAATCCGACTTGTAGAGCATACATTTCGGAGCATGTAAAAAAAAAAGTACGTTTCTAGTGCATTCCTGTCAGAAGTTATGATTTTTTTAAAGAAATATCTCCTTTCTCTGCTCTCCCTCTCCAAAATCTGGACATTAATTGGCCGATTGGCCTGCAGCTGAGGTGATTGACCTTTCTCACCTCATGAGAACAAAAGAGTTCATTGAATGACACACACACACACACACACACACACACACAGTTTATTACTTCAATAAAAAAAAGCAGGCCTGCATAAAACAAAGGGGTTTTGTAGCCATTTACAAATCCAGAAATTATAGCAGAGACAGTATTTAGAATTTAATTACCGTATTATATTTTCAAATGGTTTATTGGCGCTTCTTAAACAAATATAGCATCTCTCATACCAACTGGCTTGTAGGCCAGCGGTTCCCAAAGTGGGTCCGGGGAGTTACAGGGGGTCCTCAGCTAAATGATAGTTAGGAACCAAATGGACCCTTATTGGGTCTGTACATACTACGGGTATACCAATTTCCTTGTACATTTGTACACCGAGTTAGCCTAATTCAGGTCAAACTGGGGGTCCTTGAATTGAAAATGGCTGAAAATCACTGCTAGATCCTTTTGGGATGGGGACGGGGGATGATACAGGTAGAGGAAGAGGGGACGGGGGATGATACAGGTAGAGGAAGAGGGGACGGGGGATGATACAGGTAGAGGAAGAGGGGACGGGGGATGATACAGGTAGAGGAAGAGGGGACGGGGGATGATACAGGTAGAGGAAGAGGGGACGGGGGATGATACAGGTAGAGGAAGAGGGGACGGGGGATGATACAGGTAGAGGAAGAGGAGTTTCACACAGACCGGGGTTTCCCTTCCTTGTCCTCGACTGTTGCCATTATGCCACTGGTGTTGCCCCCATGCCTCAAACCCAACCACCGCCAGCCACAGTCACTATAGGTCAAGAGATGGACTACAAATGGATAACGGCCCGCCTTTTGTCCTAGGACATGCCACTGAGGCTTGTTATAAGACCACCCGGCAGAGGCTCAGCGTGTGTGTGTGTGTGTGTGTGTGTGTGTGTGTGTGTGTGTGTGTGTGTGTGTGTGTGTGTGCGTGTGTGTGTCAGAGAGAGACACAAAGAGTCCATATGTGTTTCATAAGAGCCCTCATCATTATACAGTGCATCCAGGACTTCAGTGTGTCGGCTCTAGGACTGCTGCTGCCTGTATATCTCTGGCATTACCATTCAAAACCTTCTTCTCGAGGCTGGTTGTTAGGGCTTCGGCTGACAGCTCATACTAATACTTGTGGCGGTGTGTCAAGCCATACTAATGTGGTCTCCACAGCAGGGAAGTGCAAGTAGTGTGTAGTGGATACTAGGGGAGCAAAATAGCAAATAGAGATTGTGCTGTGGTAATGTTGCGGATCTCGCCGCCTCTCTCCCCGCTATATGACACAGTACAGTGTGTGCTTGGCTCCCCCGAAACTCCCTCTCTTCATCCTTTCCATTCCCTGTGACATCCATTGTGTGTGTGTGTGTGTGTGTGTGTGTGTGTGTGTGTGTGTGTGTATACTCTAGGTAAGACGAGGGCAGCAGAGGCCTGCACGTGCACCGGTGTATCTCTAAGTGAACCCCGGATGCTTGTTTGCTGAGAGTTTGTGGCGCGCATATACCGCCGACCTTGAGATGCTGTCGATGCTGCGCCTCGCTCGATCCCCTCGGCGTGTCGATCGATGCTGGATGTGCTTCTCTGTGAGTGCCGGGGGGGGGGGGGGGGGGGGGCATATTTTTGGGGCGGGGGGAGGTGGTGGAGTGGAATAGTGCACGAGAAGTGAATCATAGATGTAAACGGTTGTGTCGGAAAAGAGACTGAAAGAAGACAAAGGGTGAAGGGTGAAATCGCTGAGAAACGTTACGTAACAAAATATTAATCTACCATGTCATGCTGCCGCTGCTGGGATTTATGTGTCAAATCCCCCGGCCGTGGGGAGTTGGGCAGGGGGGGGAACAGGAGGGCATTACCATGGAACGAGAGCAAAAGAACAAAGAGCTCAGACAAAAGGTAGAATTCCTCCTCGTATACCCTGGAGAATCAACGGGTTATCCCGGGGGATAAAGCCCCCTGCAGCTGCACAGGCCATAGCATGGCATACTGGCTGCCATGCAGTCAATGTGATTGGCCTGGAAAGTGGGATATAACTAATCTTCAGCCACGGCTGAGTCCTAGTCTGCACAATTGTAGCAGGATCTAGGATCATGGCTTTTTCACTCTTATATAGCCTGTCCGGCTGACACAGGGCAAGCAGAAATCCCAACTGAACCCGAGCTACGAAAAAAGAAGAAAATCGCTCTATACAGTACACACACACCTCGGATTGATCTCGGCTGTATTTCCCCTTTTTTGGGAGCGGATTTGGGGTTCGCAGGTCAACCCGCTGCATTATCAGGTTGAAGGCAGGAGCCGCTGGTGGTCTGGATATGGGTGGGGGGGGGGGGGGTTTCTCGGTCTGCTTTTTGTCAGCCGTTTAAAGACGGGCAGGAAGCACTGGTCTGACGGCGGCCGGCTGCATATACCGCCACTGGGATGGGTCTTGGGTCTCGTTTCATTCGGGGGGAAAAGGAGGCGCTTTTACCATTACTTTGAGCTATACGGCCTTGATCCGACGTTAATGAGCCCACTGGGGGGACGGGACGAGACGCGCGTGCCGGGGCGCGCGTGACTGACGGATGGCGCGGGGAGTTTGAACGCCAAAGGGGAGATGAAGGGAAGGACAGTTTGCAGAAAGAAAGATGAGAAGAACACGTGGCGTTAAGACGCGAGATTCTAGTTCAAGTACATTTACTCAAGTACAGTACCTGAATAGATGTAGCCTACTTGGTTTCTAGTGTTGATTTTGTCGACTAATACTATGACAAAAAAATATTAGTCGACTACTTTTTTCACTGACGAAAACTAAATGCAAACTAAACTATGATGACGAAAACTATAAGACATATATACTGACAATTTCGTCAACAAATAACTAGACTAAAATGTTAGGGAGGGACTAGTGGACAACAGATCCAGTATACTGTAAGTAAAAGACAAGTCATTTTACACTTGGTTGCGTGCTGAAAATAGCCGATCTACAAGCTCACAACACGCCACAGCTTGTATAGATCGGCCATTTTCAGCAAGTGTAAAATCAGCCATTACGACGCCATCAAGGCCCGCCAAAATACATTGGACAAAATCAACTGGAGATTTAGCCGACTAAAATAGTAGGATATTTAGTCGACTAAAACTAAACACTGAAACATCCCGGGGGACTATAATGTGACTAAAAACTAAATGGAAAACCATTCAAAAGACTGACTCTAAACCAAAATTTCCTGTCAAAATCAAACACTGCTGCAGAAATGTAATGGCTGTAACCCTTCATGTCCCGTCCCGTCCCGTCCCCCCCCGCTCCCAGAGGGCAGCAGACAATGGAGAGTGATGTGTTGTGGAGAAGGCAGGGAGGGGGGGGGGGGGGGGGGGGTATACTACAGACACTGACAGACTGACAGGCAGGCACAGGGAAACGCAGTCTCCCCAGGAAACGGCAATCTCACACTGTAAAAATCGGCCTCAAGAAATCATTACGTATATTTTCCTCTTCATCACGTCAATATCTCTCTCCACAAAACTGGCACGTAAATGGCACTTCACAACCACCACGCAGACATACTGTACGTGTGCAACTGTGCACGCACACATGCATCACACCTACACCAGTGCTGTAGGCAGAAAGCACTGGTCTTAGGACTTAGCTAAGGGCCCAGAGTTAATATATTTTAAACATTAATCAATAATTTCATATATTTCAAATGAAATAGCGGAACTACATGTCGCAGTGTGACGCGTACTGGCTTGTTAGATCTGCGACAAAGTAAATAGGGATTAAGTGGTTAATCAATTTGATGATTTAAGGGTTATTCTCAATTATAAATGGAAAAAAGTAATCGTTAGAATAATCGCTAAGCAAATAATCGATAGTTGCAGCCCTAGACGTATAGCCCTCAAAAAGGGTGCTTCCATGGCAACGGCACACACACACACACACACCTCAGAGAAGACAAAAACATGCACTAAATGAACAGAAACTCCACTCGGAATCTAATGAATGAGCTCGCCTCTCTCTCCATGATGGAAATGGATTGGGTGAAAAAGAGAAACAATGGAGAAAAGCTGTACGTGCGTGGTTGAGGAGGAATGAAAGGCAACAAAGCACTCCTGAGGGGAGCGCCTTTGTTCCTGGGATGGTGTGGCGTCTCCGGTGGAGGCGGGGGGATTTATCACTGTATTTGCACATATAAGGAGAGAAATTGTGCCAAAGAGTCTATCTAATGCAACAGAAGGGAGCGTGGCAGCAAACAGGCCAACAAACAAGAAAACAGGCCAGGCACAAAGGGAGTTCGGTGTGAGAGCCGAGACCCGGAGGCACACTTGAACCCTAGCGTCCCTATTTCGGGGACTACCCGTTGTGAGCATGTAGGCTACTGTACACCTATATTCAGCTATAGTGTATAGGTTTTCGTCTTACACAAACATTACATTCTCATTGACAATGAATGGAGAATGTACGTCATATGTAGACGAGCAAAACGGGCAATTTTTGTCCTACACAATTAAATTCCCATTGACAATGAATGGATTATGTACGATGATAAGAGCGCCCCTCACTTCACACGCATGTGCGATTTTTGGTCAATAGATTTGGTAAAGAGGGGAAAATACAGGGAGTCATAAGGGTTTCATTGGTTAAGGAAAAACACCTGCATATGAGGGCTCATTCATTTCCCACACTAGTTGTCATGCATTGGGTATATAGGGGGGCATGCATTGTGCATCATACTGACGTGGTAGAGACTGAGGTCACAACAGCAGGCACATGTCATCATAAGAACATCACAGAATAAATGGAGTTGAACAAAGCCATTCGTGCAATGGGGCGCATATGTGATCCTGCATGTTATTGTCCATGACTTGCATGTATACGAGTCAGTTTGAGATGAAGACAGGGTGGGCTAGACAGGGGGAGGTGTGGGCGGGGAGAGGAGGGTGTCATTTTATTCTCCGAAAAACAGGAAATAAAAGGGAAATGTTCCATTTTCAAGGCAGCTTGTTGGAACTAAACCTATTAGGTTAAGGGTCATTACTTGGCTTATGGGTACTATTAGGTTATGTAAGGATAAGCTGTGTCTGTCTATACAGGAATACCCAGAATGACAGTGCAAGGATGTGTGTATGACAATAATATGTGTAGGTGGTGAGGGACTACAGAATCCATGAACAAGAGAGTAATAAAAAGGTAGCATACAAAGGTAGCATACAGACAGAAAACCCCACATTGAATGGATGTACACCCATGTTTGCATGTGTGTGTGTTGTGTGTGTGTACCTGCACACAGATGAACAAGTGAAATACATTGACACAGACAGTTCTGAAAATAGCTTCCACCTTCAAAGCAGACTGACCCACCGATTCCTAGAGACTTGGATCTAGATCCAAGCGAAACCGTTTGGGACAGCTTTACCCATCACTCCATTGATTCTCACTTTGCAGAACAAACATTCAATTTTTCTTAATAGTAATCAGAAGACCGCATCGATACTGTACATCAATAGCCATCATCCGAGGTACCAATTTGCCATTGCCGAGAAGACAAGCTAATGGGAGTGTTTTTGAACCAGTGACGTCGTTTGGTGCCTAAAATTAGAGCCAGGCGCTGTCATTTCCAAAGTAAAAAGGGCTGAGAAAGAAAGAACGCTGCCCGCTGGCACCAGCACGTCTGGATGACGGCAAAGAAATATCGAGAGGCAGAATTAACATTGGTGTGTGGGTGGGTATAGCGAATGTGAAAATATCCTTTGCCTGTCATAACGCTGTCGCAACATCTGGTGTCTGCTCAGCGGCACCGCACGGCGAGCCATCAATCCAGTACTATATGATCGGAATAAACGGTTATTTTTATTTTCAGACGCGCTTTGAAGAAATCAGCTCAATCTGCCGCCATGCTCGTGTTGCCAGGGATGGATGGCATTGATCCTGCTTTTGATGGTGGTGGTGCATGGTTGCGGGCCTGCGGAGTAGCGAGATTGAAAACACATCCGAGCGTGTCAGTGTAGCGCATTAATGCACAAGTGAGTACACGCACGCGCACACGCACGACACACACAGTGTGGGCCGCATTGACAACCACCTGTCCTCTGGGTTTAAATCAATTAGAGCTCATTGATCAGCCGTCACCATTATGAATAAACGAGACATGCCATGTGACACTGCTGCAGAGATGCTGTCTGACTGCTACCCTCGCCCATATGCTTGTTGCCATGTTTGGTACGAGGACACCGCTGTACGCACCTGTCATATATAAAACTCAGCAACAAAAGTTCGGAAACTTAACTTTGGACATCTAGTATACACCTGAACATCTCCACAGGTCTTCAGAGTTCCCAGTCAGCCCAGTGGAGCTAAATAACAACAGCAGCTACTCAGCACAAGGACATACACACACACACCCACACCAAGACAGCGATTTTATGAATGACATTTTTAACAATTTCTTCCCCTTACTCTAAACCCGAGAAAAGCCGATCTACAAGCTCACAAGTAAGTATACATCAGGCATAAATCCAACACCCCATAATCCTAACCTCAACCTCTAAATTTCTAATCCTCACATGAACCCACATCTGTTTGTAATTGTAAACCTAGCTCTGAATATATTTATTCAACCATAAACAGCAGGACCAGGAACATTGTCCTTACCATGTCCCGTTTCTCAAATACTACTATATTTTATGGGGATATTTGGGCACGCACACACACACACACACACACACGCGCGCGCTCGCTCCATTAAAACATGCTTTTCTCTCCCCGTCTGCTATATAGGGCAGCCCAGCCTAGCAAAAGGAGGGGAGCTGAGCCGAGCTGATCTGATCTGCCTTCCCCTTTCCCATCGCTGGGCAGATAAGAACAGAGGTCTTCTTGTCCCTGCTGAATTCTATCATCTAGCTATGGGTCTGGGTCCGCTGCTCCCAAATCCCCCCACACAACACCAGCCCCAGCATATAAATGCACCCCATTCTCTTTGGCCACGCCAAGACTTTGGTGTGTGCATGTATCTGTAGTGTGTATGTGGCCATATGGGCGTGCACAAGCGTGCGTGTGTGTGAGATACATGCATATTTGTAAATACATGTCATGCACGATTGCACGTGTGAATGTGTGTGTGTGTGTGTGTGTGTGTGTGTACTATGTGTGTATGTACCCCATATGCATGTATGTCAATGCATGCGTGTGACTGTGTGTGTGTGCACGCAGAGGTAAAGTCCCTTCCTGCATGGCATTGGCTACAGACACGACAATAACACAGTAAATAAATAACACAGTGTGGTTTTAGGCTACAGGAGGACATGACTGCTGAGGGGAGGGGAGGGGAGGGGGGGTTGCTGTGTGCATTCATCTCATCCTGCTCAGTGTGCAGCAACACAATGATGTGGCCTTGCACGGATTCCTCGCCAGTCACGACAATTTCTCTCTTTTCAACTTGACACACACACACACACACACACACACACACACACACACACACACACAATCTCAGTGCTTGAACTACCAGGGGGTCCTCATTGACCCTTTACAGGTCTGTAACTCCTCTGCACACAGTTAAATTAAGCTTTGAAAAAAATCTGTGTACATTGGGATCACAACGATAAATCTTATTGGTCCAATTTATATACACTCAGAGTACCGGACCTGTAGCGGAGTCCAGTTTGGACCCCTAGTGGGCCCTGGACCCTACGTTGAGAAACAGTGGATTAAAACAAGCGCCCAAATTCAGCATTTATGAGGACAGAGAAATGATGTGAGCCAGCCTAGCTGGGTGAATGGCAGCCTCTGTTCCCTTCTACCCATCCATTGCTCATTCCAGCAGAGGATATAGCTTTTGAATCCAGGTTTCCTCATTAACAACAGCACAGAGGATGCTGTTAATGGGGGAGGAAGAGCAGCTAGGTTGCCTGCTATATATGGACATTTCACAACACAGCACAAGATAGCAATCTCGGTCATTAACAACAGGTTCGAAGGCAAACACTTCAAAGGGGCTTGGGGAACTGAAGAGAAGAAAGTCACGATGGAAACCGTGTATCAAAGCCATTAGGCTTCCGAAATAATACATGAAGTGCGAGCCTATCGCCGCACTTAAACAGTAGGACTAGTCTCTGAAAACCAATTAAGGGATTTTTGTAGGCTATTCATCGACTTTCTTATAATACTTTGTTGTGAGACGGTGTTGACAAACATGAGCCAAATTGC
Organism: Protomyctophum bolini; assembly: GCF_963924005.1. Classification (NCBI taxonomy): domain Eukaryota; kingdom Metazoa; phylum Chordata; class Actinopteri; order Myctophiformes; family Myctophidae; genus Protomyctophum; species Protomyctophum bolini. Next base: position 26,486,907 of record NC_137881.1, on the reverse strand, counting down.
CAATGCATGCGGAAATGTCACATCATTGTTTCTTTCTTACCTGTGTTGTAGTGGTCCACACGGTGTGTTGAGGGGGTGAGATGGAGGGAGTAGGGTCGTGTTGTCTCTCTCTCTCCCCAACAGAGGAGTCCGGACGGAGGGGTTTTGTTGTCGTCCTTAGTTCGTTCTTCTCCTCGGCTCTCGTCAATTGCCTTTTATCTCCTCCATGCAGCCGAACACAGAAAGAGCTTAAATATAGGCCTATTTTACTTCCTCTCCCCCCCTTCACATAAATAATAAAGAAGTCATGGTCGAATAAAACAAAAACAAAAACGACCTTATAATATATCCCCCCGGCCTGGTTGATTAGTACGCCGACTTGCACCCGGTTGGCAGCAGCCTAGCTCGGGCCGCCAGGTGGAACTACCACATCCTGATTAATGAAGCCCTAGTGCTGCATGGACGGCGGACCACAGCGACGTGCCAGCGGTGTGTGAGGAGAGGAGCCCCCATCAGGGAGGAATAAGGCTAGTATGCATACGGTTATACGGTCCCTCTTCAATTCTTCCTCAGCTGTTCCTCTCGTCTCCCAGCGTCGCAATAAATTAACGAATTAATTAATTGTTGTCGTTGCTCGGTTCGTGTATACGCACGTCTCGTTGTGTAAGAACAAATGCCCTCCTCCTCCTCCTCGGATGACCAAAAAGAAAATCCCGGTTATTATAGGCTGGGGTTATTAGATTCACACACCGAATTCTGCAGTGAACGAACGATCGAACAAGCCCCGAAAGTGTCACCCGGTGTTTGACCAAAACACATCAGCTGAGCCCACAGGACAGTTCTTCCAGTCTATAGGGGGCGGGTGGGGGGGGACACACACGCACACGGACACGTCGCGGTCCACGGTGTAGTAAATCCGCCTGTGCTTTGCCCTTGAGGATGTTGGAATGCTGAGCACAGTTCACATGTATAGCCTCCACACAGCCTCCCCGGTCCGCTGCCTCCTCCTCGCTCCTCGGTATATGTCAGCACACACACTCCTCCTGCTCTGGTCCTCCTCCTCTCCTCCGGTAGCAGGCAGCACCGCAAAAAAAAGGATACTGTGTTTGTGTGTGCGCACAGACACGCAGCTCGTCCTCGCCTGGCAGCGCGCCGCCGTGCACGCCTCCGACGACGACGACGACAAACGCGGATGTCCTGTCCTCCTCCCCTCCTACCAAGTTGGTCGCCGTGACAACGCTCTCATCACCCCCCCCCCCTCTCTCTCTCTCTCTCTCTCTCTCTCTCTCTCTCTCTCTTCCTCTCCCTCTCCCTCTCCCTCTCTTTCTCTCTCTCTCTCTCTCTCTCTCCCTCTCTTTCTCTCTCTCTCTCTCTCTCTCTCTCTCTCTCTCTCTCTCTCTCTCTCTCTCTCTCTCTCTCTCTATCTCTCACACTCTCTTCCTCTCTCCCCCCCCCCCCCTCTCTCTCTCTCTCTCTCTCTCTCTCTCTCTCTCTCTCTCTCTCTCTCTCTCTCTCTCTCTCTGACCTCAATATGGAGTGGGGTTTTTTTCTATGAAATTGTGTGTTTCTTCTACCGGGCTCATTCAGCCTTGAGTCATCGTTCCCAAAATGTGGCTGGCAGCTTTTAATGCTCTTTAATGGCCGGCATATGTTTCTATCTATTTTTTATTTATATTTTTAGAGAGAGAGAGAGAGTTGGGGAGAGAGAGAGTTGGGGAGAGAGAGAGAGGAGTGAAATTTTGTGCTATAAGGCTTTTTTTCTTCTCTCGGCATCCTCTCCTCCTCCTCCTCCTCCTCCCATCCAGTCTCGCTCAGCTGGGAAGCTTCTGCATCAGCATGACGTCAGAGCGTTAAAGGGACACTAGCCCCTTTTCCCCCCTATACCTCCCTCCCTCCCTCCCTCCATAGTGCAGTGATTCAAAGTGATTCCCTTTTTCATTTCAAGGACCCCCATTTGATATGATTTGCATCTACACTATAAAGATCCTCAGTGTGTGTGTGTGTGTGTGTGTGTGTGTGTGTGTGTGTGTGTGTGTGTGTGTGTGTGTGTGTGTGTGTGTGTGTGTATTTAACTCTTGAGAGCGTGCACGTGCGGAACCAAATGGACCTGGTTTCCATATGCACACTCTCAAAGTTATACAGATTCTTAAAAGGTCCATTTGGACCCTTGGTATAGTCCATTGGAAAACAGTGGTGTAGTGAAGTGGTTCTCAACCAGCGGTCCGGGGAGTCGGGGACCACCAGTGGTCCTTGCGGGGGTTCCAGGTGGTCCCTGCAGCTAAATGATGCAGAGTTGCAGGTAACCAAATGGACCCTTATTTATTTAACTCTTGAGAGTGTAAAAGAGTTACATTGTTGTTAAACATCTTCATTACTTCGATTTATATTAGGATAAATTTGCACGACTGTAAAGATGAAACGGAAGTGGGAAGGAGGCTTTTCACTTCCGCTTTATATTTTGCTCAGAGGATCCGTTGCTCCAGACTGTATATGACAGAAGTATTTGCGAGTATTGCGAGAGGCAACAGTCTGGCCACACAAGGCTACTGGGGAAGGGACGCCCCCCCAAAATCACGTGGGGACCTCCCTTTCATGACGACGCCAGGCCCAGGAAATAGTTCCCAATGCATTTTTCCCATAGATATTTCAAAACGGATTTATTTAAAGACCTTATAAGCCAACTCTTGTCGTGACAAATCATGACAACAACAAACAGGTGCACACTGCCTTTGATGGAGCCGTCCTGAGAGCCCAGGGCCGCCGCAGAGCGTGTCTATTTTGGACCAAACAAATAATTACAAAGAAGAAAAACGACAAAAAAAGTGTTGTAACCTGCCGTTTTCTTCTTCTTTCTCATTATTTGTTCAGCCCGAAAAATTGTGTTTGTTGTCATGATTTGTCACGACAAGAGTTGGCTTTGCCCGCAGCGTATAAACGTCTTTAAATAAATACTTTCTGAAAAGGAAAATTAACGGGGATTTCTTTTCCGGGTCTCTCGAGGGGGCGGGACTGCGACTAAAATATAGGTGATTTTCTGACTTTTATTTTGAACAAACAGCAGACCTACAAGGTGACAACATGGTGTGCCACACTGTGCTGTACTGTGAGCATCAGGGGTGTCACAGGGTATCTGAAGGTGGTGACGCGCCTGGTGAGCATGTAGATCTTCTATTTATGTCGTATGACACGTTTGGCTTACTCTGGGCACATCACAATAGGCAAACATTTGGTGGAAATAGCAGATCTACAAGCCCACAACAACATGGGAACTTGTAGATTGTATGGGGGGGGGGGGAGCTTTACCTGCGAGTAATACTTAAAAGTAGGGTTTAACACACTTTGAATTGCCTTGTTGAAATGTGAAATTGTGAAATGAAATGTGAAATCTCAAAAGTGTGCGCTTCAAAAGTGTGCTGTGTTCTGACCACATAGTCCTGTGGTCAGGCGGGCAGGCCTCGTGTATTTTCGTGCCATGATAATTTATGATGAATCAATCGATTGTGTTCTATTGGTATCACATACCAACACACATATCAACATACCGTGAAGTTTTGTGTCCATTGATTTTGTGATGTAAATGTTACATTATCAACAATACAATCTTAGTGTTTTGCCAATTATTTGGGTCGGCCACTTGCAATTTTCTCCCGGCCCACCAGTGGGCCCCCAGCCTACAGGTTTAGAGACAGTGTGCTGTACAAATAAACGTGCCTTAGCTAAGTGGTTGAGTGGTTAACAGTAAAACCCGTCCCTTAGGCCGGGGATTATACCAAAAACACAATTATGAAACATTACGGCATTGTCTCCATCACCACTTAAGCCTAATTCATGCTCCATAGTATATCATTTTCGTTTTCATTTTGTGAATCAGTTTTTGTTTGCAAGTGACGGCGTTGTGCTTGTTTAAATTAAGCTTTACACAGCCGTGTGCAATCTGCAATGCCCCAGCTGATGTCTGACATAAATTCCTGAATAACTAAGAAAATCAAATCACTGTTGCTGGGGTAGAAATAATGTTGAAAAACCTTTTGTGACATTGTTTCATCTCCATGAAAGGACAAAATGAGACAATGGCATGACTAAACGACTTCTACTCCGACAAATACTCTTTGCGTACTTGTTGCGTACAACTTTCTAAAGCTGAATAGCTCATTTAACCCATTTCGGACTGAGGTCGATTAAAAAAATAAGGCTTCTAAATCCAAAAACAAATCTGAAAAACCCATGTTTCTATCAGTGGTGCTCAAACTTTTTCATGTCAAGGACCCCCAGAATTATCTCTATTGGGCCACAGACCCTCATCTCAAAATATGTAGTTCCAGGGACCCCCCAGAAGCCAATATTTTAGTTAAAAATGTTTGCTCTGAAATATATATTCAAAGATTTGTGCCACATTTTCACAACTTTTCAGAAATAGCAGACGTACAAGCTCACAGCTTCAGGTGAGGACATGTCGTTATGCAGCCACAGCTTCAGGTGAGGACATGTCGTTATGCAGCCACAGCTTCAGGTGAGGACATGTCGTTATGCAGACACAGCTTCAGCTGGGCCACGTGTCGTGGCAGCCCTTCCAGACAGACATCCAGACAGACAGATGGACAGAGAGAGACTGACATTATATAGGTGGACGGGGCTATCTCATGGTATCGAGATAAATTTACTTTGGTGTTGGATGTGCAATTCTCCAGTGACACCTCATCAGGGCCTTGTGGACTTCCACGGGTGTACGAGGGTGAGGGACAGGCGACGGGTGGGGGTTGATGACTGGGTGGGGGGGAGGGGGGCGATGGACGTTCCCTTTGCTTTATAGAGCCAGGGCAGGCGCATCACAGGTAATGGACCGCCAGGAGAACCTGACAGCTGAGCCATGCCCCTGGGGGCTCACACACACACACACACACACACACACGCACACGCACACACACACACAACCCTGTCCCCTTTGTTACACAGTGACTCTCTGTGGTACGCCTTCAGATGAACCACAGCGATAGACACTTGCTGACATGGCGTAGAACATTAAAACGTGCACATTCGCGCACACGTGAGCATTGTCAAGGTGTGTGTCGTACAACGGAGATTGAGCTGGCAGAGTGGAGTCCCTTGGGGGATAAGCTGCTGGGAAACGCGTGAGCTCGAGTGTTCCTTCTTTATAGCCACCGCTGGTGTATCTATTTCGGACAAAAAGTGACTATAGCTGGAGATTGGCTATTTTTATACAATTCATCAATCGTCATAGACAAAGGCGAAGTATAATAGGACTCATGAGGTTAACTGTCAGCGTGTACAAATGTATCCATAATTCATAATTTGTTAATTTCAACCAAATAAGAAGTGTTATAGAGCAATGTTATAGAGCAAGACAGTTTTGTTGAGTGGTGCAACCACTCCATGGAACAGCAATGTCCGTGTTCACCTATGTGACCACCTATGTGACGTTAACCTATACCTACCTACCTATGTGACTATGAGCACCAGTGGTATGACTATGAGTACCAGTAGGGGTGCTGTTGTGCCAGAAACAGAGAGAGAGAGAGATAGTGCTGCACTGTTGCCTGCTAATGAGAGAGAGAGGGGGGGGAGTTGCACCACTCAGTTCACACGGGTGTGATGTTTGTTTACATTTCTAGTAGCCACTGAAGGCAGAGGAACGGTACATCATTTTTAAAAAAAAGCTAAAATAGACGAGTGAGTTGGGTCAGTTAGTTAACACAGGGTTAGTAGTTAGTTTCTGAGAACCATATCTGAAGCAGCCGTATATAGTGTATGGCAAGATTCACTGCATTGTTGTGTAGTGGAATGGAGCCTTTAGAGGCCTGTGCCACTATTCTCTGGGTAAATGTCCAGTTTTAAAGGCCCTTTGATGTTGCCCCAAGGCCCCAGGGTTCCACCACACATCCCTCTGGGCTCTGGCTGAGTGGCTGTGCTCTTTCATTCTCTCTCCCCCCCCAACCCCCTCTCTCTCTGGGCTCAAAGCCCTGATCTATAAGAGAAAAAAAGATCACACCCGTGTGAAGTGAGTGCATGGCGCAACTCCGTGTGCGGGTCCCCAGAAGTTCCAGACCCACGGGAACAGGGCGGCCAGGGTGCCGGCACGGTTCCGGCGTGTGTGTGTGTGTGTGTGTGTGTGTGTGTGTGTGTGTGTGTGTGTGTGTGTGTGTGTGTGTGTGTGTGTGTGTGTGTGTGTGTGTGTGTGTGTGTGTGTGTGTGTGTGTGTGTGTGTGTGTGTGTGTGTGTGTGTGTGTGTGTGTGTGTGTGTGTGTGTGCGTGCGTGTTAGGTTGTGCAACAGTGACACTTAACCAAAAGCAATTTTCGTGCTCGGACACACCCAGGGACACACCCAGGGACACACCCAGGGACACAGCCAGCCAGCCAGAGACACACATAGCTGTCTATAGGAGTGGTTCCACCCCTCAAAAGATACGGGGAATATACTGAGGCACATGAAAGCATGTATACTCACATATGCTGTACACAGAAGCACAAATGTACAGGTATATGCATTTGCGCACGCACGCACAGTCGCGCACACACACACACACACACACACACACACACACACACACACACACACACACACACACACACACACACACACACACACACACACACACACACACACACACACACACACACACACACACACACACACACACACACACACACACACACAACACACACACACACACACACACAAACACTGTCCATGCTCCTGTAAGCCCCCAGGCATGATTGCGTATAGCCCATACATACTGTATATGCTTGTGCTGTTATTTCATCAGCGATTGGCTATATAGCAAACACTGTATATTCTGTGATGTTCGATTCAAATAATTGCTTGGAGGTGCCTTGCAATAATATGTTGTTGTAATCTAACAAACCCGCTTGACCTTTCTCTCTCTGAGAGTCCAGAGTATTTTAAATGCCCATTTTCTCTCCCCCTAATTACTTTGCTTCACTCCCAGTCTGACCTATTGTAATTGAGCATGCCCATTGCCCACCAATGACCAATCCCTCTTGTGTTTGCACAGCGCACATGTTGGGCCTTCCTACAGATGGAGATAGATATAGGCCTACTCAATGTGCAATGCGTAATAATTTATATAGTCTCTGACTGATGCCTGATTTGTTTTTTGTCTCATCCTGATTTTGGAGAGCCCAGCTGGCACCGATTACCAATGTTTTGGCTGATAAAAAATTTAACTTGTAAGAAAATAAAGAATTCGGCACAACTTATTGATAATTATTTGAATTAAACTATATAAACCTATTTTATAATCCTAATGAAATAAATGCCGTTCAATTGTTTGCTTGTTTTCGTCGCTGATCATGTGATCTATAAAGCCCATCACATTTTGCAAGACATTGTGTTATACATGTATGCTTGGGGGGAAAAAAACCATTTCAAAATGTTCACTTGACATGACTAAAATAAGGATGCCAGCTTAAAAGTGAATCAGGACAGATCAGCTGTATTGGTCGATATATATCAGCCAAATCGATATATAGGCCGAGCTCTGATAATAATAATCTTTATTGTCCCGAAGGATATTCATCTCCACAGGTCTGTTCAACACCAACAACAAAAACAGCACATAGTGCAGTAAAACATAACAGCAAGACAAACAAAAACATGAGTTCCCCACTGTGTACAGAACCGGCGGGGCAGTTTGTTTAATGCCGCGATGGCTGAGGGGACAAAACTCCTACTGAAACGAACCTTTTGAAACGAGTGCTAGCCGTGTGATGGCATTACTGTTCATATCAGAAAGTGGTGGTGTGGGAAGTCCGATAATCCTGGAAGCAATACGGGTAATACTGAAGAGTTTGTTTCTGTTAGGCATGGGCAGTATGTTGTAAAAACACGCGGAACAGTACAACAGAACAGGTTGAATAATGCTTTTGTACAATAACAATAGAAGATGAGGAGCAACAGATAATAACTTGCGGATTACATGAAGTCTTTGCCGAAAACGTGACTGGATAGATGTAATATGTTGATCAAACCTAAGTCTATTGTCCAGGGTGAGTCCAAGATATGTGAAGCTGGCAACCTGTTCTACTAAATAAGTTCCCTTTTGAATTGTTCACTTATAAGTCTTTCATACCCCCATAGCGAGATTACCCGTATCTTGTGCACAGCACAGCAACTTCATTCTCACCATAAGCCAAAGGGAACATTCTACTACAGTAAAGGAACATGTGTGTGTGTGTGTGTGTGTGAATGCACGCTTGAACAGCACACACACATTAAGCACACGCAGCACAAATTGCATTTTCTTTTTATTCCTCGATGCTTTTGAATAAAAACCTATCGAGATGTCATTCTGACAAAGCTGGAAACACAATTCACTGCTGACAGAAGGCTGCCTTTTCATTCGATGTGGAGTCATTTGGGGTCCAAAGGGCCGTGCATTTACTCAGCCGGGCGCACGCAGGCGCTGCAAGAGGAGAGAGTGGGAAGGGAAGGACAATTTATGGTTCGGGGAGACTTTTTAATGCGATTGGCTCCAACCGCTCTGGATTCAGAGGTTCCACGCTGTAGACAAATCTGACCGCGGGGAGCCATGCCCTGTAGGCCAGCTGTAGGCAATCAATGCTGAGGTGTCAAGCTGCTTAATGTGACACCGCAGATGCGCCCCGGGGCAGCCTGCAACGGATTTGTCTATATGCCTAGATACGTAAGCCACGCTGTAACTGGCGTGGTGCCATGTTAATTCCTCCCAAATGTCCCCAAATCTCTCTCACCTTTTCCTGCTGTTCTAGGTCACCAACCTTTCTACTTTTAAATCTCTCACCCGCGGCACCCTCTCACTGCTAAAGTGTTAATTTCAGGAATTAGCACACTTAAAAAGAAAATTCAGGATTTTCCTCATTTCCATTCGCTCCCCTGCTTCGAGCCCAAATCCAGCTTCTTTCTTTTCCACACCTGCTCCCTATGCTGTTCATTTGCGACGGCTTATCATCGTAAGGCCGGATTTGTTGAGGCAAAGTAAAGTAATTTATTGGAAATAATAAGAACACAGCTCACTGTCTCCAGATGATCCTTTTATTTTTCCTTTTTCCTCTTTGTTAAGGGGTGAATTTATAAGCAGTTGGAGGAGAGGCTTGCTCTATGAGTCTCCGAGTCAAGTCACTCGAGTCCAACACTGTTCGGACCAGATGGTCATAGACTCATAGCTCGAGAATAGATAGATGGTTTCCACCAGGAATTCCTGGCATGAAAGGCGCATGAAGACATGAATGGCACCACTGTATCACTGAATCCGCCATATTCACATGCTAACAGAAAAGAAAAGTCAATAAGAAATGGGGGGGTTTTATGCACAGCAAGCATTTCATGAATTGTCTTTTTATTGATATTTCTTTTCTTTTCATTCTTTTTTTATTGCAATTCAATTCCCCTGGAGTCACAACAGGTTAGTAATAAAGGATACAGTACTAAAGACAGTATTGCAAGGCAAGCCTATACCTCCACTCCAACCCATCGATCCCACCTGGGCGGTCATCTGCAGCACACATTACCATAATTATAACCCTACTTAATTGACCGCTAAGGGTCTGTACTTGGCCCTCTGCTTTTCCCCCTCTCTACCAAATGTCTTTGCCGAAAATAGCTGATGTACAAGCTCACAACGCATCGCATTGCAAGTGCAACGTGTGCATATTTTCACAGAATGTTTGAATATCTTTGTTCTTATCAGTGTTCGCCTATCATGACACAGCCTCGGGTATATACCCAGTTGTTGTTTTTTAGTTAATCATCATGACATGACTCTGAATGCTTGAAGGGAAGTGGGCCCAATCACGGAGGAAATATTTCCGCCACGATAAAAAAGCACTACTTCCTGAGTATTAACGTGAATTTATGCTTTGCGCATGTCGAGCGACGCGTCGCATGACGAAAACAATGTGTCAGGACCTTCGCAGAAGGTGCTACGCACCTCTGGTAAAAAAAATGAAAGGTCGTTGACACCTTCATAAAATGTTGCATGTATACTCTGGTTGGTTGGGAGTTCAATTTCTTGTTTAAGTTTTGTGGCAAAACTCAAAATGTTGCGAGACATGTTGTATACCCTTGTCGCTCAAAGCATAAATTGACCTTTAAGGCCAGTCCACACCAGTTGGAACTGGAACCTTGCAACTACTTGCCCATTATCCTCAAATGGCACCAGTCTGCAACTGGTCGGTCCAGAACACTGACTGCACCGGTCTCCGAGACGGTTTTTGTTGTATAAGGAGTTGCGTTGGTGAGGACTTAACACTTAACCCATTTTGGGGCGGGAACCCCTTTTGGTGCTTGTAGGTGTGCTATTTTTGAAAAATCGAAGAACGACTGACATAGAAACATTTTTAGGTCAAAATGGGTTGTCTCCATAGGGGAGTGTAGCTTTTTTCTGTTGCCCCTACAATGGGTCATCATCCAAATTGGGTCATAATGGTTATCACCTTCCCTGTTTTTACTAACACTATCACTAGGTTACCCTCCCATGCACCCACAAGGCTTCGTGCCTCCATTTCCTACACCTTCCCCGAATCTTAATTTGCACGCTGTTGCTTTATACCACCATAAACCCTGCTCTCCTCCCGTCTCCTCTCTGTCCACCACCCCTCCTGCCTGCGCACACGTTCAATATATTCAATTCAATCTGTGTATGTCCGTCTGACACCACTCCTCCCTCTCTCTCTCTCTCTCTCTCTCTCTCTCTCTCTCTCTCTCTCTCTCTCTCTCTCTCTCTCTCGCTCTCCTCCTTGTTAGCTGGTGTGGCATATGTCTTTAATTAGGCCAATCTGAGTGTTGGCATAGCACACATCCATGAATGGCCCCACTGCTAATTACAATGCCACACATCTCACCAATGCAGAGGTATACAGAGAATGACCGAACCGCAGGGGCTGCACAGTTCAACTGCATTTTTCATCACTTCCTTTTGCGCATGGTATGTTTGTGTGTGTAGCCGTGTGATCATACATGCATACATATTCATTTTTAACCGTGTTAATAATGTGTTATCAATTATTTACCCTTGTGTCATGTGGACATGTGTGTGTGTGTGTGTGTGTGTGTGTGTGTGTGTGTGTGTGTGTGTGCGTGCGTGCGTGCGTGCGTGCGTGCGCGTGTGCATGCGTGTGTGGGGGTTCGTGCTGAGAGTGAAGCTCGGACAATGTTTTATTCATGCTAAGATTGTAAAGTCTATCCTTATACCGGTCCAGTTGGGCCCATTTTCTTTTTACAATATGTGAGTTCAATTAACAGTGAGGATTTTACTGTGCATGAACACAGAATTGAATCATTTATTCATGTCCACATAAGAGATACAGTACAATACAAGGACAGAAATATTACAACAAGGTGCTGAAAATAATGTACAGTCAGCACATCTTGGACAAATATGGATGGAAATATGGAAGTATGGATGGCCGACTTTGTAAAACACATTTCTTGCTATTACTCCTCCAGATTTTGTCCAAATATCCCGTAAAACCTGTGTGAACTATACTTTTATTGTTATAGTCACTGTGTGTTATAGTCACATAGTGACTGTGTGTTATATTATATTATATTATATATATTATTATATATTATAGTGTGTGTGGTGTGGTGCCTTAATTGGAGTGCCTTGGAGCCAAGCACAGTTGTTGACTTAAGCAGCTGCGGGGTCAATAGGTCCTTCTCAGGCAGGGGTCAAAGGTCATGTACCCACACAGGGGACAAAGATAGGTCATACTCGAACATAGACACACACACACACACACACACACACACACACACACACACACCTGTTCATATGAGACGTGTGCCACTGCTCAAAAATGAACACAACGTTTATTACACTTAATACAGAGCCAATAGCTCTGTGATGTTTAGAGGAGCGGCTGGTATTTATTAAATTACTTTGGTCATAAAAGCTTCCTCTAACACACACACACACACACACACACACACACACACACACACACACAGAAGAATTATACTCAGTGACTGAATATAATTGTTTAATACTCTCTCTCACGGTACACACAACTCACACACATGCACATGGACATGTCATGATGATGAAGCACATGCACAAACACACAAACACATGCACACACAAACGCACGCAAGCATATACTATACAAACAGGCGTGAGCGGTATAACTCTGCGTGTACGTCCTTGTCGGAGAGCCAGCTGTGTGCGTTTGCGTGTTCACGTGTGCATTTCATTTTGAATAAGGAACAGAACAGGGAACAATTTCACAGGTTATTAGGCAGACTCCTCCTGGCCTGACATTTTGCTGACTGTAATTGTAGAGAGATATATTTAATTCATTCAGCATTGATATTTATACTTTGGCTTTTTTTCTTTTTTTTGGTGCAGTTTGCTTGCCTCGTGGACGAGGCAGTTGTCGAGCTAGTGCTACAGGACCGACAGGAGGTAAGTGACTAAATCACCATAATGGGAACAGGAAATGATCCAAATGACAGGCATCATCTACAAGCTGGAGTCTCCAAGTCAATCAAGAGTAACCGAGCAGTGGAAATATGTTCATTCTTTTTAACTAATACTATAGTACCTTGAACCCACTTGATCAATCAATTGTTCTAATGTTTTATTATTGCGTTCATATTGTGTTCCAGATGCCATTCGCCTTTGATGCTTCATATTCCGTCTGAAGTGAGATTACTTGGACATCTGTGTCTTATAGATGTACTGTGAACATATGTACAGTCTATATGTATGAATAATTCATCATTTATAAAGTATGTCAACATACTGTGAATATAATGCACACGGACACACACACACACGCGCGCACACACACCCACCCAATGAGAATGAAAGAATATTGCCATGTTTGATCAGGGTGATGTCATCTGCAGATCAGCATGCTACTGAAGCTCCGATGCTCCCTCCAGAACACACCCCAGCTGCCCTCTGCAGCATGTTCCTGCCTTTTAACTTGAACTATATCGTGTGATACTAGACTGTGTCCGCGGCTAGCTCGGTCGGTAGAGCTCTCTTCCTTATTTTGGACCACAGGTTCATGCGGGTTGGATCCGTGCGCTATAAAGTACTGGGAGCTGATAGTATAGGGTGTGGCGCTCCACCTCAGCATCCATCTCCCATGGGGGTCTAGCTAGTAGTGATGTATCTTTCTACTAGGGTCCGTGGATTACTTTTTCCTAATTCCTTATTGTAGCTGCGTTGGACATATGGACATAATATGCCCAGGCATATGTCCATCATCTTTTCATGTATCGGTCAGCTTCACTATACAGTTACGTCATCATTTCATCGTTCCATCGTTCCAGCACATGAAGGCAGGAGGTCTTCCCAGCAGGCAGCACGCTCGCTTGTTCCCCGCAGTTTCTCTCTCTTCTAACTCCTATACTGTAGGAGACACCATGCTGTCTTCTCAATACGTGCAGTGGGCGTGTGTGTGTGCGTGCGTGTGTTTTGATCCCTTGGCTGAGAAATTGTAAAGTGAGTGTGTGGGTTTTAAAAGTATTGAACCAAATATTAACAAGAGCTTTTACAACCAAACGCATAATTATACATTGGGTCCATTGCAACGCAGGTTATTTGTTCCATTACCTGAAAAGTAAGAGTCACAAGGTTTCCACCCGACAGCGACAATATGATAAGTAGATTATTACTTGATAAAATAGCCACCAGAAAATGTTCAACGATTCGAATGACCCATTACATTTTGACAGAAGACAGTTAGTCAGCACTTATAAAATAGAAAAATAGAGCAGCTATCAAATTTAAATCTAGGCCATAAGAACACAGGATAATTAATCAAACTGACACTGTTGGCGAGTATAATAATGCATATCATAACCGAGGAGGCGAGCCATGGCTTTACTTAACAAGGAAAGAAATAAAAATACATCGCATGGATGCACCTACGGGACGTATCCTCAGTGATGTATCCTGAGGTCAACGGGGTTTCTGGTCTTCCAACGTCATACCCCTCACTCAGGCGACCCAGCCGGGGTTGATCAAATCCCGACTCACGTCCCAGTAGCTATACCCTTGATCAGTCCATCAAGGAATGAGCAAGGCCACACAATCCGTTGCTCCGGAACTACTGTGCCGGTACTGGGAGCTGACTATGCTCTGTTGGTTGACTCCTGACCGGGCCCCTCCTACGTCTCACCAGGTCCACTCCTGCTCTCACCAGGCCCAGGACCTGTGCGTTGCACCAGACTCCCAGCACCAGGCACTGCACTCAGGAGTGGTGGATTATAATGGCCCTCCTCCATTGTTAATTGAGGGGGTTCCAAATGGACCCTTACAGGTCTGTAACTCTGAGAGCATGCAAAAAAAAGTCCATTTGGTTCCATTTGTACACTCTCACTGTTATGGGGGTTCTTGAAATGAAAAGGTTTGAGAAGCACTGAATAAATAGCAATGTGCCACGTTCTCCCTGAGAACAATACCCTGTCATATAGTGGGGAGGGGAACAATAAAGACTAACCTATACGCACCATGGGTGACCGGGCCTTCTGCTCGGTCGCCCCCGGACTGTGGAACACTCTCCCCGCCCACCTGAGAGCCCCACAGTCGGTTGACAAACTTGTCACTTTTAAGAGAGGACTAAAAACTTTCCTTTTTACCAAAGCATTTGTATAGCCTTGCCCTTATGTTTTAAATGTTCCTGTTCTATTGGATGTTTTTAATGGTGTGTTGTTTCTTTTGCTTTTATTTCATTTGCTGTAGCACTTTGGGATTCGAATATAAAGTGCGTTATAAATAAAAATCCATTATTATTATTAATTAGTCGGCACACAGAGAAAGTCATGTGCACAACAAACTCAAGCTGTTAGCTTTGTATTCATGTTCACAGGCTGTCGTGCTTTCACACGGTTGGAGCGTTCCCTGTGCCAGCAGAGGTTGTTTTACCCTGTTCATCTGCCTAGAGTATGTCTCTTAGTGAAATAACTCCAGGATGGATGAACGATCAGTAGGCTGCTCCAAAGAGATGATTCACTTTTGGGTGGGAAATGTCAAGTTCACAGTGAAGGTCATGGTTAAAAATAATGTACAGGCTTGATTTGAGTGAAAATTGTTGCAGGCAGGCAGGCAGGCATGGGAGGCTGGCAGGCTGCCCCAGAGAGATATTTCACTTTTGGTTTGAAAAGGTCAATGATCTGTAATTTCTCAGGCACATCTTGACTATCGTGGCATATAGCATAGTATATCTTCACTATAGTGGAGTGATGTACTCTACTGACTACTGAGTAGGCCTACAGTCTAAAGGTGTTAGCAGCAGCTTTACTGAAAAGCAGCTGCGCAAATTAACATGTGGGACTTTCAGGAAAGGACAATGGTCCAAGCATGATCTTAAATACTGTACTTTGTTGTATGTCAAATAGCTAATCTATAAGCTTACAACTCGTTGCTTTATTGTGATCTGTGAGCCTGTAGGTCTGCGCTTTCCACCAAATGTTTGTCTATTTTCAGATTTTTCGCCCATTCTTCAACTATCATGTCATGCCCAGTACAGAGGGTTCTGGGCATGTCTTGTCATAGGGTTCATGTGGTAAAGTGTGGGGGTAACTGGGACTATTCTTAGTCTCCTCTCCTTCACAGCCTGGTACGGCAGATGCACGGACAGGAACCGCAAGGCGATGAGGAGGGTCGTCCTCACTGCAGAGAAGATCACTGGGTGTGAGCTGCCCAGTGTGGAGGACCTCTACACCCAGCATGTACAGGTCAAAAAGGGTGAAGGGGTACAAGATCCTCTCAGCACGCACAAGCAGGCTGAGGAACAGTTTTTTCCCACAGGCTGTCAGGATACTAAACGAAAAGTGAATGTGCAATAATAATGCAATATGCACTTTAGAGGTTCTGCACTATATGCACTTTTTGACTGACCTTTCTGCCTTGTGTTTTATTGTTTGAGTGTTCTAGGTTTCATCATGTTTTATGATCATGTTTTTATTGGAGCCTTTGAGCAGTAAGTATTTCACATGTATGTACCTTAACCGTGCATCTATAAGTGACAATAAAGTGAATCTGAATCTGAATTACCAACATTCCAAATTGTTCTCTTAATAGTCCAATTCACTAGAATCTTGAGGTTATTATTACCCTGCAGCTCCCGAGGGATATTATTTTTTAATGTCTGCAGTCAAAAGGTCAAAATCATTTGTCACTTCATCAAACTTCATCAAAAAGGATTTGTCCCCAAATACAGGGGAACACAACGGGTGTCACCGTACGTACGCCGGCTGGAAGCCTGGGACGGTGCAGTCGGAATGCGAAATCCATT
This sequence comes from Protomyctophum bolini, assembly GCF_963924005.1. Taxonomy (NCBI): domain Eukaryota; kingdom Metazoa; phylum Chordata; class Actinopteri; order Myctophiformes; family Myctophidae; genus Protomyctophum; species Protomyctophum bolini. The sequence goes on along the minus strand of NC_137881.1, from coordinate 26,470,661 downwards.
TCTGGTCTCCACTGGACAGGTTCAGACGGGCAGCGTGGTGTGGAATACTAAACGAGGCACACCTGCATGCTAAACCTGCAGAATGCAGGCCTGCAGCCAGCCAGCTGCATCCACCGGCTAGATGTCCCATTATCTTCCATATACTGAAGCATTTCATCCCCTATCTTGGGATGAAGCTGTTCAAAGACAACACGTCTCGCTCCATTGTCACAAGCTAAAACCCATTGCTAATTATCTCCCCCTCTTACCATGGTCCCCACCCACCTAATGAGAAAAGGATTATTAAAAAAAACAGCCGTGGAGCTAACCTGAAGGGGGCTCAGCTCCACCGAATGCATGCAGCCCCCCCACACATATCTCTTTCCCTTTTCTCAAAATAAACGAGCTGCTGAATGCTGCCTCTGAGCGTATAGCCCAAACCACGGCAGACACGGCGCCGTCTCTGGATTTCCTCAACCCGTGGCAGCTTTAACCTCTGATAACACGACACGTCTTCTCCCTCTCCTCCCCGCCAGAAAGCCCCCGGCGTCCGAGCAAACACACAGCCACGCTCCTCCGTTAATTACCTCCTCTAATGAGATGCGCGGCTTAGTGCTAACACGAGGGCCGCCGATCAGCCATCGTTCCATCCTCTTGTCATCCAACTCATGCGGAACGCTTCCTTCCTAACATTGATCTGTCGACCGTCCCTCCCTTTCCTCTGTCCCTTCATCTCGTACCCTTAGTTGTTTGTCTATCAATATGGCAGCTATAGACGTTCAGGGTTAGGGAACCGTATTTTCAAAAAACTAACCCTTTAAAGGGGGTGTCAGTGATTTCAGTCAAAAACCCTTAGGTTTCGTTTTTGCCTTGGGACACAAGCTTTCATCCAATCAGGATAGAGAACAAAAACGAAACCTAAGGTTTTTTGACCCCCAGGGGTTAACTGGGGACAGGGAGGAACTCCTTATATGGTCAGCACACTCTATAGTAGAGAGGATTATCACAACAAAACAAAAAAATAAGTGATATTTGAATTAAGTGAAATCACTGACTCTACCTTTAATCACATTGATCTGGTTTAAAAAATAGCAACAATTCTGCTATTTTCCCTACTTTTGACAATTAATTTAACTTGTTTCCCCACTCCGTAGTTTGACATGTCACATGCTAGATAAAGCATGATTATGGTACATTTTGAATATTTTGCCTTCTATAGGTTGTAATTGGTATGGTCACATATTATGCCAATTATGAAGTTAGCATCCGGCAGTTTCTACATGCTGGGGACCCATACTAAACATGTCTAACATAAAACCTTGGTGTACGGGTTCACAATGGGGCTCTATGGGCTGGCTATACTATAGACTATATTGGGAGACAATTATTTTAGCACTGGACACCCGGTTTGAAACTGGGACACTAGTCTGTTTACCGTACTCCATCTTGTGTCCTTGTCCCTTTGTCTGTCAATATATATGGCGTTGCAGGCTTTCAGGTGTTTCGTGAGGAAAACAAGTGCTCAGGTGGGATTCATTAGAGGAGTGAAACGGAGTGGTGGAGACAGAGGGGAGGTGAGATAAGCGAGGTAAAGTGAAAGAGACAGATGACCCATGCCACAGTGGCGCCTAAGATGATGGCGGCAACGTGATTGGATCATCAATTGACTGGTGTGTGCAGCATGTCTGACAGCTTTGATTAAGATGCCCAGGCTCGGCTGGTCTCACCTATTTTATTTTTGTATCTGTTCGCAAGTGTCTGTTTCTCTCACAAATACTGTACACACACGCATGCACTCACTCACTTAAAATGCAGAGCTGGGGAATAGGGAAATCAATAGCGGAAAGAACCATGTACACTTGAAGTTGAAAACACGGAGATTGACAACAGGACGTGGCTTGTTTGTTGACGCACACTGAACTGGTTCAAGGACGCTGGGATAAACCGCCAATCAAAATCAGCATGACTCTTTCCACCTGTGCATGACCGCCAAACCTACAAAAAATAAAACATTGAAGTATATCCTCCTGCATAACTCATTCCCAAAATGCTATAGGCCTTAAATCAGTCATTAGCTGAATTTCCTTTGGAGGATCTGGCGTTTAAATGTTTGATCTTTTGTCAAACTATGGCTTTAATTACCTCCATAAAACACCTTAATTAGGTTCTCATTTCAAACCATCCATCATCTTTTGCAAATTAAAGGTACTCTATAGACGTAGCTCCCACGTTTCTACAGACTGCAGTGGATATTCTATGTGGAATCAAAACCATTTCTCTTGTAAGCCTCGATGGTTTTCAGCATTAGGAGTACATCTCTAGGTCGTCCTCAGACGACCCCTTCCATCGTCGTTTCCAGTCATCCCGGTTCTCCATACATCTGGCCAGCTCGTTGGTACTTTGCGCTCCTGCGTCGTTCTTGAGTTCATCCACGTATGTTAGCGTGGGACGTCCTCGTGACCGGTGCCCATGTGTTGGATCCCACAGCACTATAGTTTACTGGCTGGCAGCTCTTGGTGTCTTTGGCAGTGTCCTGCTATAGTCTCATTCTCCTGGCTGCTGTTTTCTGGCTCACCCTTGGCATTCCATCATACAGATTTATGTTCATGAACCCTATATACTCTGTATATATACTTTGTTGACCAGTGGGTCTCCCAGAGGCCAAACCTTGTCATGTCAAGGACCCACAAATTATTTTAGCAAAAGGCCAATGCACACCTCAGAAGGCTATAGTGACAGGACCCCCAAATTGACCTGTATACAGACCGCAGTCTCATATTTGAAAATTATATTCCAGGGACCCCCATAAAAGAAGATTTCAAAGACCCTCATGCATTAGGCTACGGACCCCATGGCATTTTTTATCTCTGGGATCCCACTTGATATTGTAAAATCCTTGTTAATTTAACTCTGAGAGTGTACACGGGTCCATTTGGTTCTATGTGTACTGTGACGGCCCCCTGGGCCTTTAGTCTACTATGGGCTTCTGTGTGTGTGTGTGTGTGTGTGTGTGTGTGTGTGTGTGTGTGTGTGTGTGTGTGTGTGTGTGTGTGTGTGTGTGTGTGTGTGTGTGTGTGTGTGGCTTTGCCTTTAACCATTCCATTGCCGTGTTGGAGGGCGGAGCCAGAGATGATGAGTGGAAGGGGAGACACCTGACCAGTGTCCTCCCCAAACACTATATATAAGAGACCTGCTCTCACAGAACTACAGAGCTGCTTTTCTCCACAGGCTGCAGGGGTGGCACAACATTTGTTTGTTGTTTGGTTATAAGACTTGGGCAGCATGTTTCCCTGCCAGTTTCAGTTGGAAACTTCAACTCTTTAATTACTATTTCTATTATCAAGTATGAAATTAAATACTTATTTTTGGATTGTCCTCCGGTGTCGTTTCCCCTTTTTCGTTATGGCCCCAGAGCCAGCCATAACAGTACACTCTTGAGTTACAGACCTATAGGGGTCCATTTGGTTCCCAACTAATCCATCATTTAGCTGGGGACCCCCTGGAACTCCCTCAAGGATCCCTGGGGGTCCCCGCACCCCACTTTGAGAACCAATACACTAAACCAAATGTCTTTGCAGAAAATAGCTGATTTACAATATCTGGCAGAATATACGAGGCTTCATTCTGGGAGCCAATGCAGAAGCTGATTCAAAGTGAGAGTGAATAAAGTGCTAGCACACACACAGTTGGAATGGGTGCTATTATGTGCTGTGTGAGCGGGTGCAGAAAATTAATTTATTTGCTAGAATAACATTTACTTTGCCTCCCTGTAACCAATGCTGCTGCACTGTGTTTGGCCTAATTGTCGCCAGTGGCTACATCCCACCCATTTGCATCGATCTCCTTTGAAGAGAAATGCAGATGAGCTTAACGAGTTTACTAATTATGCTCACTCGGCACGTGGCGAATGCACCCAAGCCACAACAGTGCATGCAGTACGTTTGCATGTGTGTGTGTGTGTGTGTGTGTGTGTGTGCGTGCGCGCTTGTGTGTGTGTGTGTGTGTGTGTGTGTGTGTGTGTGTGTGTGTGTGTGTGTGTGTGTGTGTGTGTGTGTACATGCACATGAATGTATTATAGCAAACAAGCCCACATTAGCCAGGGTTCACATCGGCTTCAATATCATCCATCCATGCATCCATTTTTCAAATGTTTATCCCACGATTTTGCAACCCATTTTGTCACCCAGTGTCAATTAATGTAATCCTGGGCGCTATACACTTCCTCTGCCAGCCTGGGGGACAGCGGACTCACCTCATGCTTCCTTCTATGCATGAGGAGTCCAAGCTGCTTATTTTCCCCCGGGGCCGGACGTATATAGCATGTGGAAGGAACACGTTATTCCGACCATTCCTTTCCCCTCCATCAGGCTGACCAGGGGGAGGTAGTTTAGAGACCAGGATTACTGCATGTATACCTGGGGACAAACTCCACACAGAAAGGCCCTTTCACCAACCCCGCCTCGGGTATGGGCCCAGGAAGCACCCCCGAACCACCTCGACTGGCTCCGTTCTACACAAAGGAGCAGTGGCTGTATACTCTCTGATTCCCTCATGCGGCTGGACGACTGCACGTCTCGACCTTATATAGCCTTATGGGAAATGTCAGCCCGCACTCGCCCGCCGGAGCGGACCCATTTCCGCTGCTTGTCACGGCGATCTTGTTCTTTATCATGACCCACATGTCATGACCACAGGTGTGGGATAGGATAGGAATGATTAGGTTGACCGCTATATAGACCGGGAGCTTTTGCCTTTTCCGACTCAGCTCTTTTTTTTCCGTCACAATGTGGGGTAAAGCGAACAGAATACCACACCCGCTGCTCCGATTCTCCGGCTGATCTCACACTCCATCCTCTCTTGTGCACTTGAGAAAAAAATATATACTTGAACTCCCTCCACTTGGGCTAAAAAGGACTCATTCCCGGCATGCAGTGGACAATCCACCAGCCGCCATGCTGAGAACCATGTGGCCACACATTTTAGAGATGCTGATCCTCATCCCAGCAGCCGCTTCACTCTCTGCTGCGAACTGATCCTCCAACCGCACGAACTGTGCCTCCAAATCCTTTTCCATGAATAAATTGAATGTCCCCTGAAAGGCCCTTTTGGATCTGCAGCATGCATAACATAATGTCAGCATATATATGGGCCATCTATCTATCTGTTCAAATACGGTTACTTTTATCAACAAGATGTCACCCCGCTGGCACCACCTGGGGTTCCCTGGGGGCACAGTCAAAACAGCATACACTGCCGTGCGTGAGTGTGGGAGTGAGTGTCACACTCACACAAGGCCTATCTATCGCCTCTCCCTCTGCCTCCATCTCTCTGCAACCCCCCCCCCCCCCCCTCCCTCCTCTCTCTCTCCCCATCTCACCTCTCCTTTCCGTGCTGAGAGGGATCTCTCTACGCTGACGTGGAGAGGTGACAGCGTCGGAACATCAAAAGCTGTGACATCCAGGGATAAAATATGCAGGGGAGCGCCTTAACAGAACGATAATTGGTTTTCCATGAAAGCATGCTATATAACAGACAATGAGGTGCTGCAAAAACCATCAAAACACATCCAAGGTCAACGAGGAATGGCATTTATTTTGCACCTCTTAAAGCTCAGCGTGTGCGTGTTGCCACGCAGCACGTGGGAGGGTCAGACGATTAATGCCTACGGTACACATTAATCAACTCTCCTGTACAGTACAGTACAGTCAGTCAGAGTGCATGTCAAGTTTAAACACTGCAGTATATGCGAATCTCACTTTCACACAGGAAACTATATTAACACATTTTGACCTGAGATCAGATTCTAAAAATGTCTTCTACATCCTGACAGTTTTCTGAAAAAGCTATGTTTCTATGTCAGTCGTTCTTCGATAATAAAAAAAATAGCAGATCTACAAGCTCGTAGCGCGCCACTCGGTGGCGCGCTATGAGCTTGTAGATCTGCTATTTTTCAATAGCTAAAGCATAACATATTGCTAACACCAAAAGGGGTTCCTGCCCCAAAATGGGTGAATAGTAGGAGTCTATACTAATTTCAGGATTCCCTCATGACTTTTCACTATGCGGGTTCCAAACTTCTGTCACACTGAGCTGCATGAGTACTGGTCGTATTTTAGTAGCCAATCAATGTGAACTTTAATGAAGGACACTTCAGCAGGGGTTTTCAACTGGTGGTGAAGGAATTACATGTGGTCCCTGATCATGCATTTAGAAACATAGGAAAGCGTGTTCTCTCAACATCATCATACCCCTCACGCTGGGTCACCTGAGTGAGGGCTAAGACGTGTGTGTGTGTGTGTGTGTGTGTGTGTGTGTGTGTGCGTGCGTGCACGCGCGCATAAACTGCAGATAATTTGAGCACAGTCCATAATACTCTTCAGTATAATTTGCAGTCGCACAGTTAATACGAATTCTTGTTAAGAATGCTTGCTTTGTACCAAATTATTGCCTTTTGATTGGTGTTTGTGATCAATAAGGAGACCCAATTAGTGTTTGAAGTTCCAATTCATAATTGTAGCTGTAGATAATAATACAATGATATGCCTGGCCTATTTTAAGGCTATACAATTATACTTCATCATCATCATCATGCTCCCATGGGAAGTAGGCTAATATAGTCACATTCTAACAGTCCATTCTTAGAGTAATGTAAAACATTATGAATTCTTTAAGCAACACGGTAATAAACAAACATATGAATTGTCAGAGCAGAAAAAATGTGCCGGAGGCGCTAACGGACCCAAAAGAATATGTTGAGAACCACTGCTCTATACACCACAGTGCTCCAACAACTCACCCATGCCAGCGCTTGGCCATGGTGGCAGCAAGGAAAAAACTCCCCTTTGACAGGAAGAAACCTCAAACTGAACCTGGTTCTAGGTGGGCGGCCATCTGCCTTGACCAGTTCATGGTTGGGTTGAGAGAGAGAGAGAGAGAGAGAGAGAGAGAGAGAGAGAGAGAGAGAGAGAGAGAGAGAGAGAGAGAGAGAGAGAAGAGAAGAGAAGAGAGAGAGAGACAACAATAATGACAACTAGCATAACAAGCACTATAATTACTACTAATAACCTTGATACACAGCTGGGACGTTTGTTCAACTCTATAGACTGTATGGGACATGAATGCATACAGATGGAGAGGAAGGGGAGGGGGGGTTCGGTGAGTCATAACCCAGCATAACTAAGGGCTATATAGTCGCAGGAAAGGCAGGCTTAACGATGTGCTTTCTCAGAAAGGAAAGCTTCATATACCTGTACTCTTAAACGTAGAGCCTGTCTACTTCTCAGGCCAAAACCGAGGGAAGGTTCCACTGCACGTGCCTCATGAGTTAAAGGCTCTACCTCGTGGAAATTCTAGGAACCACAGTGAGCCTGCATGCTGAGTTTAGTGTTCCAGCGGGGTTATAAGGCTCAATGATCTCATAAGATATTTGCCGGACTGGCCATTAAGTATAGTTGAAGGGATTATCCAGTGCAGAGAACCAAATATAAACATATACCTCTTCTCCTTTCCTTGTTCTTGTCAGTACACGTGCAGCAGTGTTCTGGATCGGCTGCGGTCTTTAGAGACTTCTGGGGCAGCCTGATAATAATGCATTACAATAATCCAGCCTGGGGGTAAGAAATGTAATAAATTACATATAGACTAGTTTTTTCTGCATATTTTTAAGACACATGTGCCTGATTTTTGCAATGTTATGCGTATAGGTTGGAATCCAGATGACGTGTTATCTTCACCAGGTGTGGAATGGCACGGACCAGCCTGTGTCATTGATGCTTAGCAATAATCTTTATTTGCCAAGCATATAAAGGTTACAGCAAAGCAGGCTTTTGGGGACAATGATCGAATCTTCTCTGCAAAGCTGGAAATTCTCAGGATACTACTTTTTTTTCCCTCTCATTCAAAGGCCTCCCTCGTCCACAGGATCCAGCCTCCAGTTACTTAATCCACCCAGGTTCATTAGTCCCCCCGGACCCCCCTATCATGTCCTCTTTATTGGAAGTGTGTGCGTTCTTTCCCCAGCGTCCGTTTTCTCGTTGTTGTCTGTTGCATTGGCTCTCGCCCGGCTCAATATGCGGCTAAATAGTTCCTCAGTGACTCCTATCTCAATTGTTTATCCGTTGGCCATTTCCTGACGCCAAGCAACACTCGATCTCACATTTTTCCTGGCTGGTTTCTCATCGTCTACCGAACATTATAGGCTACTCCAAAACGACAGGTATCAGGCTATCTAAAACATTACTCTGAATATACTCAAGTGTCTTTTTACTGCCAATTCCTCCTGAATTCCTTCCAGTTGTTTGATCTTCTACTGTCCTCAGGATCTGTCCCTGCTAAATTTGCTGTATATAGGACTTTTCTGCCTCTACACACATGCTGTGATTCTATTAGGATATGTAAACATGCATGGCTTAGGACTGGAAATCTCAGAGAAACGGCTGTATATATGCTTATGCACCACTAACAAAAACAACTCGCCCACTTGATTAGCCAGCATCGTTTGCATTTTAATGTAGGCTACTGTATAGCTGATTCCTCGTCTTATGCAAGCAAAAATGCAGTGGTAATAGAATCTTTAATGAGAATACCATTGAGAGGATAAGCCTCTTTCACCACCCTTTACTCTTAGCATTAGACTGCCTCTAACTGCATTACTTAAAGGACCACTTCACCACTTTTCAACCTATCTTCATATAATTGGTCCTCACTAATAATCATGATAAAATGGCACCATTTGTCTCTCATAGGAGGGCTGTGGGCATTTCAGAAGCCCAGCCACCAGTGACATCATCGATGGGCAATCCAAGCTAATAGAAACTGCAAGCTTTCTAGTCCTGAAAAGTTGCAAAGCGAAAATGGAAGATAGGTTGAAAAGTGGTGAAGAGGTCCTATAATCTCACCATACATAAGAACATAATATTGATAAGTAGCATATACTGTATTGTATTTCTGTAACCACCTCTAAATATTTAATATTATTATCTCCAGCAGTCCGAGAAATGGCATTCAACCCTCTCTAAGCTGTCTGTCTGGAAATCCAGGGCTTGAAACTATAACGTCATCCCATCATCCACGAGACATTCATTGAATGTAGCATTTGTGCTGAAAATGTACTCTTTCTGGGATGTATTCGGGAGTGAAAGAATTCTTCTGCATATCACTGTCACTGCGCAAACTCCCAGCCCAAAAGAATGCTTTTTAATCATCTTTGCAAACTGGATGTGCTATTTGAAGAGTAAGCACAGTTGAAATAGATAACTGAATAGAGAACTGGCATACAGTCAAACTGGGAACTGCATCCAACACGAGCTGTGGTTGCTCTGGTGGAGATTAATCACAGGCCTTGCCATCTCTTTCCATGGATCGACACCTACGCATCTCCGCTCACAAAAAGAGCCATACATCCTACTAGTCAATTACAACGGCCCTCACCTCATGGGATGTTCCAGTAATAGTAATTTATCATATGCCTGGCCTGCACAAGGCAAGACCCCAGACTAAAATGAAAATGCTAACTTGTCAAAGGTATATTATCAGGGTAATAGCTCGTACGACTCCAGTTGCTTTTAAACCCTTTGAGCATCTTTACCGGGTGCGCGGTCGGGTAAGTAACACAACAGGAACATTTCTCAAAGAGAAAACCAGCACTCACGGAACTCTCGTTTTAAGGCACTTTGAATGTATTCTTGTATCAGTTGACATAGTATGCCGCAGAGCAGCAGTACAACCAAAGTTGCCTTGTACTTTAGTAATCTAATAAAACTTATTTTTCTGTCACAAACATTCTCGTGAAGTAGTTTTGTTCTATGTTCAATGTCCTCTCGTGGAAGTCCACAGTCATCACCTATCAATAGTCTTAGTTTTGATGTGGCGGGTCTTGATTAATATCCAACTTTGGACGTTTGTAGGTCCTGGGGCTTCTCTCTCTGACCTCGTTAGTGGCCCGTGGGGGGCTCTTTATACTACAACTATAATCATATTTCAACAAGGACAACATAAGTGCTTCACAAGAACACTCAATTTTAAGGTATGGTCCTCGGAGCACACTAAATCTGACGGATACATCTTGATCACTTGACTCATTAAAGAACAAAATCTGTAGGAGTATAGTAGCAAAAAGTCATTAAGACATTATCACGTTTAATCAGACTATTGAATGGTCTATAAGTAGCCGCCTACTGACCTACCGAGATTTCATAGCTGCATAACATCTGTGCGTTGATGACTGCTACTGTTTTGACAGCGACGGAGGGGCTCTCTCAAGAGAACTTCAGCAAAGAGAGCCACCACCAAGCGAGCTAAAGCGAGTGAGTCGCCGTGGCGAACATTGCGAAGTTCAATTGAGCCGACCCAGCCCCGTCCGAGTTGCAACCCTACAGTAGGCCTATATATAGGCCCAGAATCGTAAATAATGTTGTGGGAGTGCATTTTTGAGGCACTTCGGGCTTTTGACATGAATCATGTCAAATGATGCACGCACTATAGTGCCACGAGCTGCGATTGGTCTACTTTTATGGGGACAGATATACAGTACGGTATGTGCATACAGACAATCCATGTTATAGAAGGCTTGGCCTACAGCCACGTCGTCAAAAAGAATTGATTCTGTCAGGCGGAACTCGACTCAAGTGCAGGCACACATGAGGCAGAGAGAGTGAAAGCAAGCATTCAGTTTATTAACCACTTAATGCCTATATACAGTATATACTTTGTTGTATCTGTCACTGGAAATAGCTGATCTACAAGCTCTTATAATGCCTCACGACGAGTTGTGAATTTATAAGTTCCATTTCCCCCAAATATCTGCAGAATACTCGCCTATTTTCACCAAATGGTTGCAATTCTTTGCCGAATGTTCGCCTATTATGACATGCCCAGAACAGGCATGTAGTTAGGTTCATGTGGTTAAACAAACATGCATGTGGAGGCTATATAATCATGGTCAAATGGGTGAGGTTTTGGGATACAGAGAGAACAGTCTGCAGGCCTAATCTAAGGGGCATGGTCCAGGTTCAGAGAGCAGGTATAATCTGCCAACTCACACAGGGATAAATAAATCCAGACAACAATCAGAAACACAGAACATGAAATGTCAGACAGAAGTGCAATCTCAACGAACACAAACGTAACTGGCGGTAAACTGAACTTTATTATGAGATTATTAGTATGCATTATGGGTCGTCACGGCCTTGCCGGCTGCCGGCTTGTGGTGAACAGTTTTTTTTTAACTTTAGTTTTGTCAGAAATTGTCACGGATACACAAAAAGAACGGTCAATAATATTACCGAAAACATAGACATACAGCCTCAAAGGTTATACTAGTGGACAGTGGACTATGTGCCATACACATTTCAAAAACAGTATACTATTTAACTGCATTAAATCAGTGTCAAACCAATTCTAAAGCAAACCTGGAGACTGGCAAGCCACTCACTGTATACAGACTGTGTTATACAGGCATCAATGCAGCATGGACCTAGTCTATTCAGTGTATGGGATTTCTTATCAATACAGTCAGTCCTTTTGTCACAAATTCACATTACATTACAACAAAATAAGAACATTATAAAAACACTGCTGCCGGCCCGGATGGTTAGCGCAACCATCTGGCCACCTATAGGCTGCCAAACCAGCCCGACGGCCTTTGCCGCTCTCTCCCCCTTTCCTGCCTGTCTGTCTACTGTTCCCTATCAATAAAGGCATACAAAAGCCCCAAAACAAAACCAAACAAAACACTGCTGCAAATAATAGTTAGGATGATTCAAATACAGAGAACAATTTTTACCGGGAGCATTTTTACATAGTCCTGCCAACTTTATCTGCTGAAGTGTTTTTTTGCCTGTTGCAAATTTTCTTTTATCATTATTATTTTGTGTGGTAATCTGGTGCTAGGGAAGGAAGAGATCATCAAACGGCATTGGAGATGGATAGGCCATACTCTCCGTAAACCAGCCTCAAACACCACAAGACAGTCCCTCACGTCGGTGGAACCCCCAAGGGAAAAGAAAGAGAGGTCAGCCAAGAAACACCTGGCGCAGAGACCTGGAGGCAGATGCCAAGAAAATGGGCCTCACTTGGGGAAGGCTATACAGTAGGTGTTGGCTCAGGACCGAGATGCTTGGAGAACTCTTGTAGACGGCCTAGGCCCCAGAAGGGGAAAACAGACATAAGTAAGTATACCATAATGTTGCTGTTACCAGTCTTGCAGAACATTTCGTTACATTTCGCATTTCGTTTGTACCAGTACGAATGATATAAAATCCTCTTGGATCTTGTGAGATGTGTACTGTAGATGACAACCATTCAAATAATTTACAGGTATTGTTTGTCATAATCCTATCCAGCTGGCTCTCATGGACTTGCATATTCAATCAAACTCTCAGCTGCGTCTATGGCGCATGCTATATGGCATAGAACACGTCCCTTATCTCCCTGCCTTCTTGGAAGGGACCATGCAGGAAACCTGTTCTAGATTTTTGTTTTTCATTGAGACACACGCCATGTGCCTTTGTCAAACTCTTGACAGAAAGATTTGTAAATAACTGAGTGGAAGGCACAGTGCCAAAGCTGTCGTGTAAGCGTATAATGTTGCAAGACAACCACTGTGTTTTTGTTTTTGTTTCGTTCAACCAGTCAGTGCTATACACTATAGTACACACTGTGTTGGGTTTTAAATAAACAATGATGTGCGCTTGTCATGTGAAACGTTTCCTTGGATGGGGGCTCAATCACTACAAGATAGAGAACTGAGAGACAGCTGTGATCCACGCATGCACACACACACACACACACACACACACACGCACACACACACACACACACACACACACACACACACACACACACACACATATACGTGCAGGGCGCATACAGCAGGCTGGATGCATAATGTGGAGAGACTCGGATGAATGCATGTCAAGAACACATGCAGCCGCAGCAGCCCATGTGTACTATGGACACACACCATTAGTGTAGGCTACAGGTAAGTGCATAAAGGCAGAGAGGAAGGGAAGGGGGGTTGTGTTTACCTTGAAACATCTACAGTATACCTACAGATATCAGTCATTGGATTAACACACACACACACACACACACACACACACACACACACACACACACACACACACTCACACACACACAATCACGTCACATACCCACATACACACACACACACATGACAGATACAGGCACATGGCACATATCAGGCTGTGGTTTCAATTTTCACTTCACAGACGACAGTGAGGTCTTGTGAGCCACAAGGCTTAATTTTAATTAGTTACATCGTTATACAATTGTGTTAATTGCCCACGTTTCGTTAATGTTGTGTCAATGTCACTCAAGGACAGGATTTGGCAGAAACGGTGCTTTACGACTCTGGGTAATGCAGTGTGACCGCATGTGTAATTTCAATATGTTAACTTAATTGGAGAAATGCAAGTAGAGTACTACAACAGTCAGTCAGTCACACACACCCTCCCCTCTGTCTCTTTTTCTGGCCAAATCTAACTGGGCAATTGAGATAGCAAAATAGCGCCCCCTTTTGGTGAGTTGTCCTTTCCTTTCTGCTGGAGAGTGTAAACTTCAACTACTCAACCATCAACTCCATGCACATGCAGTGACTTGCAGTCCTGCTTGCATGAGAATACAGTCCTGCTTGCATGAGAATACACAACACACACCCAGCTTGCGTTATGCAACCAGCGACATTCACCTGAGAATCCCCAGACTGTTTTGAATGGCAGCCAGCAGCCAGCAGACACACACACACAGTACACACACACACACACACACACGCACACGCACGCACGCACGCACGCACGCACACACACGCAAACTGGTGCGAGCTCTGTAACGAACCTTCTGACCACTCGTCACTCAGTCAGACAGACTGCTGGTGCAGACTGCAGAGCATGATCATGGCAAGAGAATCAGAGAAAATAGCCTAACCTTCTCAAGTTGAGGAGCTCTTCTCTCTTCTCTGTGGAAATAGGGGAGAATTAATTATTCATGCAAAAGCATCCACATTGCAGTAGTGGTACGTACCATTCAGCTTTTGGCATGAATAATGCATTTCAGATGTGGGATCTTAAACAAAGTCAAGGTAAAGGAAAACGAGTATACTCTATTTGTTTTATTTTCCAAACATTTTTAGAAATTAGTCCGGCAGCAGCTTGCCATGTATACAAAGAGCGACCTTTCCGTTATGCCAAGGTTTAGTGTAATGTAATGGCTCATAAATTAATATAAAACCAAGAGTTATTGCATTTTATATTGGTTGTGATAAACAAAACCACTGTGAACAAGCACTGTCAGAGATGCAAAAGTTGCCGTGTGTACGCTCTTTGGTCAATGGTCATACATAACATAAATAGGCTAGGCAGCTATATCAGTGCCCAGCTCAGCTGTAACCGTTACTTACGAGATCTGCACCGTGGGCTGAAACTGTGGTGCTGCGGACGCCATTTTGGCTCAAGTCTCAACACCGGCAGCGGATGTACTTACGTGACGTGCACGAACCCCGGAATGAACCTAGTTTCCTCCTGTTCTCTGTCACTGACTCACTGCCAGAAAGTCACGCCACAGTCACTCTCACAGCAATGGCTCGTGTTGTCCAGAGGTTAGCAGCTCTGTCAGGGGCGAGTGCGGTCGCAGCCGGGGCATATGGGGCTCACGGTAGGACATGACGGCTTTATAATAATGCCCTGCACGACTCAGCGTGCATGCTTGTTTGCTTAATAGCGCGGACGCTGTTAAATAACAGCCTAGTTTTACAGGCGCAACGGGGCTGTCCTGTTCATTCATGCCATATCCCACCGCTCTGCTGGCCGCTACACTGTATCTATAAGCCTCATAATGTAGCTGATTTTCTTGTAGTATGTATCCCTTTTCGGGTCAGCTCTTGAATATGACTTCTGCCAGAAAACGTGTTACCACAGTGACGGGGTGACGTACATTGACAACAGTCAACAGCGCAGCTTTAAACATAATAATAAGCACAAATGTACATGGGAGACAGACAGGTGCGTTGTAGAGGATGATAATGACAGACAGGTGCGTTGTAGTGGCCTGACATTTGATTATGATTACACCTTGGATTAGTATGCTATTGCCTATATTGCTCAGTGAAGTTATTATTGCATTGAATCAGTGGTGCTGTCATCCCGTCGTCGCCTTTGAGAGAGTTAGTATAGTTATAGCCTAAAGCATATAACCCTATATACGATCCGATGTGATTATAATATTGAGTATGCGGACGTGGAGATAGTTTATTAAATTCAGAAGAGCTGATCCAGCCGAAACGATTCGCTCCATTAAAAACACAGTCTATATGAATTCATTCAATTATAGTGACGTGTTCCTGCTAATGCACTGAACCAGCTGAGGGGGGGGGCATCAGCAACTATGGCTCAATGCATGGCCAGTAGTATAGCCAATTATAATCAAGACTTGTCTATATATGCCCCCCCACCCACCCTTTAAGCAATTCATATTTCACAAAGTTGTATTTGGTATTCTGTAAATTACCATGCATACTATATACTGTATGTCCCACCTTGCACCTCATAGTAGTTGTGTCAGCACTGGCAGCCACATTCATTGTACTTATTCATTAATATTCCATATCTCTTATTATTTTAGGTTTCAAAGACAAGGACCCAGATGATTACCAGAGAGTGGTATGTATTCTGAACCATATACAGTATAATAGGTAAAACTATTTGGGTCACAAACGATCACCCTCACATCCCAGACAGTTCCCTTCAAAGCAAAAGTTGTTTTTGGCAGTAAAGTTTAGTTTTAGTCATAGTCTCTTGAATAGTTTTCATTTAGTTTTAGTCACCTTGGAATGGTTTAGTGTTGGTCTAGTTTTAGTGGACTAAATATCATAAGATTTTAGTCGACTAAATCTATAGTTAGACTTTTTTTAATTAAAAATTTAGCGGACTGTCTGTCAGTCAGTCAGAGTACTTCCTTAGCATGGAGCAAGACAGCATGCTCGCTTTCTGTGCCATCTCACAACGCCACGACGCACGGACCGCCTCACGGAACCTAGCGCCGCACAGCCCTGTCCTCCAACCTCAATCTGCCCTGCATTACACACGCCAAACATTCAAAAACAAAACATCTCCCCGCAAATCACGTGTCACCAGTGTCACCAGCTAAATGCATGTTGGGACACAGATTAATACTGGGACACACTTTTCCGTGCAACAGACCCACACAGGTAAACAATTCCCCCCCCCCTATCACATTACCCACACTGAACATCATTTGCTGTTCATATATTCAGACCGGGTAAGGACTAGTTTGATTAATGATATGAACCGGCCAAAAACGTCACTTAAAGGCAGGTATGAGTACACAGGACGTGATGGATCTTGTCCTTGTGTTATTAAGGAAGTCTGCCTGATTGATGAAAATGGGTCTATGATGATAACCCACTTCCCTCATACACTATGCTTCTCTCTAGATTACTTCCTGTGTATAGAAATGGCCTGATTAAGCCTTTTTCTTCTCCCTCCAGAATATGGGTCCATTTGTTTTTCTTAAATTAAGATAATTGAGAAGAAACATGTCAAGTTGAAAGTTCTGTCATGGGTTACTCTGACACACACACCCACACACACACACACACACACACATTATTACACGTCTTATTATATCCCCTTCTCTCCCCATAGATCTTTGAAACTGCCAACAAGTACCATTTCTACCACAGCCTTGCTTTACTGGGGGCCTCTCATTGTGGCAAACCTCTTGTGGTGAGTACACAAGTCTTAATTTGATTCAGTATTTCAGTTGAAATAATTAATGATAGTGATTGAAAAGTGATAAAGTGTCCCTCTGTCAGTTATGAGGCGGGTGTGTGTTCCTGTCCCCACATTTTGGACATGAAACCAGTTGATTGAAGAATCATATCTATTTGGGGACAAAGTTCATGTCCACAATTTGATTTAAGTTCATGAAGTAAGAGTTTGGCAGGTATCATCATTCATCATTAAGATTAGGGTAAAGGATGTATGCATGTATTTCTGTGTATATGCACGTATATACAGTAGATATATTTATTTATTATTTGACTGTTTTCCCGACTATCCTTGGGATTGTGGGTGGGATAGGGGATTGAGTTTTATTTTTTATATTTGTATACGTTTGTTACGTATACAAAACCTGTTACAAAAACCTAAAGAAAATGATTTTGAAAAGAAAAAGAAGATTAGGGTAAAGGGATTGGGAATCAAACGCCTCCCTTTGCAATGCATTGCTGCTACAAGGAATGTTCATTAAAGTCAGTCAGTATGTGTAGTTGAGAAGGATGCTCAGACGAATCCGCTCTCTCCTCTCATTGCAGGCGGGCACCCTCCTGGTGGCTGGCATGGGGATGTTCTGTGGCTCCCTGTACCACCAGGCCTTGACTGGGGACCCCGCCCTGCGCAAGATCGCTCCCATCGGGGGCACGGCCTTGATCGTTGGCTGGCTGGCCATGCTTATTTGAACACTGGCATCTCAACAGCCTCTCTACAGGGACACTTTTATGACACAGACTGTCAAACGTCAACACTGGAGAACTGGAGGGGGCTGTCTGTGAGGATGGATGGATGACCCGGGTGTGTTGCCATGTCACACATCTAAAAAGGGTGATTTATACGTCTAGTTGCATTCTGGTGTGCAGCGGTGTCGTCCAAGAACATGTAGCCAGTCTAGAAGCATTGTGGGATCATGTAGATCTGCTCTGTTCGGTATTGCCCTTAACTCTATCCCACCCTTGGTTACGGGTGTCATCATAAGATAAGACTGGAGACGGACTATCCCTTTCTTGTCTCCCTTACAGCCTGTTTTTCTGACTCATTTTGTGTCTGTGTACATTTTAAATGAATGACCAATGTGATTTTGACATTGGTAAATAAATACATAAATACTCAAAGATTAATGGCCCTATATATTTGGTACTATAAATCAGTGGTTTTCAACCAGTGGTCCATGGGTGGGTTCCAAGTGGTCCCCAGCTAAATGATGGAGAGTTGGTAACCAAATGGATCCTTATTTCTTTAACTCTTGAGAGTGTAAAATGAAACCAAATGGACCCGTTACATTATTGTTACACATCTTCGTTACTTAACTTACAAAAAGACCACACAATTTAGAGAATGTAGAAGAATTGTTATTTTGATCAACCTGTTATCTCTACCACGTCAATACAGCATGGAATTGTGGCCAAAATATCATAATCGTATTCAACGACAACACAATATTCTTTAGTTTTGTAACCGAGAGGCTAAATGTCATCAAATGGTGGTCCGTGGCTCAAATGCCAAATAAATGATTTGCCTTGATGTAAAAAAAGGTTGAAAACCACCTGCTGTAAATGGACTCCCGGCAGGAGTCCATTGTTCCCCTCCTACGGCAGCTGTCCTTTTCCATTGCACTGCTGAGCAGTGAGCACACAGGTTTGAGAGGGATAATATAGCGATACGGATAGATGGGGATAGATATCTTTCATTACTTTGACTGTACTGTATGTGGAATTCATTCATGTTTTAAATGTAGTTATTCAAGTATGAAATGGCTTTCATAGCTTGCTAGATTGTTTCAAATGGCCATGGGGAAAAGATAAAGAGATACGAGTAGGAATAGATAGATGTACAGTAGATACACAGACAGATACAGTGAGTTGATAGACAGACGGTACTATATAAACAGTAGACAGTACTAGTAGTAGTTTTAGGATGCTGAAGAAGTGTCGTATGGTCAATGTATGCAATATCGGACAACACCCCATTACATCTTCAGAATGCGGTTAACCTGATTTGTCCAACAGGATCTGAACACACTTTGGTGTGTCAGGGTCCGAGTCGGTTGGAAGGAGACACGGGGAGACTTGGGTGTTAGTTTAAAATAATGTTTATTTATTTATTTATTTGTAACATTTGTCAGTTCTTTTCCCTTTTTTCCCCGCAAAAATGTGGGCCCAAAACAAACCTACATTCAATCACACTCCACACTGATGAAGCCGAAACGTTTGTCCTCAATTGTTCATAATATGAAATAAACTATTTCAACTGCAGTCTTCTGCGACCCACTACCTTTTATTTTGACCCAAAACAAATGACATCAACTTAAACCACTGAACAAAAACTGAACTGAACAGCACAACTGATCTAACCAGAATGACAAATACATAATTGTGGGAGGTCAGACCACTATCCTGACCGCTACAGGGACTACAATTTAAATAACCACAACCTAAAACCCATACAACAACTAAACGAGATTAACTAATGAAACTGCAAAACCAAATGATTAAACCAAAAAGAAAAGTTACCATATAATGCTACGTCGCTGTGTGACTGCTAGGTTGTCCATGAGTTAACTCTAATTTGTATTGGAGGTACGTACAGAGGTTTGCCCATTTCATAAAACAGGTGTTTATGCATGGTCAGGTCGCTACTAGAGAGGGATTACATTACAGGTGTGTTTGCACTTCCTGGAGGTTGGCTCGTGAGAGTAGTACTGCAGCCAACATCTCTTCAAAACTACTGCCGCTTTCATGCTGGCAGAATTAAGCTTTGGGCTGAATTAGATATACCCACCTTGAACGTAAATTTGTAGTTATTCCCTACGTTTTTCGGATGCCGCATGTACAGTACCGTGCTTTGGGGTTCGTTTGTGAGGTCAGAATGTTTACTCGCCCACTCCATGTGAGAGCTATGCCAAAAGCATCAAATGGATTAACTCAGGGGTGGGAATTAAACTTTGACGATGGCGAGGGCCAATATATTTCCAAACTCACTCCAGAGGGCCGCATATTACTGTCGTAGCAACAATAGCTGATCAAGTGGGTTTGGAATTGTAACAGCTGAAATCAATACTATATCAGTATTCAGAATATGTGGTCTGCATTAAGTTAAGGTGGGGGCCGCATGTGGCCCCCGGGCCACCAGTTGCCCACTCCTGGATTAACTGAACTGCCGTGAGATATATTCAGTCACAGCCTTTTTTAACCATCTACAACTTCACTATGATTGGTATTGTGTGGAGAAAGACGTGTTGGTGTTCTATATAGTATAATGACATCTCCAGGGGATGCACGGCCCATCACATTATGTTAGTGCCTGTCAGAATGAGTGTTGCCAGACCTCGACATCAAAGTATAAGTGATGAAATGACATTCTGATTCAGTACGATAGTCATGTTGGATCATGGAAATTTACCAGAGCCCCAGTTGAAAATGGAAAGTGAATATCCTTTTACCAGGTTGGTACATATGCATGTTATTATCTGAAAGACTCACAGCCCTTCCATGGTAAATGCCATGGTATGTAGACGGCCCCATGTAATTCTCCCCACTACTGTATATGAAATCCCAGTGAAGGTCCCTCTCTTTCAGCCGCCTCCGTTTCTCCCTGTCCTCCAGCGTTTGAGTTTTTAAGTGGTGGCACATAAAGAAATGTATTACTGGTGGCCTCCCTTTCGTCAAGGCTGCCAACCTATCCACGTTCAAATTGAATGTGAAATCAATCTGTTGAAGCACTAATTCCCAATCCTGACTGTATAGGCCCCCGAACAGGGACTTTTTGAAAATAGCTTTATAAATCTCGGGTCAATTCGGCGGGGTCGACACTTTAAACCAAGTCCCTGCAGAAAAGAGAAAAGACACCGTTGACTGAACACGTTTCCAATGAACTTCATCACAACTCATGAGACCCTCATTAGGACGGAGTAGCTATTAAGCAGCATTCTGCAAACCCAGGGCCAAGTAATCACAATTACCGAAGAAGCTTCAGGAAAGCCATTTGCATGTCTTAATATGGACTGGGGTGAGATTCACTCACAGCGGCTGATGACTGAAAGTCTTCTGTTTCAAAGTTTGAGTACTATGCTTCTCTCTGAGCAGTATATGCATATTTTAGTGGCATCGCCATATGGGGGAGTGTATCATCTGATTCACACCAAAAACACTTATGACTTGTTTCACACCACAAGACTTTGTGTCAGTGTTTCTCTCATCTGATAGCTAACGTTTGCGGTGCACCGAACTGGCTTGCCTCTAGTTTCTCATTATATGAGGGAGCACACCATCTCCTTGTTAAAAATGTCTGATCAATGTGACGCACTCTTATGTGAGAGGGATAATAGAGAAACAGAAAGATTCTATACTGTCTGTATCTTTTCCTATTCTGCAGCCTCCTAGGTATTTCTGTGAACGTTATTCATGATCCTCTCTCGTGAACTGCATGTAGTCTATATATTCTTCCTTTTCTTGTGAGGTATCCTCGTTTTTCCCCTTAACGTCCACTTTACAGCACTCTCTCTCTCTCTCTCTCTCTCTCTCTCTCTCTCTCTCTCTCTCTCTCTCTCTCTCTCTCTCTCTCTCTCTCAGTGTTGCTGTAGGCTGTAATCCACAAGCAATATAGCAGGACAAGCATGTTAAATAAGCCTACTGGACAGCTTGGCTGGCTGTGGGCTTCCCAGCGTTGCCTCTGTGCTGTTGTGGCTGTCAGTGAGGGAAGAGAAGCAGATAACCGATGGTGGATATTGTTAATTGTACCTCCAGGGACTTTATCTCCACTTCACAAGCTTTTCCCCCCTCCTCCTCCGTTCCTCCACTTCAGAATGTATTATTTACAGTAATCAAAAGTACATGGCCACATCTCCCATTTACTTAATTACATCGGTTGCTTTGGTGGAGATGGCCCTGCTGTCCGATTGATTTCTTGGTTTTTACTGTGGTTTTGGTCAAAGGCTTGATCTGTGGCCTTGGTGACAGCCATCGGTCATGGCCATGCAGGGTGCGGCATCCATGGGTGGTGAAGCTTGGCTATAGCTGACCGACCGTGCAGAACTCGACAACTGACACATTTAAAGCTGGGGGCCTCCTTCCATCCTCACGGCAAAACATACGTTCAGACACACTGGTGAGTGATATCAAAGAGGGGCCATTACACACACATACAGTACACACACAAGAACGTAATATATCAAAGTTCTTACTGCCTGCGGCTCACACCACAGCAGCGCCAAATCTTCTCTCTGAGGCATCAATCAGGCTATGGCAGCTCACACAGTGAGGTGAGGAATGGCTGTAATGGCCGTTCAGATCGTGCACCTCCCCACAGCTTTCTATCCTATAGCACTGACCTTTTTCAAGCAACTCAAATGATGGTCACACTCGCTCTTAGATAGATTATTCCCTTACTTCAATGGACAACCAAGACCCCGCACAAACTACCGGCTGGCGGCTGCAAGAAATGCTCTATTTTCACAGCAGCCTGGTCAAGGAGTAGCTCTGTATCCAATCATTTCACTTCAGTCTGCACCACGTCTGACGGTGATGGTGGTCATACATCAGCAGTGCTGAGGGGGAGGACATTGCTACTGTGTTGCTGTAAACACACTTATTAGTGGCCACATCAGCGGATGAGATATACAGTTATGCATCACTTTATGCATTTAATTACTCTGATGATGGTTTTTGCAAGTAGCATACATATAAAAGAAGAGGGGATACATTCTAACAAATGGGGTTATAGGTTCAGCGTTTAGGTTTTTAATGGTGAATGGGTGAGTGTGTGCACACATGTGACTTCACATATTTATAGCGTGTTTAGTTACTTTTGGACTATTCCTCTGTTTCTACACACCTGTACTATATCACTATGTCACTATTCCCCTTCTAATTTGACTCACATGCCTTTTGGGTTGTAACTGCTTACACACACACACACACACACACACACACACACACACACACACACACACACACACACACACACACACACACACACACACACAAAATGTATCTACAATCAAATCTTGTTTTTTTATGTATCTAACCCAATTTCCATGCTTCCCGTGTATGGAATTGATCCTGTAAAAAAAGATATAACTCTGTAGTATGATCTCTGGTTTTCTATGCAATCTTGTGTGAAATGTTCTGTGCACATGAAGCCATACAGCCATTTATTATAGTCTTCTATTTTGGGAAGGTTGTGCAGTGACAGCTGGTTGGCAGCCTGGATGACAGGAACAATACATTTATTTACCATGGACTAATTTACTGGTCATTTCATGGGCGTCAGTCCTATGTTTCTGTCTTCCTTTTGTCCCCCTTCCTTCCTTCCTTCCTTCCTTCCTTCCTTCCTTCCTTGCTTCAGTCCTATACTTCCTACTTGGGCAAGTCGTTGCTGAGTAGGTAGCTGGAACGGAAATCCCCCATGGGGTCAATAAAAGTCTACCTACCATTTCTCCGATCCCTTGTCTCGATCAACCTCATTATCCGTTACCGTTTTATTTTTTCTTCTCTCGATCACTTTTGATTGATTGATTGATTGGTATACTTTATTGAAAAATACATTTCAAAAGGATAGAGTCACAAGAAAGCCGTTATAGGCTTGTTTCCGTTGTGGTCCTCTTGGGGAAAGGGGAAGGGGAGCAATTAAGTACAATACAGACAAAAACTAAAATGCCTTTGTATTTTGCCAGGAGACAAAAAACAAACATAAAACAGGACAAATTCGTAAAAAACGGACCAAATAAAACTGGATTTATTTTCTTTTTTTCCCCTTATTTTTCTTTTTCTTTTCCATTTGTGCTATTTATCTATTCTACACTATAAAAGTCAGTATACTTCACTGACTTGTGCCGACAGAGACGTGCTGTGGTTCAGTGCTGCTGTATAGTCATGACTCATAATCTTTAGATTCTGGAGCCTCCCCCTGACCTAAAATATCATCACCCACACACACCCCTGGTAAATTAGCTGCACTGTCAGGTGGTTCACTGGCAGAGGCCTTTCAAGGTGATACCAGTTGGAGAGAAAGGTGATAATGGCACTCAGAGGAAATGGGAGAGTAATTGGTGGGCGTATATGCCGTATTGTGGAGCTTTATTGATTGTCTCTTTTAAACTCCAAATCCCCCCCCCCCCCCCCAAATAAATGAAAAGAAAAGGAAAATTGAGTCACCAGAAGAGGAGAATAGTTTAAACGCTATCAGCAAGTGTAGAAGACAGACATGCTCATTTTCCGAGGTGTCTACTCTGTAGTGACTTTGTCTTCTGAAAGCCAGGGTTGGCCGCCTCTCTCATTTGGCATACAGGGAGTGTCACTTTCTCCACTTGCTCATTAAAATGCTGTTTGGTGCACTATTATCTTGATCTATATTCCACTGGCAGCCTGTGAAATAGGCAGATGACTCATGATCTGAGTGACAGTATACAGAAGGCTCTTCCTTGCAATTTATGTGATTGCAATCCATGGGGTGTCAATGATCCATAAATAGACTCAAGTGGGAGAGCTGATAGCCTAGTTCTCTATACCCAGAGAACAGAAGTCAAAGCAAAGATGCATGTAAATGAACTCCTGCAGTGGCATCAAGTAGGAGTAATCAGTGTTCCATTTGTACAAAAACAGACGTGTGTGTGTGTGTGTGTGTGTGTGTGTGTGTGTGTGTGTGTGTGTGTGTGTGTGTGTGTGTGTGTGTGTGTGTGTGTGTGTGTGTGTGTGGGGGGTATCTTTCTCAACCCTGATGTATATTTTGATAGATTATGCCTCTCAACATATCTCATAATTGTACACAGAACACTTCGGCCTATAGGAGTTCACAGAAAAGCCTAAGTGAGCCCTGTAAGAAAGACACATCAACCCTTTAAGGTTCCACGATGCTATGAATGATGAGCTATATAGATCTACTGTTTTTGAAATAAACAAACAAACAATCAAACAAACAAACTAATAGATATGTTTCCAAAGATAGAGATGCCAAGGTTGGTTAGCATATACAGTATGTTTTATTAAAGGTTCAAGGTTATCTTTATTTGTCTCCCTTGGGAGAAATTTGTCTTGGAGCCAGAGTCACAGCTGCATACAAATAACAGACACGTTCACATACGAAAAGGAATAAAAACCATGAAACTCCCAACGTACACAAAACAGAGATATTGCACACATTCCCTTGATAAAGTGCAACTAGTCAATATAAAGTGCTTTTGGCAATCCCTGAATCTCTGAGTCAGTAAAGTGCATTCATTATCATTATAAAACATAATATAAATAATCTATCAGACAGAAATGTAACCTTGGGAGAGATGTAAGTAACACCTCTTCCTGTCATTTTCAATGACATATATATGGACTATGCAGTGATTGATTCTCAGCCTTGGGCCACAGACCGTCCATTAACATTTTATCTCAGGGGAACCCTATCTGAGAACATTATTAATGTTATATAAGTATGATTTGGTTCAATTATGCCACGAATAGATAGAGATAACAGTTACTGTAATCTCTCATCATAATAGCCATTGTCGTGTTTTCAATACACACACACACACGCACACGCACACACACACACACACACACACACACACACACACACACACACACACACACACACACACACTTTTGATTAAAAGGGTCTTTATTGGCATGAGAAAACATACTTTACATTGCCAAAGCAAGTTACGAAATAAACCAAATCAGGGAATAAAAGGGAATATTAAAAGGGAATAATGAGTAAACGATGTGTCACAACATTGCATTAGGAAATAAATACATTGTGCATTGATTGATTTATTGAAGTATTTATTAACAGTTTGCAGAATGGTACATTTCACATGCACAACTCAATACAAATATATGCTGATATTGATTAATTGAATACTTTACTATAGTCCGGAATTCAAACTTTTACTTGTAAAAGGAAAAGTATTGATATCAAAAAGTACAAAAAGTAAAGTACTCGACCATTCTGCTGCCACCCAGGCAGAACAGTTTGTAAAAAAAAATAGTGCTAAAGGGATAACCAGGGATCAGGATAAATTGATGTAACGCTTTTTACGTAAACACAAACACGTCAGCGACACACAACAATCTCCTTTTGTAGTTTTGGAACGGTACCGCTACCTCCCACACACAGTACTACTAATCCCAGGATCCTCTCTGATAGGACCATATGATTTGTGGACCGGTGACTGTTGCCAGGGGGAAGGTGGCGGGCTCCGTCTTATGAGCAGTTTTAGAACTTCCGGTCTGAGAGCTAGCAGATTTAAGACATCCGGTTGCTTTCAGAATAAAATAAGGTTATTTAATTCGTTAATTAAATAATTTTTACATTACATTATTAGTATTATTATTACATTACAGTTATTGTAAAGACACACATTATGTTTCTGTGTAAAAATAAGTAATTAAATAACATAAAAAAGTTATCTAAATGGATAAATGCTATTCACTGGAGTGCATGGACTTTATAAAGTGGACACTGGACAAAAGACGGCTCCGCGAGGCAACTATCTGGACATACCCACGCGTCCGGGGAGATGTCCTCTACCACCCCACAGTCTCCGCTAAGCGGGAGAGGTGTAAAATTCAGAGCAGCAGAGCTTCTATTGGGGTCAACACTCAAAAAAGTGCCGTTTCCGGACCCAGAATGGACACTGGACAAAGAGGCCTCCGCGAGGCAACTATCTGGACATACCCACGCGTCCGGGGAGATGTCCTCTACCACCCCACAGTCTCCGCTAAGCGGGAGAGGTGTAAAAATCAGAGCAGCAGAGCTTCTACTGGGGTCAATGCAAAAAAAATTACCGTTTCCGGACCCAGACTGGACACTGGACAAAAGACGGCTCCGCGAGGCAACTATCTGGACATACCCACGCGTCCGGGGAGATGTCCTGTACCACACCCCAGTCTCCGCTAAGCGGGAGAGGTGTAAAATTCACAGCAGCAGAGCTTCTAATGGGGTCAATGCAAAAAAATGTACCGTTTCCGGACCCAGACTGGACACTTGACAAAAGACGGCTCCGCGAGGCAACTATCTGGACATACCCACGCGTCCGGGGAGATGTCCTCTACCACCCCACAGTCTCCGCTAAGCGGGAGAGGTGTAAAATTCAGAGCAGCAGACCTTCTATTGGGGTCAATACTCAAAAAAGTGCCGTTTCCAGACCCAGAATGGACACTGGACAAAGAGGCCTCCGCGAGGCAACTATCTGGACATACCCACGCGTCCGGGGAGATGTCCTCTACCACACCCCAGTCTCCGCTAAGCGGGAGAGGTGTAAAATTCAGAGCAGCAGACCTTCTATTGGGGTCAACACTCAAAAAAGTGCCGTTTCCAGACCCAGAATGGACACTGGACAAAGAGGCCTCCGCGAGGCAACTATCTGGACATACCCACGCGTCCGGGGAGATGTCCTCTACCACCCCACAGTCTCCGCTAAGCGGGAGAGGTGTAAAAATCAGAGCAGCAGAGCTTCTACTGGGGTCAATGCAAAAAAAATTACCGTTTCCGGACCCAGAATGGACACTGGACAAAGAGGCCTCCGCGAGGCAACTATCTGGACATACCCACGCGTCCGGGGAGATGTCCTCTACCACACCCCAGTCTCCGCTAAGCGGGAGAGGTGTAAAATTCAGAGCAGCAGACCTTCTATTGGGGTCAATACTCAAAAAAGTGCCGTTTCCAGACCCAGAATGGACACTGGACAAAGAGGCCTCCGCGAGGCAACTATCTGGACATACCCACGCGTTCAGGGAGATGTCCTGTACCACACCCCAGTCTCCGCTAAGCGGGAGAGGTGTAAAATTCACAGCAGCAGAGCTTCTAATGGGGTCAATGCAAAAAAATGTACCGTTTCCGGACCCAGACTGGACACTGGACAAAAGACGGCTCCGCGAGGCAACTATCTGGACATACCCACGCGTCCGGGGAGATGTCCTCTACCACACCCCAGTCTCCGCTAAGCGGGAGAGGTGTAAAATTCAGAGCAGCAGACCTTCTATTGGGGTCAATACTCAAAAAAGTGCCGTTTCCAGACCCAGAATGGACACTGGACAAAGAGGCCTCCGCGAGGCAACTATCTGGACATACCCACGCGTTCAGGGAGATGTCCTGTACCACACCCCAGTCTCCGCTAAGCGGGAGAGGTGTAAAATTCACAGCAGCAGAGCTTCTAATGGGGTCAATGCAAAAAAATGTACCGTTTCCGGACCCAGACTGGACACTGGACAAAAGACGGCTCCGCGAGGCAACTATCTGGACATACCCACGCGTCCGGGGAGATGTCCTGTACCACACCCCAGTCTCCGCTAAGCGGGAGAGGTGTAAAATTCACAGCAGCAGAGCTTCTAATGGGGTCAATGCAAAAAAATGTACCGTTTCCGGACCCAGACTGGACACTTGACAAAAGACGGCTCCGCGAGGCAACTATCTGGACATACCCACGCGTCCGGGGAGATGTCCTCTACCACCCCACAGTCTCCGCTAAGCGGGAGAGGTGTAAAATTCAGAGCAGCAGACCTTCTATTGGGGTCAATACTCAAAAAAGTGCCGTTTCCAGACCCAGAATGGACACTGGACAAAGAGGCCTCCGCGAGGCAACTATCTGGACATACCCACGCGTCCGGGGAGATGTCCTCTACCACCCCACAGTCTCCGCTAAGCGGGAGAGGTGTAAAAATCAGAGCAGCAGAGCTTCTACTGGGGTCAATGCAAAAAAAATTACCGTTTCCGGACCCAGAATGGACACTGGACAAAGAGGCCTCCGCGAGGCAACTATCTGGACATACCCACGCGTCCGGGGAGATGTCCTCTACCACCCCACAGTCTCCGCTAAGCGGGAGAGGTGTAAAAATCAGAGCAGCAGAGCTTCTACTGGGGTCAATGCAAAAAAAATTACCGTTTCCGGACCCAGAATGGACACTGGACAAAGAGGCCTCCGCGAGGCAACTATCTGGACATACCCACGCGTCCGGGGAGATGTCCTCTACCACCCCACAGTCTCCGCTAAGCGGGAGAGGTGTAAAATTCAGAGCAGCAGACCTTCTATTGGGGTCAACACTCAAAAAAGTGCCGTTTCCAGACCCAGAATGGACACTGGACAAAGAGGCCTCCGCGAGGCAACTATCTGGACATACCCACGCGTCCGGGGAGATGTCCTCTACCACCCCACAGTCTCCGCTAAGCGGGAGAGGTGTAAAATTCAGAGCAGCAGACCTTCTATTGGGGTCAACACTCAAAAAAGTGCCGTTTCCAGACCCAGAATGGACACTGGACAAAGAGGCCTCCGCGAGGCAACTATCTGGACATACCCACGCGTCCGGGGAGATGTCCTCTACCACCCCACAGTCTCTGTACAGACTCTGAGTCTAGATGCTGTAGAAATAGATCACTCGTATAACACTGTACATAATCATTCTGTACAGACTCTGAGTCTAGATGCTGTAGAAATAGATCACTCGTATAGCACTGTACCTAATCAGTCTGTACAGACTCTGAGTCTAGATGATGGTACTGTTCAGAGTGTCATGGGACTATCTAGTGCTACATTAGGACCCTTCAAACACAGTGCCATTGAACCTACTACCTTTACTTTGAAGTCTTCAGAATGGGACACTGTAAACTCCTTAAGAGTCAAAGGACATAGACATTTTAAGATGTATGAATGGCAAGAGCTGTTTGCCAGCAAAGTCAAGGAATCTAATCCATACTGTATAATCCGTTTTGTTAATCACCACTGTTCTACCGCTGTCGTTAGAAAATCAAGCAAGCCATGTCTGACAATCAATGGCGCCTGTCGGCATACTTCATGTGAGATGACCTTTAAAATACATCTCCATTCATTCGAAGACGGCATATTTCATGTAGCTTACACTGGCAACATATATCACACAAAGGACAAATTGAGAGGTAGATACATTAGAAGCACAGAGCGTGCAAACTTGGGTAGATCAATGATGAACCGATTTGCACATAATGCTTACATTGAGGCAGTGAACAATGCAGACCCAAGGTCTTTAATAGCTGGAAATCGTAGTGGAGTTGGCAAAGACACTTCTTTGTACAGGCAGGTCAAATATGAACAGCGGAAACAAGGATGGAAGGATAACAGTGAGATCAAAGCTTTGATGGACCTTAAAAAAGAATGGGAGGATAAAGACACAGACAGTGTTGTTGTAAAAGGATTCATTCAAGTTATTAAAGTTAGTCCCCTTAAGGTTATATGTTTCAGTGAAGCAGGAGTGAAACTGTGGCACAATGCGACCGCACAATGTGCCGCATCATGGGATGCCACAGGGGGGATCATTAAGACTAAACTAACAGAGAAAAGGATTTTGTATTATGAAATTATAGTAAGTTCATTTAATTCATCAACTCCTGTTGCATTCATGATCTCTGAAGAACATACTCAATCGGCTATAGAGGAACTACTCACACAATTGAGATGCAAAGAGAAGGAGATATTTGGTATAAACACAACACCGATTCAGATTAATAGTGACAGGTCCATAGTGCTTTTAAAAGCCAGTATGCGTATCTTCAATCAAGATAGCATGAGTATGTACTTGTTACGCTGCTGGAGAATAGTGGTAGGAAAGGCAGATAACAAAGATTTAGATTTCTGTACCATAAGGGCATGTAAAAGTCATTTGATGAAACAGGCAAGTCACATTTGCAAACAACAGTACATACACAGAGATAAGAGGTATAATATGGCTATGTACATCTTCAGCACTTTAGTTAATGCCAAAACACTACAACAAACAAGTACAATAGTACGAGCTGCTTGTATTGTACTTGGTAGTAAAAGGAACTCCAGCGTGGTGCAAGCCAGTCTTGACACCATCATTTCTGAGACACAGAATCTAGCGCCACAGAAAGAAAATGTTGATGCAAAGCATGATCAGCAAGACAGTCCATATGACACTGTGATTGATCATGACTTCTTTGGTGATTTTGAGGATGTCAGTGAAAGTACATCTCCCTTCAAAAAACATTTTGAAACAGTAAGGACTGAAGCCAATGAAGCAATGAAAACCACCAATGACACAGGTGAAAATACCTACCATGGGGAACTGATTTTAAACAAGCTGTTCAAGATGCTCTCAACTATTCCAATATGGTCAGATCTCCTCTCAGGTGATTTGCAGAGATTCTCTGGAGCCTATGCTGCACAAATAAACCTGTGTAAGAAAAGCACAGCTATTTCTGAGGCCACATTCAAAAACACAAAAGTGTTGCTTTTACGAAATGAGAAACACAGACTTGACGAATGTGTACAGCGCATGCGCTTATTTTACAACCAGTCAGCCATAGATTTCTGTGACAAAGCAGCATACAGAACAACACAGGTAGAGTGCGTAAACCCAGCACCACCTGTAGAAAATTGGAACAAAAAACGAAAATTGCCAAAACATCTTAGGGGCTCTTATCAACACCGGCCATCCCCACATTCAAAGATGTTCTTACAAAATCAAAGTGTGCCAGACAAAACAAAGCCACAAAGCAGAGGCACAGAGACAGGATTTTGCAATAGTATATGCAGGTTTGCAAATAATGAAAATAATTGTTGGCTAAATGCAACTCTACAATCTATACTGCATCTACAAGTAGTACAAGATAAATTGAAACCATTGACACCTACTTCGATGGTTCAGTTGTCATCTATGCCGGGGAATTTAGCAGCTCTCATTCAAGCGTTTTTTCAAAATCCAGGTCACACATTTGATTGCAAAACAATCTGTGGTGTCACTCAACAACTAGTGAATAGCATCCCAGACTTGGCTTTAGGAATGCACAATGACCCATTAGATTTTATACACAAACTAGTAGTTTGGTTGAGTATGTGTGGTGTCCACACAGTTGTTCAAGCAAAACATACAGACATCTGTACATTCTGTGCCTGGACAGTTGAAAGCAATTCTTCTATTACTAATATTTTTGCATTACCGCTGCCACAGAAAAGAGAGTCCCTCAATTCTCTTTTCGAACACTCAATCATGGAAGGTGTAAGTCCAGACAAATGTACAACATGTGGTTGTGATATGAAGCGACAAATATGTTGGAATGACTCTCCCGATTTCATTACTCTTTCTCTGTCGCGTGTTACTGATCGTGGGGCGGTGAGCCGCAAGCATGTAGAAGCATCTGGTGTAATCGAAATTCCTATTTGTGATGGCGGTAAAATTAAGTATAAGTTGGCCTCAATCATTTGTCATATAGGCTCTATGGCCAAAACTGGACACTTTTGGGCAGACTTGATTTATGACAATGTTGTAATTAAAGCAAATGACACAATGATAGAAATCTTACCAGCAGCAAATGCTGTGCGAGAGTCAAAAATAAATGGGTGCTTATATTTCTATGTGAAATGTGGTGATGCTGGCATCACAATAGACAAGGATAATAACAGAACAATAACGGAGGACAATTTGGAAGAAGATGATGTGGTTTTATGCAATGAAAGTCTAAATGACAATATGTGTGAACCCATACCATTACCAATTCTAACATTTCTACAACAGACATCTGCTTTCAAAAAATGTCACACACGGCTTGAAGAAGCAGCAGCACAGGACTCAACATTTAGACGGAAACTTGATAAATTCAATCTAGCCAACACATCAGTGTCATTAGTGTCTCAGAAATGTTCTAGGACAGACGTATGCACCATATTAAACAGCTTTGTAGAATACACACTTCGGTCTCCTTTCCTTGGAGATGACCTGCTTTGCCTGAAAAGTCTTAGTCTGTATAGTTGTACTCAATGTGGTGACAAGGCCTTGCCATCTACAAAGAACATGTCACAATTCATAGTGCAGCCACTTGACGTGTCACAAAAAGGCATCTTAGACACTATTGCACAAATATTACCTGCTCAATCTGAACAATGTGAAACATGTCAGCAGGAAAAGAGCTTATCAACATATGAAGTAATTAACAGCCCACAGACCTTACTTCTCCTGTTAAGAGTTGGCACAAAAATTCCAACTACGTTCAATTTATCCTGTCTGTACCACCAAAATGAGTATGCTTTGACCAGTATGTGTGTATTTTTCGACAGGCCACCATATGCGACATTGTACATCCGTATAGATGATAAATGGCATATCTGGACAAATTAATCGAATGACACAGCAGGCTATACCTTTGAGCTGATGCAAAGAGCATCCGCTCAACAGCACAACAATACATTAGGCACAAGTAGTTTCTATGTCGTGTCATACGAGAAAATAAAAAGTAAAGAAATAATCAAGTTTCGTCAGGACAAACAAATGCATAAATGCACAGACAGATGCAATCAACGCACACAAGTGACACCCATTCCAAAGCTAGAGGTAACTCCTTCACCTGACTTAGCTTGCGTAGAGAAAGCTAACGGGTGGCTGTGTGATAAGACAATCGATCAGTACCATCAGCTCTTGCTATCTCATCTTGTTGACAAAGATCCTCGTGGAGCCGTCTTTTGTCCAGTGTCCAGTCTGGGTCCGGAAACGGTACATTTTTTTGCATTGACCCCATTAGAAGCTCTGCTGCTGTGAATTTTACACCTCTCCCGCTTAGCGGAGACTGGGGTGTGGTACAGGACATCTCCCTGAACGCGTGGGTATGTCCAGATAGTTGCCTCGCGGAGGCCTCTTTGTCCAGTGTCCATTCTGTGTCTGGAAACGGCACTTTTTTGAGTGTTGACCCCAATAGAAGCTCTGCTGCTCTGAATTTTACACCTCTCCCGCTTAGCGGAGACTGTGGGGTGGTAGAGGACATCTCCCCGGACGCGTGGGTATGTCCAGATAGTTGCCTCGCGGAGCCGTCTTTTGTCCAGTGTCCAGTCTGGGTCCGGAAACGGTATTTTTTTTTGCATTGACCCCAGTAGAAGCTCTGCTGCTCTGAATTTTACACCTCTCCCGCTTAGCGGAGACTGTGGGGTGGTAGAGGACATCTCCCCGGACGCGTGGGTATGTCCAGATAGTTGCCTCGTGGAGCCGTCTTTTGTCCAGTGTCCAGTCTGGGTCCGGAAACGGTAATTTTTTTTGCATTGACCCCATTAGAAGCTCTGCTGCTGTGAATTTTACACCTCTCCCGCTTAGCGGAGACTGGGGTGTGGTACAGGACATCTCCCTGAACGCGTGGGTATGTCCAGATAGTTGCCTCGCGGAGGCCTCTTTGTCCAGTGTCCATTCTGTGTCTGGAAACGGCACTTTTTTGAGTGTTGACCCCAATAGAAGCTCTGCTGCTCTGAATTTTACACCTCTCCCGCTTAGCGGAGACTGTGGGGTGGTAGAGGACATCTCCCCGGACGCGTGGGTATGTCCAGATAGTTGCCTCGCGGAGCCGTCTTTTGTCCAGTGTCCAGTCTGGGTCCGGAAACGGTATTTTTTTTTGCATTGACCCCAGTAGAAGCTCTGCTGCTCTGAATTTTACACCTCTCCCGCTTAGCGGAGACTGTGGGGTGGTAGAGGACATCTCCCCGGACGCGTGGGTATGTCCAGATAGTTGCCTCGTGGAGCCGTCTTTTGTCCAGTGTCCAGTCTGGGTCCGGAAACGGTAATTTTTTTTGCATTGACCCCATTAGAAGCTCTGCTGCTGTGAATTTTACACCTCTCCCGCTTAGCGGAGACTGGGGTGTGGTACAGGACATCTCCCTGAACGCGTGGGTATGTCCAGATAGTTGCCTCGCGGAGGCCTCTTTGTCCAGTGTCCATTCTGTGTCTGGAAACGGCACTTTTTTGAGTGTTGACCCCAATAGAAGCTCTGCTGCTCTGAATTTTACACCTCTCCCGCTTAGCGGAGACTGTGGGGTGGTAGAGGACATCTCCCCGGACGCGTGGGTATGTCCAGATAGTTGCCTCGCGGAGCCGTCTTTTGTCCAGTGTCCAGTCTGGGTCCGGAAACGGTTTTTTTTTTTGCATTGACCCCAGTAGAAGCTCTGCTGCTCTGAATTTTACACCTCTCCCGCTTAGCGGAGACTGTGGGGTGGTAGAGGACATCTCCCCGGACGCGTGGGTATGTCCAGATAGTTGCCTCGCGGAGCCGTCTTTTGTCCAGTGTCCAGTCTGGGTCCGGAAACGGTACATTTTTTTGCATTGACCCCATTAGAAGCTCTGCTGCTGTGAATTTTACACCTCTCCCGCTTAGCGGAGACTGGGGTGTGGTACAGGACATCTCCCTGAACGCGTGGGTGTGTCCAGATAGTTGCCTCGCGGAGGCCTCTTTGTCCAGTGTCCATTCTGTGTCTGGAAACGGCACTTTTTTGAGTGTTGACCCCAATAGAAGCTCTGCTGCTCTGAATTTTACACCTCTCCCGCTTAGCGGAGACTGTGGGGTGGTAGAGGACATCTCCCCGGACGCGTGGGTATGTCCAGATAGTTGCCTCGCGGAGCCGTCTTTTGTCCAGTGTCCAGTCTGGGTCCGGAAACGGTATTTTTTTTTGCATTGACCCCAGTAGAAGCTCTGCTGCTCTGAATTTTACACCTCTCCCGCTTAGCGGAGACTGTGGGGTGGTAGAGGACATCTCCCCGGACGCGTGGGTATGTCCAGATAGTTGCCTCGCGGAGCCGTCTTTTGTCCAGTGTCCAGTCTGGGTCCGGAAACGGTACATTTTTTTGCATTGACCCCATTAGAAGCTCTGCTGCTGTGAATTTTACACCTCTCCCGCTTAGCGGAGACTGGGGTGTGGTACAGGACATCTCCCTGAACGCGTGGGTGTGTCCAGATAGTTGCCTCGCGGAGGCCTCTTTGTCCAGTGTCCATTCTGTGTCTGGAAACGGCACTTTTTTGAGTGTTGACCCCAATAGAAGCTCTGCTGCTCTGAATTTTACACCTCTCCCGCTTAGCGGAGACTGTGGGGTGGTAGAGGACATCTCCCCGGACGCGTGGGTATGTCCAGATAGTTGCCTCGCGGAGCCGTCTTTTGTCCAGTGTCCAGTCTGGGTCCGGAAACGGTATTTTTTTTTGCATTGACCCCAGTAGAAGCTCTGCTGCTCTGAATTTTACACCTCTCCCGCTTAGCGGAGACTGTGGGGTGGTAGAGGACATCTCCCCGGACGCGTGGGTATGTCCAGATAGTTGCCTCGCGGAGCCGTCTTTTGTCCAGTGTCCAGTCTGGGTCCGGAAACGGTACATTTTTTTGCATTGACCCCATTAGAAGCTCTGCTGCTGTGAATTTTACACCTCTCCCGCTTAGCGGAGACTGGGGTGTGGTACAGGACATCTCCCTGAACGCGTGGGTGTGTCCAGATAGTTGCCTCGCGGAGGCCTCTTTGTCCAGTGTCCATTCTGTGTCTGGAAACGGCACTTTTTTGAGTGTTGACCCCAATAGAAGCTCTGCTGCTCTGAATTTTACACCTCTCCCGCTTAGCGGAGACTGTGGGGTGGTAGAGGACATCTCCCCGGACGCGTGGGTATGTCCAGATAGTTGCCTCGCGGAGCCGTCTTTTGTCCAGTGTCCAGTCTGGGTCCGGAAACGGTATTTTTTTTTGCATTGACCCCAGTAGAAGCTCTGCTGCTCTGAATTTTACACCTCTCCCGCTTAGCGGAGACTGTGGGGTGGTAGAGGACATCTCCCCGGACGCGTGGGTATGTCCAGATAGTTGCCTCGTGGAGCCGTCTTTTGTCCAGTGTCCAGTCTGGGTCCGGAAACGGTAATTTTTTTTGCATTGACCCCATTAGAAGCTCTGCTGCTGTGAATTTTACACCTCTCCCGCTTAGCGGAGACTGGGGTGTGGTACAGGACATCTCCCTGAACGCGTGGGTATGTCCAGATAGTTGCCTCGCGGAGGCCTCTTTGTCCAGTGTCCATTCTGTGTCTGGAAACGGCACTTTTTTGAGTGTTGACCCCAATAGAAGCTCTGCTGCTCTGAATTTTACACCTCTCCCGCTTAGCGGAGACTGTGGGGTGGTAGAGGACATCTCCCCGGACGCGTGGGTATGTCCAGATAGTTGCCTCGCGGAGCCGTCTTTTGTCCAGTGTCCAGTCTGGGTCCGGAAACGGTATTTTTTTTTGCATTGACCCCAGTAGAAGCTCTGCTGCTCTGAATTTTACACCTCTCCCGCTTAGCGGAGACTGTGGGGTGGTAGAGGACATCTCCCCGGACGCGTGGGTATGTCCAGATAGTTGCCTCGCGGAGCCGTCTTTTGTCCAGTGTCCAGTCTGGGTCCGGAAACGGTACATTTTTTTGCATTGACCCCATTAGAAGCTCTGCTGCTGTGAATTTTACACCTCTCCCGCTTAGCGGAGACTGGGGTGTGGTACAGGACATCTCCCTGAACGCGTGGGTGTGTCCAGATAGTTGCCTCGCGGAGGCCTCTTTGTCCAGTGTCCATTCTGTGTCTGGAAACGGCACTTTTTTGAGTGTTGACCCCAATAGAAGCTCTGCTGCTCTGAATTTTACACCTCTCCCGCTTAGCGGAGACTGTGGGGTGGTAGAGGACATCTCCCCGGACGCGTGGGTATGTCCAGATAGTTGCCTCGCGGAGCCGTCTTTTGTCCAGTGTCCAGTCTGGGTCCGGAAACGGTATTTTTTTTTGCATTGACCCCAGTAGAAGCTCTGCTGCTCTGAATTTTACACCTCTCCCGCTTAGCGGAGACTGTGGGGTGGTAGAGGACATCTCCCCGGACGCGTGGGTATGTCCAGATAGTTGCCTCGCGGAGCCGTCTTTTGTCCAGTGTCCAGTCTGGGTCCGGAAACGGTACATTTTTTTGCATTGACCCCATTAGAAGCTCTGCTGCTGTGAATTTTACACCTCTCCCGCTTAGCGGAGACTGGGGTGTGGTACAGGACATCTCCCTGAACGCGTGGGTGTGTCCAGATAGTTGCCTCGCGGAGGCCTCTTTGTCCAGTGTCCATTCTGTGTCTGGAAACGGCACTTTTTTGAGTGTTGACCCCAATAGAAGCTCTGCTGCTCTGAATTTTACACCTCTCCCGCTTAGCGGAGACTGTGGGGTGGTAGAGGACATCTCCCCGGACGCGTGGGTATGTCCAGATAGTTGCCTCGCGGAGCCGTCTTTTGTCCAGTGTCCAGTCTGGGTCCGGAAACGGTATTTTTTTTTGCATTGACCCCAGTAGAAGCTCTGCTGCTCTGAATTTTACACCTCTCCCGCTTAGCGGAGACTGTGGGGTGGTAGAGGACATCTCCCCGGACGCGTGGGTATGTCCAGATAGTTGCCTCGCGGAGCCGTCTTTTGTCCAGTGTCCAGTCTGGGTCCGGAAACGGTACATTTTTTTGCATTGACCCCATTAGAAGCTCTGCTGCTGTGAATTTTACACCTCTCCCGCTTAGCGGAGACTGGGGTGTGGTACAGGACATCTCCCTGAACGCGTGGGTGTTTCCAGATAGTTGCCTCGCGGAGGCCTCTTTGTCCAGTGTCCATTCTGTGTCTGGAAACGGCACTTTTTTGAGTGTTGACCCCAATAGAAGGTCTGCTGCTCTGAATTTTACACCTCTCCCGCTTAGCGGAGACTGTGGGGTGGTAGAGGACATCTCCCCGGACGCGTGGGTATGTCCAGATAGTTGCCTCGCGGAGCCGTCTTTTGTCCAGTGTCCAGTCTGGGTCCGGAAACGGTATTCTTTTTTGCATTGACCCCAGTAGAAGCTCTGCTGCTCTGAATTTTACACCTCTCCCGCTTAGCGGAGACTGTGGGGTGGTAGAGGACATCTCCCCGGACGCGTGGGTATGTCCAGATAGTTGCCTCGCGGAGCCGTCTTTTGTCCAGTGTCCACTTTATAAAGTCCATGCACTCCAGTGATGAGCATTTATGCATTTAGATGACTTTATTATTACTATTATTATTATTTAATTACTTATTTTTACACAGAAACATAATGTGTGTCTTCTAGCATCATATAGCATCATTTAAATGCTTAATTTGTAGTTTTAATGTGCAAATGAAACTTTTTTTTCATACTCTAGAGGGTACTCTTATTTTGAAGAGATCGTCCACCGGAAGTCTTAAAACTGTTCATTAGATCTGTTCACTAGACGCTGCCAAGGTGGCGCCAGGGACCTGTTGTTGGAAATGACAGCTGAGGAAATCGGATTTCATCACAGAGATCACAATAACAACAGACCGAGCAGATAACGGAGAAAGCGCTGTTCGGATCGGCGTGAGCACGGTGTGTGTGTTCCGTTCCGTTTTAGCACACTGCTGGAGCCGGCCGGGTGTAGCATGATAGCTAGTGTTTTCATCGTGGTGATCCAGCCGCTATTTCTCAGGGCTAAACTGAGCTGAGCCGCGCTGAGCTGAGCCGTAGTGTGAGTGCGTGCGTTTGTGCATGTGTATGCCTGACTGTGCCACTGCACTTCTCCCACCTGTCAAGTTAGCCAGCAGGCTAATTTGATGTGGCTGTGTAGCTAACATAAAGCTAATCATAAGTGAGTGAGGTGCAACGCTGAACGGCCTGCACATGCAGCTTATCAGTGACACTTGAAGCGAATGCGTGTTAGCTTAGTGCAAACTCTGACAGGCGTAACATCAGATAACAGTTGGCTAATTAGCCTGCCTATTAGCTTAGCTGCTACTGTGGCGTTGCTAGCAAAGCTGGCTTAAATGGACCCAGATTTAATGGGGAATAAGATTCCACGTTGTTGTTTTTTGTTCCACCAGCTTTATTTACATTTGGTGAGCATGGTTGGACAGGTGTCAGGAATGTTTGGAGGGTGTCACACTGTGACTGACATGATGGCAATGTGACATCATCATATTGGCCCAGCCCTTGGTGATGTTCAGGGTGAAAACTTTTTTTCAAATTGTCAGTTGTTCCTCACATTGTCTTTCCATACGTATATCTAGCTATGAAGTGCTTACTGTCGACATCTCATCCATAATCTTCAAATCTGTAATTACGCCTCCATAACAGTTCTGCAAAGGAAGCTATAGTCACCTGTCTGTAATTTATGTTCCTGAACATCATAGAGCAATTTGATTTTACAGTAGAACTTATTTACGCTGCTGCAAAGGTGAAACATAGGTGGCCAGGTGGGGTGGAGGAAGTGGGAGTCTGTCCCGGGACATACATCTGCTTCATTTTCGGAAGGCTTTCCAGCACTTCTGGTGTACAGACTGTTCGGGGGAAGCCTTTGAGAATAGTTGCAGTAATGTCTTCATGCTGTTCATCTGTAAAACTGATTATCCAGGACATACTGCCATTAAATGTCATTCCGTGCCTCCTTAAGGTACCCCACAAAGCCTCTGGAAGCACAAACAACTACACAAAGCAAGTATTATGTAACGCTGCAAACATGGCTCTGAGGAAGAGCAGATCAAATTAAATGCGAGTCGTACACCCATGAGAGTCCAAGTGAAGTGGGATGAAGCTGCAGTCTAGACTTTAACGTCTTTCTCCTTGTTTGGAGCATGTCATTATAAGTGACTTTTTTATTTATTTCACAAGCCATACTGCATACAAGCCACACTGCGTCATGCAAGATTGTAGACGGGCTACGACAGAGTGTAAAATAGGGCTCCAGACAAGTCATTGATTTTCATTCAAGCCTTTATTTATTCTCGAAAGACAAGGTTATACCCTCATTTGCAGTGTCGTCGAGAAACATTTTCAAAGCAATAAACAAAAACAGAACGGCAACATTTCCTCATCGCGTGATGTAATGTTTAAAAACAGTTGCAGGCACCTGGGGGGTAAGTCTGCAATCAACGATTTAAATCGACCGTATGTTATGGGAGAACAGATCTTTAATTTAAGCTGTAGGTCATCCCACATGGTCGGGGCACTAAAACAAAAGGCTGGAGCGTGTCCTAAATGTTACAGGGTTCCAATCCAGCAGAGCTTTAATATACATATATATATATATATATATAACGGTAAAGTCCCATCAATTGCTTTAAAAAATAAACAGATACCAGTATTTATTTTGCCTGTCGGCCAAGGAGGGCCAGCCCACTCTGTCATATAGGATGCAGAGATGAGTTCTGTAAGGTTCACCAGATATAACTCGCAGAGCAGAATGATAAGCTGCATCCATAGATGACATCTCCATAGTCCAATGCAGGAAGAAAGATTGCTTCAATAACCCTTTTCCTTCATGGAGTTGGGGAAACTAGCTCTGTCCCGTTAAACAGACTTAGTTTACAGACAATATTATCTATATGGTATTTAAATGTACATTTGTCATCAAGCCATTATTCCAAGATACTTGTATTCCGCAACCCTTTCTATGTTTGATCCATTCGAGGTAGTAAATTTAAAAGTTATTATAGTCGTCGATATTTCTGCGTGCTCTTGTAGTTTGCCGTAAAAGCCAACAGTGCTGCGATCACGATACTGACAGAGTGCCAAACGTAAGGCTTTGAACATGTCGTGTAACTGTCTGTCTACTGTCCATGTGTTTTATACGTCTGCTCTGCTCTCCCCAATGC
Organism: Protomyctophum bolini; assembly: GCF_963924005.1. Classification (NCBI taxonomy): domain Eukaryota; kingdom Metazoa; phylum Chordata; class Actinopteri; order Myctophiformes; family Myctophidae; genus Protomyctophum; species Protomyctophum bolini. The sequence goes on along the minus strand of NC_137881.1, from coordinate 26,429,530 downwards.
AGGGTCGTCGTGAGCGATGGAGTCCCTGATGAGTGCCGTGGCACCGCGTTCCCCGGCCGTGGCCAAGAAGCCGTCGGAGGTGGACTTCCGTTCGGGGGCCACCCTGGAGCAGCTGTCGGCCCATGTGTCGGAGCTGGTCGTCCTGGAGCAGGGCGAGTTCGGTGACCAGACGGCTCTGGAGGTCCACACTGCCAAGGACTTCATTTTCAACATGCTAGGTAGGTATGAGCGTCGAAACAATGTGTGATGTACACACTGCCGGCTTGATGACTGACTGATTTATTTTTAAAAATGTTTTATTTCAAAACCTTTTTGTAACTGTACTCCATCTCTGCTAACGATGACTGACTGTATGCAAGAGAGATATAATAGTGACCAATTTACATAGATTCAAAGTACGTAAGTCTGTAGAACCTCACTTGTAGTATAAACCACCAGCCTAAGGTGGACAACGTCCAAGCATTGCCAGCTACGTACATGCTGCTGACTGTCTCTGTTGCTCAAGCCACACTCCCTAACCTAATCTGTTTGGGTTCAATTAATAGCACAGGGAACTACTGTAGCTAACAGCTATGATTAGTTGTACTTCCCGTTTACGGAACAGAGCAGGAATTGTGGGATGAGAGAGACGGGAAGTGGAAATTGTGAAACAATTAAACATAATGACTGATTGGCGCTTCACTGCGTCATCAGAGCACTGCATAATGTTGAAGCCAGCTCATCTTTTTTGGTAGCGTGTCAAGCAGCGACAGTCAGGTTTTAGGTTGAAGCCTCATGTTGATGATCCGTTGAACATTGTCACTGCTACTGTGAACTTGGCCTCAGGCAACTGCATTTCTCTCCACACAAGCACAATGATACATTCCCTATTCAGTAGCTTTTGGAGCAAAAACAAGACATTGGTTGCACATGCTTCCTTCCAGCATACAGTAGGGTTGTTATTAAAAAAGAATGAAGAAAACAACCAATAGCCTCTGCAAGTAATGTAACAAACTGAGGTGTGTGTGCAATTTCAGGATGGCACCAAGCCCAGATGTCACAGAAAGGAGTGCGTTTGTTGAGATACACAGGATAGATAGCACGCGTTACGTGACGTCACGTGTGCGCGTGTGCGTGCGGCGTGCATGCGTTTGTGTGTGAGAGAAAGTGGTTACTGCCTCCCTGGACGAATAAATCAAATCAAAATGATAAAACATTGCCTTCTTATTGTGAAAATAGCAGATCTACAAGCTCACTGCGAGCTTATAGATCTTCTATATACAGTTATTTAAATGGAAAATATTTGTTCCGGTCAACTTCGAGTATCATTGATGTGGCCATTCAGAAAGAAAGATCCTGCACATCCTGCCCTCAATCAGTTAATTAAATACGCATACATCTACTTATGTTAACTGATAATTATTAAATGTTTGGTCATTTTTGGAAAACCTTCCACTACAATAACTAACATGGCCAAAATAGAGACACCAGCTTGAAAGTGGAAGTGGACATTATCCTATTAGTTTGGTGCACCGCTGTAGTGCAGACTTGATGTACTGTAATGGTTCACAATCACATTGCACATTTCCATTTGGCCGTAATGAATCAAACGAGCTAGAGCAAAAGAACAACACGAAACTCACAATCCAAAGCAATTAAGCTGATTTACTTTAATGGTCATTTCAGCAGGCAGGTTCTAAATGAAGTGTGCGTGTTTGTCCAATAGGTGGCACTCTCTCCCCTCTTCCAAGCTGCTTCCCCCTGTCAATGCTGCTCTCATATCTCTGTCTGTCTGTACCACCACAACACCACCCTCAACACTTTGGCCACCTTCCTAATGAATTCCAGGGGCTTTTTTCTTTTCAGCTGCCCTCTCGTTTATCTCTTTTACTTTGGTTCTGTCATCTCCCCCCTTCCTCCTCTCTCCCTGCTGTGTTTTCCACTCTCCCATCAGCATTTCCTTTCCTTGGCCTGCTGCTTCTCCCAACGGTGGGCCTCTCCTCCTCCTTTCCGTCTGTGTGCCAGCCAGAAAGCCTCAGTTGATCTAAAGTAAAGTCCCCCCTCTCCGTTTCAACGCATCATCTCCGAGACGATAGCTGTGGTACAGCCCCCATTAACACCCCCCCCCCACAGCCCACACACACACCACCCGTGTAGTTTGTGCTCGGGCTATTGTTTGCTGCAAAAATATCTTAAGAGGCGGCTTTTTTTGTTGCTAATCTAGTCAAATATTGGATTAGCTACCAGCCTGCCCCTGTGGATCTCTGAGCATCTCTTTCCTCTCTTCTCACACTCCTCCTCATCTTTTCTGGCAGCTGAAAGAGCATAACATTAACCACATACTGTACTGTGAACCCTATTCTGGAAATGGTGAACATTTTGTGAGAAATAGGCATAGCTAGTTTCTGCAATTTTCAGTGAGGACATTTGGTGTAGCGGGGGGAAAAAAGGAACCCCTGGGGGACCCCAGTTAAGTACCAGGGTTTAAATGGTTAAATGCATACATACATAGGCTGCCTCGCCTAGAGAGAGAGAAATAAATATCACATGAAATCACACGCTAAGAGCGTCATCAGCTCTGATGACACTGTCGGGATTGGGGTGAGAGAGAGAGAGAGGGAGCGCTTTCGCTCATGTCAAGGTGCATGACGAGACCCATCCCTCGTTGACTCTGTTCAACAGACAATATGGTCTTGTCACTTCAGAATGTAATAATTACATGTCTATTTTTTAAACCTATTTTTAAAGTCGAAGGGCTTAATATATAAAGCTCGGATCCTCACGGGTAATTTCGGGTAACTGCATTTCAGACGATCCGACCCAGACCCGCGACAATTTGGACTGGATCCGACCCAGTCAATATTTTGGGGCCCCGAACCGGCTCGGTTCTCGGTTCGGCTCTCGGGGTATTCGGTTTCCGGATGGACCCGTGCTGCCCTCTATCGTGTAGCTCCTTATATTCATATCTAGTCTAAAAAACTGAATTCAGATATTTAGCTCTCCCAGTGTGAGGTCCCATCATGTTTTTTTACTGCTTGTTTGCAACCCTGGTTCAAGACGAAGGGAAGTTTTTCCAGTAGTTTTTCCTCTCCCCCGGGGGCTGCCGCCGCTTGCTTGCTGGAGCGATCACAGAGGGAGGGGATGGGTATTTTTGTGTCCCCCTTGTTCCAGTAATCTCCCACTGGGACATCTCAGCCTCTGTTGCAAAATGAAAAACAAAACAAAAAACTCTGAAACAAACAACCAAATAACCCCCCCCAACAACTTCTGTCTGTGTATAGCTCTAACAGAGCGTATAGGGAGAGACGCCTTGTGTGTGTGATTCATGGAGGCTTACAGTGTGCAGTACTGTACCCCGTGGTGGGCTGTTCCGAGGACGCACGGGGCGCCACTGGGAACGAGCAAAACACAGCTCCGCCGCACACACAAACAAAGGCACAGGCTCACCATATGCATGCTGTATTTGTGTGAGTGAGTGACAAATAAACGCTCTTGAATATAGGTGTGGGCACACGCGTGCACGCGCCACAGTTTGTTCCATTACTTGCAGAGGCTTTTATATAAAGTTTGGGGCTGCACTAGCATTCCCCCACCGGGCTTTGCACTCTGTCAGAGATAGAAGAGGTAAAGAGATTACAAGCACACTCACTCACACTCACTCACACACACACACACACACACACACACACACGCTCGCTAGCAGAGAGAGTGCAGCCACCTTCCCCCAGCTATACCGCTCCGAGAAGCAACTGTTATTTAGACACACGGTGGGCTCTGTGAGTAAACAGTGTATGGCTCTGCCTGCGGGGAAATGTGGTCGGGGGGGAACCGTATACCCTACTGTATATACAGTATAGACTTGTATAGAAGCAATGTATGAGGAAGGCAGACGTATCTGGAGACAGAGGAAATACACTTGCCAAGGCCCACACATTCAGTTATGCCAGCACTGGTACTTTTACTACTTGTGACATCTCTGTGAAAGCGTCGGGTAAAAAGAGGACGCTTTTTTTATATAACATTGTCAAATGCCAGGCACGCAGCCCAGTTCCTCAGATACTGGTTTCAAAAGTATACGTATGGCCGTGCCAAAATGGAATACAGATTTGTTTGCGCTGGTCGTCCCCCCCAAGCGTCAACCTACCACTCTGTAAAGCCTGCGTGTGTCTTCCTACATCTCGGTTCTACTTCAGCAACAAGCCCCCTGTCCAACCCTTTCTCCTAACATTACATCAACTTTGGATAGTAATGCGGATGCTGGGGGCCGATCTCGAGGGAGGCGGCTGAGTGCCAAAAGTTCACCTTGAGATGAGTCGGGATAGAAAAACAAAAATCGAAATGAATAAGGGCAGCAAACAAGAGCCGCGTCGTGTCTCTTTTATGCCCTTCTGTGGGTGCATGTGTGTTATGGCTCCCTGGGTGTTTATGCATCCTCGGCGCTTTGGTGTTCCGCCCGCCTGCCAGCCGAGGTCGCGCCTTCCCATTTGGCTGACCTTCTTAAAAAAATAACACCCCAGTCAAGAATGAAGCCGGGGCCAGCACAAGTTCAGATTGGTACACACTGGTACAACTTCACTGTCCCCTCCTCTGTTTATATCTTGTTTTACCGGCGGCACTTGCTGAGCCAAGCGTGAATGTCTAGCGACACGCTCGCTGATTTGACTTGACACCGTCTTGACACCTCACATATCTGCTGGCTTGACTGTATTGGCAAATTGACTGCGATAGCTATAGCGAGCTGTTGTCAGCGTAACTGTTTTCCTCAGCTGCGAGATGTCTTCAGCCCGTCGACAGCTTTCAGTCTTGCTTGGGTAACACAGCTTTCATGGCGGCCTGAACTCTTTCAGACTTCCCATTGCTGCGACAGCGAGCGGCTGCTTCGACGCGCTCCCCCCCTTTGGGGGCTTCTGTTTACGATGCAGGCTGTGGGGGGCCCCGAGCGGGGGCCCCCCCCTGGGCCCACACTGGGCTGACTAATGCTGTGTTAAATGCTCCTATCTCCTCCACTTTGGATCCAGATGCCTGTGTGAGCCTGGCGGACCCTCCCCGGGGGCCCATCACAGAACATTGTTATTCTGTGTGCGCTCACCGGGGGCTGCATTTGATAACACAAGGCGAGGACCAGCATGAGGAATTGGTGTGGCTGCTGCCCTCTCTTCTCCCCGTTGTCTTTTTTCCCCCCTTCTTTAATGCACATACGCTCTCTTCTGCCTCTCATTCCTACCCCGCTTCAGCGCTCCGTGTAACTAATGTTGGACCTGAGGTTGTCCGGCGTTGACTCGATATGTCACACCGTTCATTAGAAACACAAATCATTTGGCTGTCGGGGCAGAAACCTCTCATCTCCATATGCATTGTTTGTGCTTTGTTTTTCGTAAAACGGCCCGCTTGATCATGCTACAGCGACGTCACACACCAAAGTAGGAGAAGTAGCAGATCCTCAACATTTTTTTTTTTTATTGATGAAAAGACAGACAACAAAACAAAAAATAAGACGAAAAAAAAGAACAAAAAAGGAGGAAGTCAAAAACAAAAGACAATGCTGCATTTTTCATATTACAAGATACATTAATTGAAATCCTCTTTATTATCGCTAGGCTGAGAGAAGAGATCCCACTTTTCCCACTTTCTATAGAACTTATCCTCTTGTAGTCTAAGTATGAATGTTAGTTTTTCCATAACATACAGTTCCTCAGTAATGTCCATCCATTGTTCTTTGGTAGATCCACAACGTTTTGAGCTTGTCGATCTGCTATTTTTGAAAATGAATCCAGAAGAATAACAAGTTTTGTTTGACATACTGTGAGGTTTCCACTTCAACAGAGACAAAGTGGTCTCAAGGGTAGCGATAATAGCTCATAAACCGTTGATCAAATATGCATAAAGAAAGTCATTCAAGGCTTTATGCACGTGCACGGTTGCACGCAGACATGCACAACAGGCTATTTAACCCATTTAGACCTGTGGTCGATTCTACAGAATGTCTTCTAAGACACCAGTCATCCCGCAAATACCTTGTTCCAACCACTCCCTTCCAAAAAACGCTACCAGAGCATCAAATCTCGCACCACCCGTCTCAGTAACAGTTTCTTCCCCCAGGCAGGCAGTCAGGCTGCTGAACAGCTGACCTTGAACTGCATTGCACTGTATTGGCACTTCACTTGCACTTTTTGTGTTTTTGTCTTTGCACTATAGATGTTTGTTTTTGTCCTGTGTATATAAGACTGAGAGTGCTCTGACTCTGAGCAAAAATAATTGTCATTGTATTTATACTCTGTATCTATACATAATATGACAAATAAACCTGAACCTGAACCTAAATACTGATGGTTTTCTGAAAAACCTACTGTAGGTTTCTATGTCTCAAACTCTCAAACTATTCCATGTCAAGGACCCTTTTAAAAATATATGTAATTGGCCACGGACCCCCATCTAAAAAGTATGTTGTTTCAGGGACCCGCAGGGATCGTCCCTGAGGGACCTCGGAGACCAGGGATCGTAGCGCCAGTGCCGCACTATACGAGCTTGTAGATCTGCTATCTTCAACAGCTAAAGTAGAACATAATGAAGGTTTCCCGTCCTGAGTGGGCTAATGATGAAAGTGAATTGAATCGTTCAGGAACATTAGCACCATTATTGTGACTCAACCAGTGGCTCTTTATCACAACAAAAGACTGTCGCCGATGTTTTCTGTTCCTTTCTGAATAAGTAATGCAATCAGTTTAAACATTGAGAGTTTTAATTGACCACCGTAATAGCTACATTACGAGAGGCAACGTGATTGATGTTCTTTCTTACATTTCTTTTTTTAATATTTGTTTGATACGGAGTCTCGAAATGGCATCGCATTTCGAGTGTTGCAAAAACAAAGCAGACTATATTTGAAAGTGTCCCTATACTCCCTATTGTGAATGCATTATTCAGCGAAGGCCTGCCAAAGGATTCTTTTTGACATTGTGTTGACGTGTAGCTCTAATAAGAGAACAAAGTCGGTGCATATACAGCTTTATAAGCCGGTTCTTGGCGCTGATAACAATTCAATAAAAAAGCCACTGAGTCGCAGAGGTTCAGGTGAGTGAATGAAGCCGAGGGAGACGTTCACTTTGTTCTGTTCAACTCCCTTAACCCATTTAGGCCTGATGTCGAAATAAAATAAACGTTCGCTCTGAAAGAATATATATACCACAATGTATTTGCGTAAAAAGTACAAAAGTATTGGCATCAAAATATACTTGGTACCAAAAGTACTCTAATATGCAGAGTGTACCTATTTCACAAGGTATCATTATGGCCAAAATGCATTAAAGTCTATTGAGAATAGCCCCATCTACAGGTTCACAGCGCATCGCGGCGCGTTGTGAGCTTGTAGGTCGGCGATTTTCAAATCGCCGAAGTTTAAATAGGGCTGAAGGGGTTTAATGTTAATAATGTACGTTTTGTAATCATACAAATCTACAAAGTAACTACATTTTTAAATAATTATGGTGGAGTGAAAAGTACAATATATTCCTTGAGATGTATTGTGGAGTAGAAGTAAAAGTATTACAATTGGAAAGTAAAAGTACCTACCGGTATATAAAAATGTATAAAGTAGTAGAAAAAACGCGGCTCCCTCACGCATTAGTCAGGGAGCCGTGCTTTTTCTTAATTACTACTTTGAGTACTACTTTAGCTACTTAATTACTACTTTGAGTAACAGATCTACAAGCTGTAAAGATGCAAATAGGGCCTCACAGTTCACTCACTGTATCGCAAACGACCTCTCATCAACTTAATGTATCTCATGTCGGCTTTATTTGGTTAATGATTTCCCTAATGCAAGCGTTCAACTGTCAATGGTAAATGGTGCATTTATGCGCCTTTATCCAAGGCGCCTTTACATAGATAGTGCATTACATTCACCCATTCACACACACATTCATACACAGTTGGCGGCGGAAACCATGCAAGGCACCGCAACCAGCACATCAGCAGCAATTAGGGGTTCAGTGTCTTGCTCAAGGACACTTCGACACTAACTCTGGGGAAGCCCGGGTTCAAACTGGGAACCTTGCTGTTACCATCCCGGAAACTCTACCCCTGAGCCACCGCCGTCCCAAATGCTCTCGAGAACAGCGAGGGGCCAAGTACAGTATTGAGCCCTGGGGGTCCCCGACCATCGAAGTTAATGGTTTTTTTTAGGGTTTTTTTTTTCACGATTTTGTAACCCATTTTTCACCCCTGTGTCAATTATCTAATGTGATCCTGGGCTCTACACACCCTCCGCCAACCTAGTCCCCATATATGGAGGACATGGGGAGAGCAACGGACTTGAACTCATGCTTCCTTCATGCCTGAGTGTCCAAGTTGCTCCTTTACACCTGACAGGGGGGGGAGTTTCCCTGGTTGGACGTAGCGCATGGAAGGAACACGTTATTCCAACCAGTTCCTTTCCCCTCCATCAGGCGCCCCAGCTGACCAGGGGAAGGCATTATAGAGACCAGGATTACTGCATGTTTTTTGTGAGGGTACCTACCCTATAGGGGACACAGGGAGAACATGCAAACTCCACACAGACCTCCACACACCTTTCGCCAACCCCGCCTCAGGGTTTAACAGGCTAATCGTAATCGAGGTAAAAGTTTGAAACAGCGGTAATATCAAAACATTTTAAATCGTATAGCTCCGCTCTGCTGGTAGATTTTCAGCATGATGTTACGTAATAATAAATCAGGCATAACAGTTTTGTCCATCTTTCACTATCTCTTTATTTCTTGGCGCTCTCACACGCCTCTGTCTCATTGATCTGTGGAGTCCAGTGGATGGGATTAAATAGGAGCACATCCATCCATCCTGTCTGTTTTGAATTTTAATCTCCCGTCTGGATGCAAGGCTTCATATTCGGCAAGAAGTTTAGAGGATCTCCACCTCTCGGCACGGGGGGGGGGTTGTGTGTGTGGGGCCCATCCTGGGTATTATCCGGAGCCCAGAGGATGCTGTGAAACATGCCGGTTAATGAGAGAACTGATACCATCTGGTTCAAACTGTTATTGGTCAAAGAAGGCCCATTTGCAAAGAATGGAATCGCAGCTTTCAGCTCAAGACTGTATTTATTTTAATGTTATTTTCCTGCATGTCACCAGTGGTGGAAACTAAGTAACTATAGTAGGTTCATGTATACTAAACTTTGATTGCCGGAGGGATTGGTGCAGGCGATGAGGAGATACGGCGGTGTTTCTGACAGACAGACATTCAGACGGACAGACATTGTCAGAATTATAGTATGATGATTATAGTATGATGATGATGATATGCAGGTCCTCCAGCTCTTTAACCCATTCTGAACGGGAACCCATTTTGGTGTTCGCATTATGTTATGCTTTAGCTATTGAAAAATAGCAGATCTACAAGCTCATAGCGCGCCACCGAGTGGCGCGCTACGAGCTTGTAGGTCTGCTATTTTTGAAAAATCGAAGAACGACTGACATTTTTATAGAATCTGATCTCAGGTCAGAATGGGTTCATCAGACCAGTGTGTGTCCAGTGGAAACCTCGTGTGAATCTGATCTCAGGTCAGAATGGGTTAATAAACAGAAAATACATTTTAGTTAGGAGAGAGTATATGCATTTATCGGCTTAATTTTCAATTTCAAATTTTGTCTGATCATCGTGTCATCACTTCCAATTTCACTCGTTTAATCTGTACCCTGTCTGAGTTCTCTAATCCTGATAGGATACAGTTGGTATCCTGACCTGACCTCATGCCTCCTTCTATGCATGAGGAGTCCAAGCTGCTTCTTTTCACCTGACAGGGGGGAGTTATCCTGGTTGGACATATAGCGCGTGGAAGGAACACGTTATTCCGACCAGTTCCTTTCCCCCTCCATCAGGTGCCCCGGCTGGCCAGGGGGAGGCAGTTTTAGAGACCAGGACTACTGCATGTTTTTGTTGAGGGTATACCTATACCCTACGGGACACGAGAAACGTCCAGTCTAGCCGTGGTGACTGGCATTCAGTCTCTGATACTAGCGTGTACCTAAATGTAAATGAATGTGAATCCAGTGACTTCCTCAAACATCTTAAGAAATCACGGAAGCACTGAGGGTCCCTGGTTCACACTTTAAGTCGACGGACTAAACACGTCAGTCGTCAGACCACTGGTATGAATGGTCCTGCCTCTTTCAACCTAGCATGGCATCACCGTTTTGGGCATAGGTGTGAAATTAAAAAAAAAAACCTTAACAAAACAGTGAAAAGATCAAAATGTTAGATTTGCTGCTGTTGTGCTGCATCTCCGTTAGGGTTTAACGTTTACATTTTAAGCGGGGCTTAAGAGATTAATATTGTCGATTGAATTATATGATATGAGACTAAAGTCAGCCCAATCCTTCTGTACCCTGCCACCAACGTGACAGCAATAACAATGACAGTTGTAACCCAGATTCATGTGCCACAGTGAGTGCAAAACTGAGCCCATGCAGGGCTGGGCAATATCACTTTAAAAGAACTATACGTTTAATGGACGATTTATCATTATTTTTCTTTAAGTCATTGACTTAAAACATTCTCTCTAGCTGCCCTTGCCATATATTCCAGGTGTTTTCAGTAAACCTTCATAGAATATGGCCTGGGCCGTGGCTCAGCGGTCCAGGCACCTTGGCTGGTAACCCAGTCTGACAGTGTGCCGCAGGTTCGACTCCCGAACCCGACGGCCTTTACGGCATGTCACCCCCCAATCTCTCTCCCCATTTCCCTCCATAAAAAAATGAATAAAATAAAGGCGAAAGCCACAAAACATTAAAATAATTCATAGAATATTATTATAACAATCTTGTAGAGTGGGGGAAAAAAACACTTGTGCCGCGGCGATAATTACCCAATAGAATGTGGCTTGTTTTCACCCGAAACCACCAGAAGGCAGAGAAAAGAGGATTTTTAGTAATCTTTTAGCATTATCCTATAAACCAGCTGAAACGTAAGCTTGCAGATTGGCTATTTTCACTATTTTGGTATACGTCACCTTTGTGGCCTACCAAAAACTAAGTTTACTAGTACAGGTTTAAGTGGTTATTAATCAGACTAATTTATTTAGTGGATTTGTTTGATAAGAAATTATATATATATATATAAAAAAAATACCCTGCTTTTTGATTATGCAATTAACCTACAGTACGGTACATGAGCCCGGTTTGGATTATTATATTTGTGGGTAATTCCCCAGCCCTAATGGGACTGCATGCTGTTAGAGTAGCTCTACAGCAGCTTGCCCTACATTTCAGTTGTTAAGCCATTTAGGCCTGACGTCGAAACATTTAAAAAGTCTTCTAAATGGTGACAGTTTTCTGAAAAACCTCATGTTTCTGTATCAGTGGTGCTCAATATTTCACCCCAAACATGATATGTAATTGGCCGCCGACCCCCATCTGAAAATATGTTGTTCCAGGGACCAGCAGAAGCAAAGATTTGAGTTAAAAACGTTCACTCTGAAAGAATATACATTCAAAGATTTGAGGCACATTTCCACGATTTTTCAAAAATAGCAGACCTACAAGCTCGCAGCGCGCCACTCGGTGGCGCGCTACGAGCTTGTAGATCTGCTATTTTTCAATAGCTAAAGTATAACACAATGCTTTCCGCCCAAAATGAGTTAAGCAGAGCCCCAACCGCCTTTTCACCAGAGCGCTGCGTTCCCATCATCATCGCCCGTGAGCCTGCTCTACCCCCTGCCGTTCCAAGCCCACGCAACGCCTCACCTTATTTGGTGGAATCCCATTTTCCAGAGATTTACGACACTATATTTAGACTCTATCACAAACTAGAGGCGTGTGGCTGAATATTCACATCTCCCCCTCCTCCTCCTCTCCTCTGCGGTCGTGATGAAAAGGGGACCTCTTTTTCTTTTTCTCCCACTGCTCCTGTTCCTGCTTATATGGGCGCCGTGACGGCTGTGTCACATTGAAGCCTCATCCTGCGTTTGCGTGTGTGTGTGTGTGTGTGTGTGTGTGTGCAGGTGCAGGCGTACAGCACCTTTTAGGTATGTGCTGCAGCTGCACATGCATGTTCGTTGTGCATGCTAATAATAACACATGGAGGCTTTGCGTGTGCATGTTCCAGTGTGTGTACGTGAGTGCATGACATGTGTGTTCTTTTACACGTACGTTAGACACTTGAGGTTGTCGAGTGCCAGTCAGTGACAGGCAGTTAGCGGGTTTCACTGCAGTAGCATCCTGACGTCTTCTTGTTTCTCTTATCTCTCTATACCGAGCCCATTAGCGCGGACAGCGCTGACCCGTGCCATATGTGTAAGCACTGCCTCAGTGGCGGACGGACGGACGGACGGTTGGTACAATTGCCGTGTCGCCCGGCTGCAACACGGATTCACTTCACGTGTGGGGACAGAATCTTTTCCGAGCAGGAACAACTGACTGTCAAAAGCTATAATACCAGAAGCTCCAGCGATGATTAACGGGGGGATCACTCACGTGACATGGGGGTTTTTGGCTCTTCCCCATTTAAATGAGTTTTTTTGTGTGGCTGTGAAAAATGTCCTTGCATTCCCTGCAAAGTCACCCTCTCTGTGCTGTCACACTGTCCCCTTAATGGCTATAGTCTATCCCATTCACAGTCGGCAGAGGAACCCTAGGTGGCAGTATACGACTGAGTAACGTTTTGTTCTGTGTGTGTGGGCATGAATCACTACTGTAACTATCCATGCCATAGACTATAGAGGCTAAAGACCATCATAAATATTGGCAGTGGGTTCTCTCAAACTGTTTAATTTTCAAGGACCCCCATAACTCTGAGAATGGTCCAAATGGAATCAAATGGTACCCCGTTATAAAGCTTCAGGGTCCATTTGTACCCTCTCAGAGTTACAGAAATGTTAGGGTCCATTTGGTTGGAACTCTCCCCTCCCCCCCCTCCCCCCCAAGGACCACTGAGCGTCCCTGGACCCCACTTTAAGAACCACTATATAACTGATGTTGTCTCGAGAGGCTCAAATAGCCGATCTACGAGCTCACAAAGTGTCGCAATGCGACATAATCGTGAGGTAGTACATTCTTTTTTTTTTACCATTTTTGGTCCACCGATAATGACATCCAAAACGGGGGCACCGGATTCAAATTGTTTAATTGTGTCGAGCGTGTAAACGCCTTTGGAAACGCACTCCATTGCTTTTTATACTTCGTCTCCCTCGGCAATCGTTCCCAATGTTGTTTTTCCCCGTGTCTCCTTTATTACAAACAAAACGTAATTGAGTGCAGCCTAGTCTCAGAACTGTACGCATCCATGTCTCGAGAGTGCAATCTGACGTGAGTGAAATCGTGAGTAAAATATGAAATTTGTTTCTGCAAAACAGGCATGTGTACAGTATATCGTATACCCAGGGTGAGGGAGAGAGAGATTATTTTAAAGCAAACACTTTTAACTCATATCTTTGTTTCTGGTGGTCCCTGGCCAAATACATATCATTTTGGGGATCCTTGACATGAATAGCGCTACCGTAGAAACTTAATTTAACGTTTTTCAGAAAGCCGTTAGTATTTAGAAGACATTTGTAGAATCGGCCTTGGGTCTATACTGACGTGTGTTGCCAGAGGAGCAGCATTCCATGTCTCATTATGTGTACTCGATGTCAGGTAGTCTGTTTTCATTTTAACACACCTGTGTTCAGAGTGGAAATGTACAGGCTCTTTTTCATTTTTAACACACCTGTGTTCAGAGTGGATATGTACAGGCTCTTTTTCATTTTAACACACCTGTGTTCAGAGTGGATATGTACAGGCTTTTCTTTTCATTTTTAACACACCTGTGTTCAGAGTGGATATGTACAGGCTCTTTTTGACTACGTATACGTAGGACAAAACCCAGAACCTCCCATAAACGGAAACCTTTCACAGACCATGTAGATCTAGTTCTAAGTGCAAGTTCTCATATATACTTTGACCTCCATCTGGAAACGGTACAACTGAATAAGTCAGACCTATACAGACATGGTATCGGGCGGCCTAATCAAAAATACTCGTATTTCTCTCAAATGGAAAGCATTTCAAAATATCAAAAGTGATTTCCTTATGGGATTATAATTATAATTCATGTCTGTGAAACCAGCCCTCTTCCTATGTTCCTATGCCAACGTGTGTGTGTGTGTGTGTGTGTGTGTGTGTGTGTGTGTGTGTGTGTGTGTGTGTGTGTGTGTGTGTGTGTGTGTGTGTGTGTGTGTGTGTGTGTGTGTGTTGGGGGGGGGGATAAGTATTGGGTGACTGGTGATGGCACCAGTCAGGATTCTAAAGTAGATTATTATATTCTTTGAACTAAGTACCCTCAAACAGGCAGAGGAACACTGTTAGTTCTTACAAAACCCCGAGCGATTGAGAGGGCCAAGACCTAGACATGGGCCCTGGAACACACCAGAGAATGCCAGGCTAAAATACTTGGCATCTGTTAAACTCGAACAATGCCGAGAAGCCCCTTTCTTTCTTTTTCTTTAACACTTTGAGGGCTTTTTTTATTAAAAGATGACATATGAAAAAACGGCGAATTAAAGACATATAAAACAAATAGCAGGTTTAGCGTATTACGAAGGGGGAGACGATGGACTCAATAGCGTGGAACGAACGCGGGTTATGCGGTCAACCGTGGTCTGTTTACTTTTGTCCAAAACGTTGGTGATTTTTCAGTATTCTAAGGGTGTGTTGTTGCTGTGTAGCTTGTGATGCTGATTGTCGCCAGTAAAAAAAAAACAAGGTGTTTGCAAGGAAGTGAAGGGTCAACATTCACCTCCGTTCTTTCTATGCAACAGGGAACGGGAGCCCAGCTGTCGGGGGCTAGGATCATGGATGTCTAGCCTTACCCCTGCTGAACCCTTCTCTCTCTCTCTCTCTCTCTCTCTCTCTCTCTCTCTCTCTCTCTCTCTCTCTCCCCCTCTCTCTCTCGCTCTCTCTCTCTCTCTCCCCCTCTCTCTCTCTCTCTCTCCCTCTCTCTCTCTCTTCCCTCTCAACGCTTCCTCCCTCTTTCTTTCCAACTCAAAGTCTGCCAGGTTTCAAAAATCCTAGTAATTGATTGGTCACATTTTGTCACAGGAGCTGAGCTCAGGCGAACAGAAAACAGGCACAGGGAGTAATTATGGGGGACCGAGGGAGCATGGCTTCCCCATTGCTTTTACAGTGCAGCTCAGGTGCCTAGGCTGCCAGCAGCAAAGTGGTTTTTAACCCATCACATTGTGGAGAGAGAAGCAGGCATTTGGAGAGACACAAAGAGTGGTGCAGGGGATGCAACTATACCAATTATTTTCTCAGCGATTATTCTGTCCATTACGTTGTCCCCCTTAACCAAATAATTAGAAAACGTATAATTTAATAAAAAAATATTCTACTTGACTTGCTAATACATTTATTTGTCTGATTCACCTTTGTAAACATCGGTGGGAAAATGGTAAAGATATCTCGTTTCAATCTCACAACTAAAAGCTCACAGATCCGTGTATTATTCCTCCACTGTGACTCATCTTTATTAACCCATTCTGACCTGAGATCAGATTCATACGAGGTTTCCACGGGACACACACTGGTCTGATTAACCCATTCTGACCTGAGATCAGATTCTAAAAATGTCAGTCGTTCTTCGAATTTTTCAAAAATAGCAGACCTACAAGCTCGTATCGCGCCACTCGGTGGCGCGATATGAGCTTGTAGATCTGCTATTTTTCAATAGGTAAAGCATAACATGATGCTAACACCAAAATGGGTGCCCGGTCAGAATGGGTTAAGGTTATAGGAATGCACACACGAAACACACGTGCACCAAATCCGTCCCCAAAACTCTCCCTGCTGTGAGTGACCTAGTTTTTCTCCGCTCGCTTTCAAACGAGGCCGTTCACGGATGGAATTTATGGCTTATTTAGTCTATGAAGCAACAGCCTTTTGTTTTTCTCCCTCGACAGAATGTTGGTCAAAATCGTTTATCTCTCTTTCAGACACACACACACACACCATCCCAGAAAAAACATCTCTCTCTCTCTCTCTCTCTCTCTCTCTCTCTCTCTCGTGTTGTCTCACTCTTATGGAGACTCTCGGAGACGTGAACACTGTACATAACTCACTGACATTAAAACGGCACGGATTGCCGCGCAGGGTTGTGCCCTCTTATAATTGGATGAGAGGAATCCCGTTAGGAGCTTTTTCTGGCCGCTGGCCACAGTAGCCGGTGGACCAGCGTGTCCCCTGTGTGCCCGTCTCTGCAGCCTGCACTCTGCCCATTAGAGAACCCAGAGAACAGATTCTATACAAAATATCTTCTGAAAAAACGTTATCAGTGGTGCACTGGGGCTCAAACGGGTGCTGTACTTAGTTTAGACAGTATTTGGTTTAGACTAGTCATTGGTTAGACCAGTCATTAGTCCTACAACTACAACCTATCTCAAACCCTCGCCCTAAACCTAACCTCCCACGGGGCAGCACACCTAAACCTAACCTATTCCATGTCTAACCAATGACTAGTCTAAACTAAGTATGCACCCCGCTCAAACTTTTGAGTGGTGCAACCACTCCCTTTACGGAGCTAAAGGTGTGTGTGGCTGGGTGGGTGGTTGTTGTTCCGGGGACCCCCCCCCCTCCCCTGAGAACGCCCCGGGGACCCCCCGGAGACCCCCACATGGTAACTCTCTCATTTCTCTATACCGTTTCGGACGTGGGGGCGGCTCGCCGGAAAAACCGGGCCGGCACCCCATGGCCGTGGTCCTGTAGGTCTGGAACTTCTGGGGGGACCCCCCCACACGGAGTTGCACCACTCACTTCACAAGGGTGTGATTTTTCATGTCAACCCAGCAGAATTATCTGTATTTGGCCGTGTACCCCCGTCTGAAAATGTTGTTCCATGGACCCCCCCCACCCCCCAGAAGCAAAGATTTGAGTTAAAAAAACGTTCACTGTGAAAGAATATATATTCAAAGTTTTGCACACATTTTCACGATTTAAAAAAATATATCAGATCTACAAGCGCGTAGCGCTATTTTTCCAACAGCTAAAAAGTTTAAAATAATGGTTAAAGGTTGGTTAAAAGCTATAAGGTGACGCAGACACGTCCTCGCAGATGCGACGACGCAAACACACACACACACACACACACACACACACACACACACACACACACACACACACACACATACTGCAGCTCTTCCATATGGGAGGGCTTATTGGTGTACCCAGTCATGCACTCCACCCCTCAGCCCCTTTAGGCTTTTAGTCAAGAGACCCAGAGCTCCCTCTTCTCTCGCCACAAGGCCGTCTCTCATTGGCTCCTCTCTGAACAACATAATTTACTTGGGCCGCAAGGGTGCCATTCCCCGGGGGGTCTCTCTAAAGCCCGGGAACTTTACAGCACAGTCAAAGTACCCATAAAGGGATTTGGCAGCCGAGACGTTTCTCATATAAACTGTTTTTTTTTAGAGAGTTTTGTGGGCTCTCTGTTTGGAAAGCTGCCTGCCTGACGGGGCCAGGGGAGGAGAGTGGAGAGAGGGGGAATCGATGAAATGTTACCGTTCTTGACAAGTGACTCTGTCTCACTCTTCTCACCCGTCCCTATATATATATATATATATATATATATATATATATATATATATATATATATATTCTCTCCTGCCTGTGTTCTTTATTCCCTCACAAGCTTTGCCCTCAGTTTGTGTGTCGAGCCAGTGATGCGGTGACTGTATACTATCGTTCAGCCAGCAGCGGTGGTGGCGGGGCAAAGGAGGAAGCTGCTACAGGGGGAACTTGTTTTAAGCGCGCAGCTGGTGTTGTGAAGTTCGCCGCCGGTCACTGAGGGAGCCGTTAACTTCACCGGCGTGCTCTTCAGTCAATATTACTGCCGCTGTGAGCTCATAAATATATGCAGTGCCTTTCCAAAAACAATCTATAGTTATAGTTATAGTATATATATACAGTATATATATGTCCCCTGTTCCTCACAGAGCACGGCTGTTCTCTCTCTTAATCTCTCTCGGTGTGTTGTCTCACACGTTCGGTCTCTCTTGTCTTGGATAAAACGTAGTGGCATCTTACATGGGCAACTGGCGACCCCGGGGGTCCACATGCGGCCCCCACCTTCACTTAATGTGGCCCCCAGGTTAATGTGGCCCCCAAGGTTAATGTCCCAACATGATATATTATTTATTTCAGCTGTTACAATTCCAAACATGCAAACACCCGTTTTAATTTCTTCATTCTAGTCTTTTATACGTCCAATGAATTTGCATTTAATTTCATAAAGTTATCATAAGTAACCTATAACTAAATGCATTTGTTTTGTTTTTTTGACTGCTGGTTTTGTTTTTTTGTTAGATTTTCTATTTGACAAAAAAAAAAGAAAACTACTGCTCTAGTGGGTCTCATGTGCCTCGGTCTCCCAGCACATGAGTTTGGTTTTGCCGTATAACACTTCCCGTTGGCGTGACCGATTGTCTTCTCTCTCTCCCCCTCTCCTCCGCCCACCACAGGCCTGGTGCAGAAGGTGGACCAGCGCCTCCCGGTGGCCAACGAGTACCTGCTGCTGTCGGGCGGGGCGCGCGAGGGCGTGCTGGACCTCAACCCCGAGGAGCTGGGCGACTACGCGCGCGGCGCAGACTACGACCTGGACTTCACGCTGCTGGTGCCGGCGCTCAAGCTCCACGACCGCAACCAGCCCGTCACGCTGGACATGCGGCGCTCGGCGCCCTGCCACTCGTGGCTCAGCCTGCGGCTCTGCGACTCGCACACGCTGGCCCGCTGGGGCGTCTGCTGCCAGGAGGAGGAGGAGGCGGGCACGCCGCCGGAGGACGAGGAGGAGGAGGACGAGGGAGGAGGAGGAGGAGGAGACATGGGTAGGGAAGAGGAGGGGAGAGAGGGGGTACAAAAGGGTGGAGGGAACGGAGAAGGTATAGGGGTGTACTACAGGGGGTGGGTGTCGTCCATAGCTTCTTAGGAGTCGGGAGCAAGTCAGTTTGCTTCATCGCATTTTGATTAGGCGCAAGCGTCTATCGTTGAAGGTGTTGTGAGCTGAAAATAGCCAACCCAAAAGGGGGTCATACCATCAGTCTACAGTCATTAGTCAGACAAACCTGTGCTGCAGGTTAAAATTCACCCGTGTTACGGGTTAAAAATCACCCGTGGTGGGACGCCCTCTGGCCAAGTGGTCCAGGCGCATGCCACATATAGGCTTTGGCCTGACAGCGTGTCGCGTGTTCGAGTCCCGTTCATGACGACCTTCGCTGCGTGTCTCTCCCCTTCTCTTTCTCCCTCTTTCCTCTATTTTCACCTGATACTATCAATAAAGGCAGAAAAGCCAAAAACAAATCATAAAGAAATTAAAATAAATCACCCGTGGCTCCCGACATGCGTGGCAGGTTAAAACCAATCCGTGCTGCTTGGTAAAATCACCCGTGGTTTCCTGCGAGGTTAGGTTAGGGTTTGGGGAGGGTGTCTCACTAATGCTGTGTCTGATGCTTTGTGAACTAACAGAGCTATATTCAAGCTGTCGTGCATAACCGTGAGAGCAGGGAGGGAAATGTGGCAAAGTGGCATATTTTGGCTGCTTGAATCTGGCCTCTTTAATTAGCCCCTTCTAAGAGGGCTTAGAGAGATGTTGGTGTTCATGCAAAAGAACAGCTAAATAAATGGGACAGTAGGGACAGAGTTCAGTTAGAAATCAGAAATGTACTGGAGAATGTAATGGAAAGAGAGATGAAGGAATGGGCAAACAATGAAAGAGATTAAGAGAGAGAGAGGAGCATGAATGGAAGGCTTGATAGTGGAGGACGAGTACAGGAGAAAGATGATGAAGAAATGGGCAGCGACAGCGAGGGGAGATTGAGTTTGTTTTAGGCTTCACCGTCAGGGGGTAATGTGATGAATGGCGTTTGTCCCCAGTCCGCGCCCCAGTAATCCTTCGCCTTTACATCACAGGAGGAACACTTCCCCTGGAAATAAGCACCGGAAACATTTATCGAGTGTGACTTTGCGTACAATAACGTTCGCCTTCTCTCCAAAGCGTGTGACTTTTTCCCCACCTAAAATAAAGCAATGACATTTAGTGCTATGGCTCTCTTTTATATACAGTACTCTGTTTACTATATTCTTACTTTATCTCCAATTTTAGTTTCCTACAGTTTATGTACAGTACTTAACAGTAAGTAGTGCAAGTGGTTCCACGACTCGATGCTTCGTACAGAACCGTAATGCTTAGTAATGCTGGCAGTCTTGTAGAAGCCGGAAAGGCAGGGAGAGTCAAAGGTCTTAGTTTATCCTGTGGTTCATTCAGTTTCAGCTTCACCCAGCTGGTGGATGCGCAGGTGCTGCTCAGAGGGTGGGGGGGGGGTCGTTAGGGGTTAAGTGAATGCCTTAGTGTAAGTGCGTAGCTCAGGGACACACAGACATGGCTATCGGACCAGGAGGCAACCCGGTGAGCTTCTGATTTACAAGACGGCATTTCTACCCTAAGCTACAGCTGCCCTTACAGGCTTGACGTCGAAATTAAAAAAAGAAAAAAATAGAAATCCTGACACTTTTCTGAAAAACCTTATGTTTCTGTATCAGTGGTTCTCAAAAAAAGTCATTTTACACTTGGTTTCATGCTGAAAATAGCAGATCTACAAGCTCACAACGATTGTGTGTGACACGTGTAAAATCAGTCATTACGACGGCATCAAGGCCCGCCGAAATACATGCTAGTTGACTAAATCAACTGTCTATTTAGTCGTTTTTAAATCGTATGACATTTAATCAACTAGAAGTAGACCCAACAGTAAATAATTCCAGGTGACTAAAATGTGACTAAAAACTAAAAATCTAAACTTGCTGTCAAAATCAACACAGTTTAGTTTATTAGTTGTTTTTTTTTCCATACAAAAAACATTCTTAGTTCATCACAGTTTTTTCTTTCTAAAGGCCTATTCATAGTCTGTATTTTCGGTGGTGAGGTGCCCACCGAGCTGAAATAACGTTGAGCGGTGGTGAGTAAAAACAGAGAGGGCTGGAGCGGTGGCGGTGGTTTGCTCTTCACCGCGGCTCGTGACGTCATGTTGTAGTTCGGTGGTCACCTAACCACCGAAAATCCAGACTATGTATGAGCCTTTATTCTGGGGAAAAAAAGTATAGACTGAAGCCTAGGCTTATTACGTCTACCCTTTTGTCATTTAACTTAAAATAAAAAGAAACCAATATATGTATACCCCTTTTACAGGTTTTCAGTTCATGTGTCTTATTTCTACTGAACAATGTAATAATCAAGTAAAAGAATAAAATAGAATTGCTTACATGCCTTTTTTCCCCTAAAAAACAAGCAAAACAATATGCTAATAATAGTCACAGTAGTAACATTTTCACAAAAAAAACACTGCTTCATCACGTCCATCCGTCCGTCCCTCCACAGGTGGAGGCTCCGCCCCGTCCTCCCTGGGCTCTCCTCACCACCAGTCTCTGGACGGCTGCTACTTCTCCCCGTCGCTGGTGGCCGACTGGTTCTGGGGCGTGGTGAGCGAGGCCGTGGACGAGCTGCGCCGCTGCCCCCAGAGGGGCATCCCCGTGCCCGAGAGGCTGGAGAGGAACGGGCCCCTCGCCACCATCATCCTGCAGGTATGAGGGTCCTTTCTTTTTTTGATCCCACGATTTTGTAACCGATTTTTCACCCCTGTGTCAATTATCTAATGTGATCCTGGGCTCTACACACCCTCCTCCAACCTAGTCCCCACTTGAACTCATGCTTCCTTCATGCCTGAGTGTCCAAGTTGCTCCTTTTCACCTGACAGGGAGGGAGTTTCCCTGGTTGGACGTAGCGCGTGGAAGGAACACGTTATTCCAACCAGTTCCTTTCCCCTCCATCAGGCGCCCCGGCTGGCCAGGGGGAGGCAGTTTAGAGACCAGGATTACTGCATGTTTTTTGTGAGGGTACCTACCCTAGGGGACACGGGGAGAACATGCAAACTCCACACAGAACACCCGGCACTCGGGTGGAGGCGCAGGGGTAAAGTAGTAGTCTAAACTAAAGCCTGTACCCCCTGACAGCGGGTCAGTGTTGAGTGGGAGGCACCACCATGTCCTACCGGTGGGGACTCCTCCTCACTGGCAAGTGAGACTAGGGGTACTACTGGCTAATAGTAGTAGAAATAGAGAAATGTGCGAGAGAGATAGAGGATGAATTGGCATAATTAATTTACTGGGAATAAAAGGAGATAAAAAATGATTGGCTACTCTAAAATGAGAAAACTAAAAATGGCGTAGCAGCCCTAAGGCTTAACATACTGTTACGATGACCCACATTCCAACTAAAAAAAATAAAGTATACATTTTATTTAGGGCGCCTCTAATAACTGCATCGTAATCTTTGCAATTCAAAGGCAGCATATTAACCCATTTTTGGTCGGGAACCCCTTTTGGTGTTAGCATTATGTTGTGCTTTAGCTATTGAAAAATAGCATATCTACAAGCTTGTAGGTCTGCTATTATTGAAAAATTGTGAAAATGCGGCACACATCTTTGAATATATATTCTTTCAGATAACTTTTTTATTTTATTTTGACGTCAGGGGGCTAACGAACCAATGACTTTGGACGTGTGCTCTTTGGCTATTGTGCTGATGTCTTCCCATGTCGTCTGTCTGTCTGTCTGTCTGTCTGTCTGTCTGTCTGTCTGTTGTCTTCCTCTGTAATGTATTTTTTGTTGTCATTGATGTTTTATGTGTGGCTGTAGCTGGGGTGAAAGCCCAAGACAAATTTCCCTTGTGGACAATAAAGTTAACCTTGACCTTGTCTGTCTGTCTGTCTGTCTGTCCAGGCTGGCTCCAGCCGGGTGCTGTACGACCTGCTGCCCGTGGTGTCCTTCCGGGGCTGGCCGGCCGTGGCCCAGGGCTGGCTCACCGCCAACCACTTCTGGGACGGCAAGATCACCGAGGAGGAGGCCATCTCCGGCTTCTACCTGCTGCCGTGCTGCTCGCCGCTCGGAGGACGCCCCGACAGGGAGTGGAGACTGGCCTTCTCACGCAGCGAGGTGAGGCCGCCACGCCAAAGTGTTTCTGTTGACTATACAGCCCCCAAACCACACCAAAGGGTTCTGTTGACTATACAGCCCCCAAACCACACCAAAGGGTTCTGTTGACTATACAGCCCCCAAACCACACCAAAGGGTTCTGTTGACTATACAGCCCCCAAAACACACCAAAGGGTTCTGTTGACTATACAGCCCCCAAAACACACCAAAGGGTTCTGTTGACTATACAGCCCCCAAACCACACCAAAATGGTTGAGCCCGGAACGAGACGGTTTTAGCCGTTCATCCCAGCGGTTTGTTATGTCCTGTTGCACGTCGTTTGGTTGCAACAGCTGCAACGAGAGCACGTTACCTGGTGATGTTCTTCTTTTTTTATTATTCTTTATTTAGGGACATCCACAATCATATTATACAACCATTTTTCAAATAGTGTTTCGTTGTCCACAGGCTGTTTTTTTTTTTCTTTCATTTTTAGACCGGAACAAAAAAAGAATAAGAATAAAATAAAGCATATGGGAGAGATGGATGATGTGTACAATACAATATAACACGCATAGGGAGACATAAGGGAGTATTTGAAACCGTGAGCAGTAATTAAAATAAAAACAACAGAACCAAAAAAAAGAGACATGAGTAAGACAGGATCATTCAATCCTTGCCGCTACAAAATCTGGTCGCAAAGGAATAATATATTCCACCCAATTAGACCAAAACTTTATACATTTCTCCTTCTGCAGTCTGAGAGAGTAAGTGATCTGTTCCATATTATAAATATCATTTACTATATCTATCCATTCTTTTATGGATCCTGGTGGTGTTCTTGTACTGAGTGCGATCCTTATGCCCAAAGAGTACCGGTATAACCCATTTTGACCTGAGATCAGATTATAAAAATGTCTTCTACAGCCTGACAGTTCTCTGAAAAAGCTATGTTTCTGTTAGTCGTTGTTTCAAAAATAGCAGACCTATCACTGAGGTCGAGGAGCAGCAGGAGAGAGGTCCTGTCCGCATACATTGCCATTAGCAGATCATTTGACACTTTTAACCAGAGCGGTTTCTGTGGAGTGGTGGCATCTGAAACCGGACTGAAAATTGTCAAAAAGATTGTTACTGCTGAGATAGGCTGTAAGCTGACAGGCAACAACTTTTCCCAGCAGTTTTGACATAAATGGAAGATTGGATATTGGAGGTTGGGAGGCGGCTGTGGGTGAAGCGGTAGCAGTGCTCTTAGTCTGCTCTCTAATTGACTCCACTTTGTTGTTGAAAAATTGAAGGGAATCTAGGGGATTGATGGAAGGGGGGGAGCTGGGGGAGTGGTTTTGGTGAGGTTGGCGATTGTGTCAAAAAGTAGTCTGGGGTTGTTTTTGTTGTTGGCTAGTATTAATGTGGAGTAGTATGTGTTTTTAGCTTCTTGTAGAGCACATTTATACGTGTGTATTCTATATATATATATATATATATACTCATCCCATGCCAAGTGAAAAACCTCAAGCTTAGTTTTACGCCATTTTTGTTCAAGGTTAAGGGCTCATTTTGCCCCGAGATCAGATTCTAAAAATGTCTTCTACATCCTGACAGTTTTCTGAAAGTCGGTCTTCGATTTTTCTAAAATAGCAGACCTACAAGCTCGTAGCGCGCCACTTGGTGGCTTGTAGATCTGCTATTTTTCAATAGCTAAAGCATAACATAATGCTCGATCCTTCCTACTCCTGAACTCTGCCAAATCAGAGATGGTGCTAGTCGGTCCAGGCAAACATACCCATCTGTTCAATAACATAACACTCAACCTGGATGGCTGCCCGACAACCCACAAACCAACAGTCCGAAACCTAGGAGTCATTTTTGACACATCTCTATCTTTCACACATAAAAAGCACTACAAAATCTGCCTTCTTCCATCTGCGCAACGTTGCTAGAATCCGTCCAATACTCTCACTTCCCGAACTCACCTCAAGAATAGATTACTGCAATGCCCTCTTCTCCGGTTTACCATCGACAGCAACACATGGTCTCAGATTAATCCAAAACGCAGCAGCTAGCTAGAGTACTCACCAGAAAAAGGAAATTTGACCACATCACACCAACACTAATAGAACTACACTGGTTACCCATACAGGCCAGAGCCCGCTTCAAGATACTCCTCCTGACCTATAAAACCTTAAACGGACTCGCGCCACCTTACATGTCCAGTTAAATAAATATATACATCCCTCCAAGACCACTAAACGCTCTCAGGATGCTGGAAAACTCACAGTCACAACACACGATAAAATAACGGTTGGGGGCAGAGCTTTCACACGTCGTGCCCCCTTTCTCTGGAACGCTCTCTCCCTCAGGATGTCAGAAATGCAAACTCCCTGGACATATTTAAGACACCTTTTTTCTGAAACTGAACTGTTAATTGAATTCAAGAGTCCATTTCTCCTTCCTTTGCACCATTCTCTGTCCCTCCTGTCTTCCTCTCTTGTTCCTCTGTAATCCAACAGTGTCCATCTCTCTGTCCGTCCTCCAGGTCCAGCTGAAGAAGTGCATCCCCTACCCCATGGCCCAGGCCTTCCAGGCGGCCAAGGCCGTGCTGTCCCGCGTCCTGGCGCGCCCGCGCACCGGCCTCAGCCCGTACCACCTGCGCACGCTGCTCTTCTGGGCCTGCGACCGGCTGCCCCCCGCCTACCTGTCGTCGCCCGACGCCGACACGCCGGCCCGCCTGCTCCTGGGCCTCCTGGACGACCTGGCGCACTGCATCCTGGGCAAGAGCTGCCCCAACTACTTCCTGCCCCAGTGCAACATGCTGGAGCACCTGACGGACGGCCAGGCGCTGCTGGTCGCCCGCAAGCTGGGCCACGTGCGCTCGGACCCCGCCGAGCACCTGCGCGCCGCCGTGGACCAGGCGCGGCAGGCGGGCCAGCTGAAGAAGGAGGCCATGATGGCGGCGGCCGCCACCAACGGCTACGGCGGCTCGCCGGGCCACCACCACCACGGCCACCCGGCCAACGGCATCATCTCGCCGTCGGAGGACAAGCTGGCCCAGCGGCTGCAGCAGCTGGTCACGGAGAACCCGGGGAAGTCCATCTCCGTCTTCCTCAACCCCGACGACGTCACCCGGCCTCACTTCCGCATCGACGACAAGTTCTACTGATTGTGCCCCCACCGCGACTTTGAAGTGTGTGTGTGTTTGTGTGCTTGCGTGTGTGTGTGTGTGTGCGTGCGTGTGTGCGTGTGCGCGTGTGTGTTCGTTTTATATACTTAACATGCCTTTCTAAAACGCACTGTACTTTGAGACACGGCGACAGAGAGCCGGAGGCTCAGAGACTTAACAGAATCGTGTTCTCTGAACACCGCAGGCCAAGCACTGACACTCTTCCTTGATCTTTCCTTCTAGAAGCTAAACGCTAACGACGTTAATTCTACGGAGCTATGTTGCTGCACAGACTCTTCAAAAACCAAAACAAAAGAACTACACATCCTAACGACAGGGTGACTCTCTCACTGCCTGTCCCCCCCCCCCCCAATGGAAGGAACAACAACAGCAGTCACGTATGGCGACGTCGTAACCAACAATAGTCGTACCTCAGAAATGCAAGCCGTGGAGCTCGTTGCCGTGGAGACAAAAGTTGTTTTTTTAACCAGACTTTTCAGCTAGCACTGCAAAAACAAAGAACATAAGAAATGTTAGAAACAAGGGCCTTCAGAGGACACGGTAAGGAGTCTGGGTTGATTGTGTAAGACTCACCCCTAAGAGTCTTTTACGCATAAACGGTTTCGAGAAAAACACCCCCGGAATGCAGAATTCCTCCCTTTTTTATATTTTGGCCCCTGTGTCCTCCTCCTGACTGTACTCCTTTTCTTTCATTCTCTTTCTCAGGTATTTGTAACGTTGTTTCTTTTCTACGTAAATGACTTCATATTTTTGCTGAAGGGTTTTAGGTCGTCCTTCGTATCTCGATGGCGGCGCCCCGCCCCCTTTGATCGGTCCTGCATATTTCAGCGTTTCGTTGCGTCGGCGGAATGTAACCAAAGAGCTTTGAAAGAAAGAGCCCCCCCCCCCCCGCATTTTGTTGGAATCGGTGTCGCAAACCCCTTAACGTTCCATTCGTCATCTCTCTCGATCATCAAACCGATAAGGTGCTCACGCATCATTGATTTTCCTTCTTTATCCCTTCAAAAATCTGTGGTCGAGGTGTGTGGCAATGAATTTATATAAGCCAGTCTTTAAAAACAAAATATATATACAGTATATATATACTAGTACTACTGAACGATTTGGAACTGCTCTCGTGAATTATTATTATTTAACATTTTGTTTCTGCCATTCTTTTGGGGGTACCTTTACTTGAACTAAAAGTTCCGGTCTATATATCTATAGCGAGATCTTGACATTATAGTGAGCCCTCGAAAAGCCAATGCAGAAATACATTCACCTGCTGTACAAACAACCTGAAGATCAGATGTTCTCTGGTTGACTTTGTGGAGAAATGAAGCATCTTTTTTAAGAGATGTCAAGTAGACAATGCGTGTGTTTGAATAGCAGAGAGGTATAGGCTAGTTGACCACTTCTCCCAGGACATATCGTTAAAGGTTCGAAATGTTCAAACATTTTGATTTTTCTAAAAAGTTCACGTGTGTTGCATCGATTTGTGACATATCGTGACGCTTGTAGATCAGCTTTTTTTTTAACAGGGCTTAAGTGGTTAATTGGCTCAAGTGGTGGCGGCTGTTGCTCATTAGCATCGTCGTTTAGCAACTGTCGAAGATGCCTTTGTGTGACGCCATTCGGTACTCGACTTTTATGTGCCACGGGCTAGCTAGTATGTGGGGGAAAATCGAATGGTTTAACTGTGTGTTTGTGTTGGAAAGGCTCATTCGCGTGACTCAAATTCGATTTGCGGGACACTCGACTGGCTCCGATAATTGCCCACCCTCTCATCTGCTTGGTTGGTCCGTTTTAATGAGCGTCTGTGTGTGTGAGTGTGTGTGTGTGCGTGCTTGTGTACATGTGTACGCTATACGTGTGCAGGATTGCAGACCAGCCCAGTGAATCAGGCCTGTGGTGCATGTCAGGCAGTCGCTGCTGCGCCCTATCTGGTCTAGCCAGATGTGAGGCAATCACGGGGGGGAATGGAGGGATGGATGGATGTAAGGAGAGCGGCATTAGGGTGTCTGTATGGAGTGATGCTACTGTGAGGTGGGGGGGGCGCATACAATACGGTGGATAGTGATAGATGAATGGATTGATATACAGTATATATGGTAGATGGATGGATATACGGTATATGTGGAGAGACGTGTGAAGGATGGATCAATGTATGTGGGAGAGAGAGGAATGGGTACGTCGTGGATGGATACGGCTATATGGAGAAAGAGAGATGGATGGAAAATCAAAATGTAACACATCAGATTGATGGCGAGACAGGCTATACTATAGGCCTCTTTGAAGTGATTTTCAGTATAACGGAGAAGGTGGGCGTCCCGTGGCATTGGATTCTCTCTCGCTCTGTTGATCTGTTTTTTTCTCTCTCTCTCGTGTCTTTCTCATCCCACCTTTCCTCGTACATATTTGAACTCTCTCTCTCTCTCTACTTGTGCTCCGATCCGTGATTCTCGTCTCCCATGTTCCATCATCTCTCCCCCCCCCCCCCCCCCCCCTCTCTCTCTCTCTCGTCCTCCAACTTCAACCCACAAGAGGACCCCTATCGGATGCTTGTCCACACTTGATTAGAAGACCCCCCAAGAACAGCTGGTACCTTAAGTTCACTCTAAATGTCACAATATTGCACCTCTGTTGAACTGGTGAACATTAATAGTGGAAACGGATGGACTCACCGCGACCGCCGACTGGAGTCGTTTGCGTGGCTGCTAACAGGCCACACGTTTACTGCATAGAATTTATCAGCCCTACATTTGTACAGCAGCTTATACAGTCAATAATAGTGTGGTGCAATGGGGTGGGTGTAGATGTATAGGTCAATTTATACTGGCACTTTGATTGTGGTTCTAAAAAGCTAGAGTGCTTACTACTGAATTCAGAAGCGTGTGTGTGTGTGTGTGTGTGTGTGTGTGTGTGTGTGTGTGTGTGTGTGTGTGTGTGTGTGTGTGTGTGTGTGTGTGTGTGTGTGTGTGTGTGTGTGTGTGTGTGTGTGTGTGTGTGCGCGCGTGCGTGTGCGTGCGTGCGTGTGTGTGTGTGGTCAAAGTTAAAAAATTCGAAAACCAAAGCAGATCAGTACAGAATTAAGAATATGAATGAAATATGAAATTAATACTCATTTTAAGTATCAGACTGGATGGTGCGTTTATATACTTTTCTTGGTCCCTTTTTCCAGCATGTCGTATAACCATCGTCCTTTTTCCTGGCATGTCATGATAACAGGCGAGCGTTTGCCGAAACTAGCCCATCTATAAGCTCACAACGCTCTGTGAGCTTGTAGCGCTGTTTATTTCCTCCACTAATCCTATGTCGAAAGATGTTCGTCGACTTTTTCCACTGACGAAAACTAAATGGGGAAAACTAAGCTATGATGACTAAAACTAAATATAATTGACAATTGTGTCAACAAATAAAAACTAGACTAAAATGTTAGGAAGGGACTAGTGGACAAGCGTTCCAGTATACGTAAAAGACAAGTCATTTGCATGCTGGCGCGTTGTGAGCTTTGTAGATTGGCTATTTTCAGCAAGCGTAAAATCAGTCATGATGGCGTCAAGACCGACTAAATTAGTCGACTAAATCAACTGTAAATTTAGACGACTAAAAATCGTATGATATTTAATCGACTAAAACACTAAGACATTCCAGGTGACTAAAATGTGACTAAAACTAAAATCAAGACATGCCGTCAAGATCAACACTGCACTGAAGAGATGTGGTGTAGTATCCCTGGACAACTCAGTATATTGTTGTTGCTGTTGTTAGACCTCCTATCTCCATATTCTTCTCCATAACCTTTTGTGGTCTTTGGTAAATTAAAGTCTTACTTGATCACACTACAGCTTTCACACAAAAGCAAGTAGCAGATCCACTGTGAGGCATTTTTAAGCTTGTAGATCTGCTGCTTTTGCTAAAAAGAATTGACATTTTTTTAATCCTGAAAAGTAACAGTTTTGGACATATGAGGTTTCCCAACAGGACCATTATAGGGTTTAATTATTATTTATTTTATTTTGCATTTGTTTAAGGTGAGACTGTTATTTGCCCTAAATGAAAAAAGTATTTTCGGACTGCCACTGCCCCTTTTCAACAGTTTGACAGAGTCATTGAAGTTCCAAATGTCTTGGGACGTGCGTGTTCACTTTGTACCTTAATTTAAAACGGGCCTATAGTTGGAGATTAACCAAACACCCGGAACAATCCGTTTTGTCTGGGCCGAAAATCAAAATGTACACAACAGATCAGATCTTGCCCCATTTACACTGGCAGACAAATCTAGATCTGAAAATCCGATTGGTTTAATTTAAATGAGTCCAACGTGACTCATTTAAACGAATCCGATTCCAATCTGAATGTGGCTCAGATCTGATTCGTGCTGGATTTGGCTAGCCAGTGTAAATGTGGCCTTATAGTGCAGATTATCTACTCTTGTATATCACGGTGACTGAATTTTAGACATGTATGCAATCAACAACAAAAAAAAAAGGAAGAAAAAAATATATATATGGAAAATCCTATGGAATTTACAGTATTGTCATATTTATACTATAGTCAATATATGGTTATAATTTGTTTATGTTGTGAAAAGGTGGGGGGGAGGGGAATCAAGAACATGCTGCCCAGGGGATTGCATGGAATACCAATACGTACATTATGCTATTGTTTCATGTCCACACAACGATGGGTCAAAATCCACTCCTAATGCTAATGATATCTTTATTACATCAGGGGTCTTCATCGGGGGGGTCAGGGACCACCTCAGAGTTTTATATTTGAACACTTGAACCCTATAACATCCTTATACTGAGGAGAACTTTAGCCAAAGGAAAAAAAGGAGCAAACCAAGTACATAATAGTGAAAGGTCAAATTTACTAGCTGGTATTGAGGGTTCCAAGTGGTTAAATGTCTGGGGGGGGAAGAAAAAGAAAACATGAATTCACACAACACTGATGGTCAATGAAATCTGCAACACGATGCTATAGAATGTAGTGGGGGTCCCCACTTCATCCGTCTCAGTTAAGGGGTTCTTGGCCTGAATAACGTTGAAGACCCCTGCCTTACATGTCTGTGCTTAAACTACTGATGGTCCTATATACTGTACTACCTAAAGAACATGTCATTAATCTCCATATAATTACCACAAACCAAACAAATGCAATGAATGTAACTCTGGTTTGCCTGCCCAGGCAATTTGGTCCCGGTTGAAACGACACAAGCTGTGTCGTTTCAACAATCAATGTCACACTATCTCGACAGAATGACTAGCCTATCCAAGTGCTGAGGTTGTGTGAGCTGCAGCCATTCTGCTGTAATGGAATACTGTTCTTTTAATATCTCTTTTCTAACTTGAGTTCTTGCAGTACGTCTTTTCAAACAAGTGCATTATTATTATAATTATTATTTCATCATTGATTTTGCTGTATTTATCTTTATTTGCTAAGTTGATATTGATCTATCTCAAAGGGTACTGCAGTAGCATGAAATAAATCACTATACATTTCAAATCCAAATGGCCTGTCGCTGTATTCTGTATCATTGTGATAACATAATTTTTAATGGTTAAGTGTTTTATTTTTTTAGATTAACATGAAATATTAGCTAATTGAATCATTAAAAGGAAAAATGCCTTAGCTCTCTCCCCTCAGTAAATCAAGTTTATGGTTTTATAATGGCCTCCCGACAAGGTTGGTTTGTCTCGCAATACCGTCTGATGTCAACAGAGGGTGCTCCAACACAGGCTTTGTTCCTGCAGGGTTCCACACGGGCCTGTGTCAGAATGGGATTCCACAGTGGTGGAAAAAAGTATACTTATATTTGTTACTTAAGTAAAAGTATCGATACTGCAATGTAGAACTACTCCGTTACAAGTAAAAGTCCGGTAATCAAAATGTATTTACTTGAGTAAAAGTTACAAAAGTTTATTGTTATCAAAATGTACTTAAAGGTACCAAAAGTAAAGGTACTCATTGTGCACAAGTTGTATTAAAAATGTTTTCAAATAGCAGATCTACAAGCACACAATGCGTTGCAATGCAAAGCATTGTGAGCTTGTAGATCTGTTATTTTCAAATGGCCAAAATGTATAGGGCTAAAGTGGCTAAAGTGGTTAATGTAGCCTATGTTTTGTAATAATAAACCAAGTAACCACCAGTAACTAAAGTTTTCAAATAAATGTAGTGGAGTAAAAGTACTGTATTGTGTACTGAGATGTAGTGGAGTAGAAGTAAAAGTAGTAGAAATTGGAAATACTCAAGTAAAGTACAATAACCAAAAAGAAAGTAGTACAGTACAGTACAGTACTTGTAATGTACTTAGTTACTTTCCGTGTGTGTGTACGTGTGTGTCACTTGCAGCACAGATCAGATGCTCCAATTCTGCATTATTCATCGTTGCTGTCAGATGGAAACATTGGAAAAAATGTCCAATGCATCCACCAGTCAGTGTTATTAATTCACATGCTCTTGGTTAGATCTTTATAAAAACCCACAGACAGACTTAACCACTAAAGGTATAGTGATTTTCTTTAAAGTATGTGTTAAAAAGCTTTATATTGTGATGGTACTCATTGCTATATAGTGTCTGTTCAGTATCAGGAGTCTCCATGTCTCTCCATCTTTTTATTGAACAGAAAATGCATTTTCAGAAACTGAAACTTGGATAGCGATTTTCAGGATATATAAAGATCAGGACACAGATTAAACAAGTGGAATTGTGATGACACAAAGAAATTAGCAGACAAATTTAGAACTGGAACACTATGAAAATTATAGCTCATAAATAGCTACTGTCTCCTGCTTGGCTGAAAATGTATTTTCTGTTTCGAACTAGCTGGAGAATTAACACTATCAGAATATAGTGATTTAACCTTTTAACAAATTACTTTTTGTTTTAACCAAAATATATCACTTACTCTATACCTTTAATACCTTGTAATCATTTTTCTAATCCAGTGAAAATATAATGGCTTGTAGTTAAGCTGTTTCCACTATTGTGACACCGTTGTACAACAAACTAGGACATTTATTTATGTATTTATTTTAAAGTTGAACTATGGAGATGCAAGGTTTCTGCCCGACAGCAACGACGTGCACTGAATATCTAACTATTGTACACCTTCACATTGGTAAATGGTGCATTTATATAGCGCCTTTATCCAAGGCGCTTTACATAGTTTGTGCATTACATTCACCCATTCACACGCACATTAATACACTGATGGCGGCGGAAACCATGCAGGACACCAACCAGCACATCAGGAGCAATCAAGGACACTAACTCTGGGGGAGCCTGGGTTGCCATCCAGCCGCTCTACCCCTGAGCCACCGCCACCCCCACATTGTGTATGGATGTTCTATTCTGTTCTGTTTCAATTGCATGGATTCACCTGGGACGTATACTCGGTGATGTATCAACATCAACAGGGTTTCGTGTCTACCATGGAAGGACTATAGGCTCTGTGGGTTGTCTCCTGTCCGGGCCCCTCCTACGTTTATTATAGGATTACGATGGGAATGAGTCATTAATTGGCACCATCCCATACTCACTGTATTAATTAGGTACGGTCCATTCATGGATGTAAAGAGAACTGCATTGACTGAATATACCTTTTCAAAATGTATGTATAATAGCCTATATGTGAAGCCACATTTTTGTGGCGTAGTAGTAGTAGTAGTAATACTTTTGGTTCTTACAACGTCTTGCGTAATATGCAAGATGTCACAACAAATTTAAATCACTTGATATGTAAGAACAAGGCAGAGGCACTGACTGGCCTTGAGGCCCGTGAGGCACCCCTGAGCGAGCTGTCAGGCAAGCCATGGCCTCATGCGGCAACCATGCGCTCTGTGCGGGTTGGCGAGTCAGGGTGGAGAGAAGAGGTCAGTGTTTCCCGTGGTGGGCCGTGAGGACATTGGGACGCCCTCGGAAAATGAGATGCTGCAACTGACAAGGGGCCATCCCTGGCTTCAATACAAATCTGGAATCTAATGCAAGTGGGCCCCCAAATAATTGTCAAGCACTGACGACAATATAACAAAAATAATTCACCATCAGTTTTGATGGTGAATTGGTGATATTGAGATATAGGCACTTAAAGTAGATTCTACGTTGCTTCTTTTGATCCAAGCCAGGAACACAATCGACGTGCACCCATACTACCCACTACCAGCCGTGGTAAATGGTCAGATGGGTCACAGGTGGGCCACGAACTCTTTCAATATTTCCAAGTGGGCCAGAAAAGGTTGGAAACCGCTGGCATATAGAGAATAGGTTATATCACGTGAACCAAAACCAGCGCTCCCGTCACATGATCAGCCAATCACAGTGGCTTTTGGACTTATATAGCTTATACTCATGACAACTTAACAGTATTAGTTTTCAAATAGGTCATTTGGAGTCATTTGGAAAACTATGAGCCGTATAGTTTAATGGCATCTGATTCCTGGAGATTGGAATTGAAATTGGATGATACAGATGATGCATATCGTTGCTGTCGGCCAGAAACCTCATATCTCCATATTCTAACTATTTGTGATGCTTTTTAATTTGAAATCCTGAAAAGTAACAGTTTTGGACATAGCTCGAGAACTCCACTTTCAGCATGCCGTCCCTATTTTGGGAATGATTGCGACCAAAGGTCGCAGTTAACTTTGGAATTATGCATTTCCTGTCAGTTTGTGTGTTGGGCACACGTGACGTCATCAGGGATGGAGCATGTGACATCACGTGACATCATCAATATTAAGCCCATATAATGAGATCCCTGATGTCAACAATATTGGCCAGCAACTCTACATCTGACCTCAAAGCTCAAACCCTTAGATCTCCATATATGGAGTTGACCTGTTCTGACATTCCATATGTTGATCCTTCCCCATCCATCCTTCCTCTTCGATGTCTCCCTTTTGACTCCATTCAAACTCCAGACGGGCCTGCCCCAAAGTTATTAGTGCAGGCGCACTCGGCACCCGGCGATTACCCCCCCTTCCAAAGTGCCAGTGCTCGCCCAGCAGTCTGCTGTCACCCAGGCGGATGCGTGCTCGCTTCTCGCCCCCTCAGGCGTCTCACGTGGTATTATATAGTGAAAATAGCAGATCTACTGTACAAGCTCACAACATGTTGCGAGCTTGCAGACTGGCTACTCTTGCCCATGTGATGAGATGCCGTGAACATACGATGAATTTCAACTTAAAGGGGCTTAAAGTGGGCAAGCTCTCACAGAAGGGCAACAGTGTTGCTGAACTATACACAGTATAGCCTTCTATATACATCGATCCAAAAACAAACAGAAGGTAAATTGTAATTAATTTGCTGCTGTGCAGGGTTGCTTATACATTGACATTTGACTATATGGATGTGGAAAACAATCAAAATGGTTATATGGCTTCTCGTTCACTTACACTTCTAAATCTAGACTGGAGTGTTCATTTAATTATGTGTGGGAAAATTGGACACACGCTGTACGAGTTAAATTAAAACACTCCAGATATTACTGTGGAAAATTACAAGGGTGCTGTAGGCCTATGTTGAGACTGACTGATTTATACCGTTATTGAAATTTACATTATTGGAGTGAAAAGGCAATTTCCGTAAATTATTGTTCCTATATGAACTATGTATATTGTACTGTATAGTTGCACGGTATATGGAATGTGCTGTGAATGCAATGCTGTAAGCAGTGTTCTCAACCTCATCCACATCAAGGCCACCTATTCATCATAACACGTCATGGCGTTGTTGCCCAGAAGTCAGGCAGCCACCTCCCAATACCATTGTTGTCGTATACGCTACCATCCATGGCAGCATGGCACGCGGAGCGCCGACATATCCTTGTCCCAGTTGCAGTTTTTAAAAAAAAGAAGAAAAGACAAGAAAAAGACATGGACTGCATGCACTTTGTGCATTAGTGCATCTGTCTTGGACAGGAAGTCCCTAGTCTGCCAGCTGTCACTGGTTGGTGATGATGAGGCTCTCAAGGTCAGCATAGCCCTCGATGCTGCATGTGCATTTGTGCAGCCCTGTAGGATTCTTGTGAATCTGCAAGCTTTTCTTAAGGTTTCAGTTTAGTTTTTTTTGCCTTTATTTGATAGGGTACAGTAATGT
Organism: Protomyctophum bolini; assembly: GCF_963924005.1. Lineage (NCBI taxonomy): Eukaryota > Metazoa > Chordata > Actinopteri > Myctophiformes > Myctophidae > Protomyctophum > Protomyctophum bolini. Next base: position 26,393,310 of record NC_137881.1, on the reverse strand, counting down.
AACCCGGAAAGGGGAGAGAGAAAGGCAGACGGGCTCTGGCATACGTTATACATTGCCAAAGAAAAAGTGGAAATATTCTAGCAAAACAAAATGTATGTAGAATTGTCAGAAGTCAGAATATCCAATAAATCAACTTCTATACCGAGGTCACTCTATGCAGATAGTGCAGCGATACACACAATGATTAGTAGTCTATACTAGTCTTTAACCCATTCTGACCTGAGATCAGATTCATACGAGGTTTCCACTGGACACACACTGGTCTGATTAACCCATTCTGACCTGAGATCAGATTCTAAAAATGTCAGTCGTTCTTCGAATTTTTCAAAAATAGCAGACCTACAAGCTCGTATCGCGCCACTCGGTGGCGCGATATGAGCTTGTAGATCTGCTATTTTTCAATAGCTAAAGCATAACATGATGCCAACACCAAAATGGGTGCCCGGTCAGAATGGGTTAAGGTAATCGTGTTCCATTTTATATTCTTCTCCTATCACAGCAGCTCACAAATCTTGCTGCTGTGTTTGCACATTGTTGTAGGCTGCTTCTCCCATGCAGCAGATATTTTGTCATTTTAGTCATGTTTTCAAACTCTCCTTGGGTGATTGTAATCTGTGGGAAGTATGTGTCTCTGATGTCTCGGCACAATGGAAATACCATTAGGAAATGTAGCTCAGTTTCCACTTCATTTGTGTGTGCATTGGGTGCATATATTCTTCTCTAGGGAGACAGGCCTCTCTCTTCAGGTATGTGCAAATGTACTTGGCAAACACCCCATCAATCAACAACTAAAAGAGAGCACCATTTTTTATTATTACAGTATAGCTTGTGGAGTTATTTCTGTGGGCAGCCCTGACAATAGTCTACTCATTGAATTCATAGATTTGGGGTTACTACTTGATTTGATAAACAACCAAGATGTGACATTTGTGCATTAGAGAGCATCTGATAACCCAGTTACTGAATGAACTGATGCTGAAATGTGCAGGTCTATTGTGACCACACTATGTAATCTCTCAGGACACATTTTCAATTTGCAATGAAAACCTGTCAGCTGGATTGTCGTTTAGTTGAATAGGAGCTCTCACACGGGGCTGGCCCTTGAGCAGGATGCAAATACAGGTGGCAAAGCCAAGCCTTATTTAATTGAAACAAATTAAGCTTGCCTTCAGAGGTAAAAAACTAAAACAAAACAGCAAAAACAACAATGGGTTCCCAGATTAGTGTCTATACAGTAGGCTACTATGATGAGCTCAAGGGAATGGAATGAACTGAGGCACTTAACACATTGGAAAGGGACCAGTCAAGGCATTAACCACTTAAACCCCATTATTCTTCATTGACCCAGAGGTCTGTGTATTTGGCCCCCTTCTTTGTTCCCTATTATATTATACAACCTTAGAGTATAGGTTACAACTCGCTGTGAGCTTGTAGATATGGTATTGTCACCAAATGTTTGCCTGTTGTTACATGGTGTAACAGTCAGTATGCAGTTCCAGTTGGTGCCACAGGGCGGTGGACTGCTCCCTTTTGTTTTGTTGTGTGTGGATGATCTGACGTCACTTCCACCATATGCGTGTACTACGTTAGTGCGCAGTATGACTGTATGCTCGTTCACCCTTTGTTTATGATATCTGCCGTGAGACCTGGCAATATGGTCAATACTGGATATATACAATACAATGCTCTTTGTAGTTGGCTGCCAAATAAACCAGCTTATACTTATAGTGACATTAATTTGTGTCTGTGTGAAATACGGTAATACCTGGACTCCCTGCTCAACACATCACAATTCAAGTCCCTGTTCGGGCGCCAATTGACAGCTAGCCGAGGGCTATGGCGTTACAGCCTGGCCTCATTATCTCACAGGTGGAGGTGTTGGAAACGGTATCCAGAGAGAACTCGCAAGTTTACTATGCGGCGAAAAGTGGAGAGCACTCGCCGCGAATTAAAAAAAAGTGGAGACATGTCGCTGGAACTGTGGACAGCTCGCCACCGGCCATGACGCAGTTCTTGAAACGATACAAAAACATCAAAGACGAGCGCCCCCTTGTTAAACTTGTTGTGGAAGTCAAGCTCTTTCATGAAGTATTGGACAACATATTAGCCAAGGAAGGAAGAAGATGACAATTAAAGCCTAAAGGTACGTAATACATTTTTTTTAACAATGTATTTATTTTCCTTTTTTACACAAACAACTGACAATACAAACATAAAAAAACCCAACAATGAACATTACAAGACAATTACTGGTACAAAGAAAGCAAAACAATAGCCGCAATTTGCAACTCTAGATTTTTTTACAATGGGCCCATTGTAAAAAAATCTAGAGTTGCAAATTGCGGCTAGCAAAACAACAACCACAAAAAACAAAACAAAACAACAACAGCACTACTCCTCTTCAGCTCCATCCATTATTTTTTGTTCTTTATATAACTTATAAAACGTCCCCACACCTCTTGAAACTTTTCTTGTTTGTCCTTAAGAATGTATGAAATCTTTTCCAAAGGTAAACATAAACATAATTCCTTGAACCACTGTGTAATACTTGGTTTGTCTGGCCTCTTCCAGGACAATGCTATCATTCTCTTAGCTTGTAAAAGACATATATCGATAAACATTTGTTCATTACTCTTTATCTTGTGTCCCTCTGGGTAAAGACCGAGCAGGAAGAACTTTGGTTCTGGTGACATTTTGCTTTTTAAAGCTGGTAATTTGATATACAGACTTTTTTTCAAGGCAGACTATTTTTAAAAGGTGAACACAGATGTCACCAATGTCTACTAATTAGGCTAACAGCAGCAGGGAGTTTGGGTGGACGTGAGCAAAACACCTGTAGATGCCATAGGCCTACTATACAGCTCGGTTATACAACTTTTTAATTTCAAGCATTGCATTGGACACTCGAGTTCAGACGTAATTGACGTGTAACTCATGCCAAGGGCAGAAGGTTCCTATAACGACAGTGGGTGCCCACCTTAGAGTAGCCTATATATTTTAAGGTGCCCACCCGCCCCGCAACTTATTATTGGCTTATTATTTTGCCTCATGCTATAACTCATGCTATTTTAACAGGCTTAAAAACATCTAGCTCCGTTGGAAAGAAAGAGAAAGTCACTGCAGCTTAAGCGTTATGGTGTTTTATATTATATTATTTCATTTTACAGACAAACAAGGTGACGTTCCAGCAAGACAGTGACGGTGGCTGGAGAAAACAACCTCAAATCAGAAGTAAGTAAAATGGTTCTGCTCTTGTGGTTGTTTTCGGTTTTAAGTTGTAACAGTATTTCACCAATGCACTTTCAACTGTGAAATGAGGTTATAGTGTAACATGCTGATGTTGCGGTGTAATGGTTTTGCAAAGGTTTTAGTACTTTTAGCAAATCTTTATCTACGATATCATAGCAGTGGCAATGGTTAGTTGAATGAGGAACCAAAGTGTACAAATGGAACCATAAATGGACCCATTTGTACACTCTGAGTTAAATTAACAGTGATTTACAATATAAACTGGGGGTTCCAGAGATAGAAATGCGATTTAATGGGGAACTGTAGCCTAATTCAAGTCAAACTGTGGGGGTCCTTGAAATTAAACGGGTTGAGAATCACTGCTACAGCCGTAGAAATCCCTTTGGGAACCACTGGTGTAGGCTACAGAAACAATAGCATTCATGCTTGCAACTTGATGGTCACTGACTGTGTTTGATGTTCTCCTTGTTTTGTTGTGAAAGAAAGAAGATGTAAACACAATGAAAGGGCCAAAAAGAAGCGCATTGATATCTTTTTCAAACCCTGTTGAGTGAGTATAAAATGCCATGTACAACTACATTCATAATTAACGTGGCTCATGGACTAAAAACCAAAAAGAACTGAACCGGTTCCCACTGGGAACCAACCCGTGGAAAAGGGGCCTGTGTTATTTTATGTATATTAAAGCTCATGTTGTGCAAAGCAGAAAGCACTGAGCTAACTGTCAACTAAGCAATAATGAGGTATGTGTTGTGTGCTCCTCCTGCACGTTTAGGATCGTAGCTCCCGTCCAGCCAACACAGTGGGAGAACCAACTGAAGTTGCAGAGGTGAGCCTCCAAATGATTGATTACTTGATTATTTTAGCCCAATTCCTCCCCACTCAAAATACTTTTGCTAGGCCACAATTGTAAATAAAGATTTGTCTATAATTTGTTTGTCTGAAAGCATTGAGTTATGTCAATATGTTTTATTTGTTTTTACATTATAGGATGTTGTAGAAACAGGCAAACTTGTTGAAGCAGACGTCACAGAAGAGCCGGTTGAGGACGAGGACATTACAGAGGTGAGCTGTCAAGTGAAATGATTGAATGATGAACAGCTTTTAAAATAATGTTTAAAACCTATGAGGCGACACAGATGCGTCCTCAGGTCTAAATGGGTTAAGGCAGTGGTTCTCACAGCCATCAAAACGTGAGACGCTGATCAAGAACGTTGCGCCCACGTCACGTCACGCGTGATCGGCGGCGCGCGGGGACCGCCTCACGTCAGCGTCACGCCATGACTTGCTAGCTGGGTACAGACCAGTAACTCCTCTGGGGGTCCCCGGACCCCAGTTTGAGAACCACTGAGCTACACACAGGAACTATTCCTCACGATGGGAGAGGAAATTAGTTATGTGATGACACATTTTGCAAGAACAAAGCCCCCATAATTCAGGCCCTTTTTTGAGGGGCGCTAGCTATAGCCGCTCCTATGCCGAGTTTTGTGCATCTGTGTGTAGTGTACTCCATAGCTGATTTGATTGGCTGAGGGCTTAAAAATTGAGGATAAAAAGTGAGGACAGAAAATTGAGGACGGTGAAAATGATTGGCCGGAATGTGATGATGTATGACGATAAGAGCGCCCCTCACTTCACACAAAGTCACATCCACTGTTTTTGAGGGGTGCTAGCCTCTCCTATATACAAGTTTAGTGTTTGTTTTTAGTTCAATGTTTGTTTTAAAAACGCCATTGACAATGAAGGGAAAATGTATGCCATATTATTGTCCCTCATTACTTCATATTGTCTCTTTATTGTTAATGACATTTAATGTTCGTGTTGGCACTGTTTGTTTTACATCACCATTACATCAACTTATCAACATGAGCTAGACTCACTTCACACGGGTGTGATTTGTTTTTTCTGCTCAGATGTTTGGGTAAAAAGGAGATCGACAATCGGGCAATTGTGCGTTCCCATGTGTGTGTGTGTGTGTTTGTGCGACTCTGCGTGCATGTGCATACGCAGCATCGTGATTTGCCCCAGGCAGGGACAAACACTGAGTAGATCCCTGTTTATGCCAATGCTGACTCTGTCCATTACCCCCCCCCCCCTCCAATAAACAAACAAACACTGTTGGTTACTCTCTCCCTCTGTCTCTTTTAAGTGATAACTTGTTCACACATGCCTGTGTGGATTCATCTCCATTGCTGCATTAGGAGGAGAGAGACAGGGAGAGAGGAGGAGAAAGGAGGGATATAGTAAGAGAATGGGCAGAGAGAGGAAGGGGGATTGTAAGAGAAGTGGGCCAGAGAGAATCTGCAGTGTGCACACGTTTGTATTACTACTAGACCGGACCGGTGTCCTTTTGGGCTACCCGCCGGGGTCGGGACCACACAAGTTGGGAACCAACTTTAGTTTTAACCATAAAAACAATCACTTATTTCACGAGGATATTGTCCATTTCTCAAATTCTGCTTTACTTGTTGGGACATTTGGCCCTCATTAGGTACAGTTGCATGCACGCACGCACAGACACACCATTTACTCTCGTACTGTTTCCTCTGTGTTTGGACTGTTACTGCCCAGCCAGGCAGAAACTACCACAACATTTTACCCGACAATACACAAATAACAGTGTGTTCTAACTTCTGTACCTCCCTCGCAGGAGAAAAATACGTTGCGGTTGCGCTTCTGTGCACATTTTGTTGCTTGCAAACCATGACAAAATTGTTGTGACACAAGGGCGTCTCTGTGGTGTAGAGTAGTGGTTCCTAATTCCTAGAATTTTGTTTTGCGCCTAGCTGTTAGCATAAATCCCAGCTCCCAGTGCCACCACCAGCATCCACTTTAACGCTAGCATGACTGAAGTAAAATGAGACACAAGTAGCATGTGCTTAAATTCATATTTAGAAAATGTTTCAGATGTCAAAAATGTCTGAGATGATGGATGATGATGGTCATGGAAGGGGAACATTCTGAAAGCTTCATGGACTGAACCGAATACCGCGGAAAATGTTTTTTGCCACTATTGGGCCGAATAGTTTCGGTGGCCGAATATCTGGTGCATCCCTATTGCATAGACACCAACCAAATTGATTGTAAATACTGCTATCAGGGCTCCAGACTAACCTTTTCACAGGTAGCACTGGTGCCACCTACCTTTTCATTTGGTAGCGCGACCACAAATTAGGTAGCGCCATCATTTTCTTTGTGTGGTATTAATACATGACCTTATCACCAAGGCTAGCAAAATTTAATTAAATTAAGCACATAACATGGAATATTTTATCTCTCTCTCACTCACACACACACACACACACACACACACACACACACACACACACACACACACACTACCCAAGCTACCTGGGAATGATGGTATTAAATAAACATTAAATTCTATAGGAAATTATTTTGATTAACGAACCTATAGTGCATTTTTCCATATCGTTATCATTTGCCAATATGCAACAGAAATGAGACACACCCCTTACCTTCTGCATGGGCATGTTCAACCTCTACATGGGCAATACAAATAAGGATATTTAACACTGAGGTGCCAACAATGTTTACGTGCCCAGTGCCCACTCTTCCTGCACCCTTTTGCAATTATCTGAAATGCCACCAAATTCGTAATCCTTGCCCACTTTTAATTGCTTCTGTCTTTAATTGGAATAAAGCCCCAACATGTGAAAGCTGATGTGATTTTATTGTGAAGGGAAAAGTTTCGGAACGTCTCAGCCTGCATATTTCCATGTGCTGAAAATAGCTGATCTACAAGCTCACGTATGGTGGACGCGGCGCGTTGTGAGCTTGTAAATCTGCTATTTTCAGCATGCAACACGTCATACGACGAAGAATATACCAGGTTTCACGCGGGATATGTATTTTGTTGGCCGAGGCGATCAAGTATGTAGCCTGCACACAGCGCTACTCGACGCAAAATAACAAGCTATTGGAAGCTATTTTTCAGTGGCCCTCTGTTGAATCAAACAACAACACGTTTACCTCAGTGTTTGGGGATGCTCGGCAAAGCCGATGATCCTCGGCAAAGCCGAGCATCATCATCCAGTTGTAAAATGTGTGCTGACTGAGTGCACTGTGCGCTCCAAGCCAGGGAAACTAGCACGGCTGATTGTTGCTGAAATCTTTGTTTTGTTTTGTTTTCGGGGTTGATCAGTGAGCGCGCCGCTAGCACGTTGTACGTGACTCGCGTGTGCAGACAGACAGGGAGGCACTCAGGCAGGCAGAGCGGGAGCGAGAGAGAGAGAGAGAGAGGCGAGACTCGGCGGAATGAGCCAGAAGAAAGTAATATTTTATTATCGCACTGATGCACGTTGCAGTGAAAGCAATAAGTAGCACCGGTGAGACCTCGTTATATTTTAACTCTCACGTTAAGAAATTAAGTAGCATTATGCGACCTAATAGGTCGCACACTGGAGCCCTGCGACTGCTATACAGCCCGTATAAATTCACAGCTAATCATCTGATTCTGGACTTTTATTTGTCTGACGTAGCAGTAAAGCAGTTTGTGTTTCTTTGACCCATGGGGGCATGCGGCCCAGTGCTGTAAGCTCTAGGGGAAAGACCCCTAGAGTGGTAGGTCATTCTAACAATGTCTTCCCCCCGCTGGTCAGAGGTTCCCTGTGTTGCTCCTCTTGACACAAGCACTTGTTCTGCTGTGGTGGTTGGTGTGATTACTTTAGACCTGTCATCCCCGTTCGCTGTAATATGGCTGCTCTGCTGCTTCACTGCATGTTGACGCTGTTGGGTGTCCCGTCTATTTTCTCTACTTTTGTTTGACATACGATGATGTAGTAGATTAATTTATGGACAAAATAAATAAATAGGGTTAGTTTTATGGTGAAATATGGATATACAAGGTTTCTTCCCTTGCGTATGTGTGTGCAACTGCATGCGTTATGTTGTGTAGGGGGAGGGACAGTGCGTGTCGTGTGTGTGTGTGTGTGTGTGTGTGTGTGTGTGTGTGTGTGTGCATGCATACTCTTTCAGTAGCCTATGTTTTTATGAGAGAGATATAGAGAGTCATGTTATTTTATTATATGTTGTGTAAGTATCATTATCTGGCTTATTGTGTGTGTGTGTGTGTGTGTGTGTGTGTGTCTGGCATGCCTGCCTTGTTCTCAAAACCTTAGTTTTTTTTGTTGGTCAGTCTGCATTATTCAGAAACGTTGAGGCCAGGGGTACAACGGCTGATTGATTTAATCGATTATAAAAGGATTTTAATGAAATAATCTCCAAAATTCAGAAAATGAATGTTTGAATTCTTGATGGCTGGTGATGGTTGTACCGTTGTACTCAAACTCATGTTTTGATTGGCTGTGCTCAGGGGCAGTGCTTGTGCACCTTGGCAGGCTGACCATCCTACACCCTGGAGTGCGTTCGTGCGTGCGTGCGTGCGCGAGGTGCACCTGTTGAGCGAAGAGAGATGCATGACACTGCAGGAAATGGTGCTGACACAAAGCCAATTTTTTATTGAAAAAGGTGCAGGTTATTTATGGATGCAAGGATTCATCATCATTGTGTATCCAGCATGACAGCTTTTATTTCTCACCGTAATTAGTTGATATATCATGTTGGCTTGTAGAGCAAAGGGGAGGCTCAGGCTTCTAAGACAAACTACCTCTACTGTATGTCCCAGAGAATTATTATTATTAGAATGTTTTTTTTCCCATCAATGGCGGGGGATGGTTTTTGTCTTTTAAGAAGTTATACTGACCTGAGGATTTCCGGATAACTGCTCGTATTTGTAATTCGGGACTGTCTGACTGAATTTGTGTCACCACAATCGCGGAGTAAGAGCACGTACCATATAAATAAGCCAATAGTGCAGCTGACCCTGGTTTGACTCATGAGGCACATTATACTGCATCTCAGCCCCCCCCCCCCCCCCCCTCGCTCTCTCTCCTGCCTTTCCTGTCTCTCTGTTCACTTAGTTGGGGCCCTTAGGGAGATTTTAGGGTATGTTCGTTCACTTTTGTCTAAAAGCGCCAAATTTGGCACAGGTGTAGCTCAGGGCATACTTAAATGATTTGGCTAGGGCGCCCGCGCCGGTGACCTTTGGGGTCGCCACAGCGGCTGATCCAATATGGCCGCCACCTGAACACGCTTTTGCCTCTACATTTGAACCAGATGAGCTACAAATCCAAACTTGGTGTCTATTTCATGTTTTTTGACAATTAGAAATATGATGGAAAAATCATCTTTATGATTGGGTGTGTCTGGACACCTAATTAGCATATTTCCAAGATGGCGGCCATGTAAAAAATAGGTGTACCTTAACTTTTGATACTTTTGGCAAACTATTTTAGGTTTTTTGAGCATCAGAAACCTACTGGAATGATCAGATTTATGATTAAATGTATCTAGTGCACTTTATCTTCCATATTAACATAGGTAGCCATTATCCACCAAAATGTATTGCACATATATTTTCACACAGATAGAATGTAAAGCTGTATCTTACACTTGGTGAGGATAAATTGGTTTTGATGATGGGAGCATATTGCATATTGAAGACAAAGCTCATCTTATGGTAGGAAGACTTCTCCATAATTCAGGTTGGACCACCGTCCTCTCCCAGGCCCAGGTGTTAACTTCAGGACGAGCTCAGTCTGCCCTCAATGAGCACCATATAAAACGGACACGCTATGCCCATCAAGTCACTCTCATGTCCCTTCAGATTCTCAAACAAAATGCATACTCTGCCTATTGTGCAGATGTTCTTGGTCCACCTGAGTCATTTGAGATGTGGGACCAACGAGCTCAAGCAGAGTTTCCACAGTTCAAGTACTGGTCCACCATCATGGAGCTAGAGCTACTACTGTGTCGATTCATTCGGTCACTTCGTGAAGGAAACTTCAATTTGTATGTTCAAGTTTGTGATGAACTGTGTGCTTGGTTTCATGTGATGGATCACACAAACTATGCCCGCTGGTTACCTATCCATGTACGAGACATGGTTGAACTACCGGAAAAAACATCCGGGAATTTATGAAGAGTTTTTGAAGGGGAATTTTGTAGTGCAACGTTCAGAAAACAAGTTCAGCTTGATTGCAAAGGATCAATCACATGAGCAGTCAAACAAAATTCTGCAGTCCTATGGTGGAGCAGCTGGACTCTATGAAAAGCCTGAAGCTCTCACACTATTCATGCTTGCAGGGTCAGACAGTGCCAGGTTGGTGCAAGAGTTTGAAGCTGTGTATAGTAACATCAGCTCACCATCCTCAACTTCTCATCATGAAGAGGCACATAGCTTGCAGGTCAAGTTCATGAAAGATGTCAAATCCTTCACAGCCATTATGGAAAGTCACAGGAATCCTTTTCTATCAGTAGATCATGACCTCACAGCACTTGACACGCAGGAAATTGTGGAAACAGAAGTATCTGAATCACTCACAACCGTTCACAAAGTTGCTATAGCAATACATTTAGCTTATGTAGAGGAGCGACTTGAGAAGGCCACAAAGCCCATTTCGGATATAATTCCACGGACAAAAATGACTTTTGCAAATCGACCAGACCGAAAAGCCAAACGCAATAACAGCAAAACATGAATCTCATCACCCAACTATTCCTTTCCCTTCAATCGAGGCCTGATGCAGACATGGCAGAGTTCTTCAAGAATGAAAACCAGAGAGAGCCACCCAGCATTTCCAACCAAGAGCTTTTACGCTGCGGCACAAAGGCGGACATACTTGAATGCTTGAATGTCCAAAAAGTCTGCATAGCAGCAGCTAAGAAGGCCACTGTAGTTGTGCTTGATTATATTTCATATAAACATCAGAAAGGAATCATGCATGTCAGAATTAGTTGAATTAGACCTATTGCACCAGGTTTTACACATAACAATGACAAAGTTACGTCCAATGTCTTCAGAATAGCAAAACGCCACTTGGAATTATGCAAATTAGGGGTCTAGACACACCCAAAAATAAAAAAAGAGCATTCCAACACATTTCTAATTGTCAAAACACATGAAATAGACACCAAGTTTACATTTGTAGCTCATCTGTTTCAAATGTACTAGAGACAAAAGCTATTACAAGTGGCGGCCATATTGGATCGGCCGCTGTGGCGACCCCAAAGGTCACCGGCGTGGGCGCCCTAGCCAAATCATTTAAGTATGCCCTGAGCTACACCTGTGCCAAATTTGGCGCTTTTAGACAAAAGTGAACGAAAATATCCCTAAGGGCCCCCACTAACTGTATCGGTATGAAATGAAGCATACAATCCATAATAGTAGATAATGTTGAAAACCATGGTGGTCTCTCTCTCTCCCTGTAATGACAGACCGACTGCAATGTCTCTCTCTCTCCAGCCCTGGTCTCTGGTAGCCCACCGTCCATTAGCAGTTGGCCGGTGGTGAATGATCCCATCCCGCTGTTCTGTTCTCCTCAGGAGAGGAGAGGCCTGGTGCTGATGCAGCGCTGAGCGCCTGTCTTCTGACTCATGATTTCTTTGCTTCTTTCCCATTGGTGGAAAGTAACTAAGTGCATTTACTGCACACTTTTGAGTTACTTTTACTTTACTCGAGTACAGTATGTCAATTCTTTAATGATAGAGTGCCGTGTTCCCCCCCCCCCTAAAACATGATCATCAGGTACTATATATATATATTTTTTTTTTCAAAAAGCTGTACAGAAAGTGTTAAAATTATGTTTTTATGTGGCCACACACCCACCAGTTCATTGTCTGGTTTTAACTTTAGCACCACCCACCTGGACTTAAGCCTCGCCCACAGCTGTTGGCCTTTTGACTCTCAGGAAGAAACCAAAAATACACAGGGAAGACAAATTTGAATATTATAACCACACCTGGGGGTCTATTAGAGTTATGTTAACTCATAGACACATTCAAAACACCTGGGGGTCTATTAGAGTTATGTTAACTCATAGACACATTCAAAACACCTGGGGGTCTATTAGAGTAATGTTAACTCATAGACACATACAAAACACCTGGGGGTCTATTAGAGTAATGTTAACTCATAGACACATACAAAACACCTGGGGGTCTATTAGAGTAATGTTAACTCATAGACACATACAAAACACCTGGGGGTCTAATTAGAGTAATGTTAACTCATAGACATACAAAACAGAAAGTACAAAAATCATGGCACTCCATCTTTAATTCTTCTACTCCACTACAACTCAGAAAATAATGTTGTGCTTTTTACAACACACAATAACCAATTGAGCCCTATACTTAATCTATTCAAAAATAGCTGATACATTTTTTTTTAAAGATTTTAGTACTTTTACTTGGGCGTGGGCTGTGGCCCCAGAAGGACGTACACAAAGGAGGAACTCTGGTGTAACAAGACAACTATAGGATGTAGAAATAGCTTCCCAGAGAAAAAAACATAAAACTCCTCACAAAGGAGGAGATGAGACTGAATGGATAGACTGGTGAAAGGAGCACAGCAGAGAAGAGAAGAGTGATGCTCTGCAGCCACAAGAGATTGTTGACGATCGAAAATACTGTAACTCATGCTGCGTTACTTACCTCTTCTACTCTCTCTCTCTCATTTCTCTCCCACTTCTTAAACTCTCTTTTCTTCTGTAGGCCTTGGCTCACCGTTCTGCCTCTCTTCATGCACCCTCTCTTTCACTTTCACAACATTTATCTGTGCTTTTAAGACTCTTTCTTGCCTCATCTGCAGGGATGGCAAATACTATTTATTTAACCATTTTCATCCTGGTGTCCCTATTTTTGGACATGCCATTATTATATTACGTGCAAATGTTTTTAAAAAAATGTTCAAAAATGCAAGCATTGTGATTTTGTAGACCGTACACTAAAGGCCTATTCATAGTCCTGTTTTCAGGTGAAGAGGTGCCCACCGAAAACTACAACATGACGTCACGCTGTGGTGGTCACCGCTTTACTAACTAAACTAAAACTACAACATGTCACCGCTCACACAACACCACTTTACTAACTAAACTAAAACTACAACATGATGTCACCGCTCACACAACACCACTTTACTAACTAAACTAAAACTACAACATGATGTCACCGCTCACACAACACCGCTTTACTAACTAAACTAAAACTACAACATGATGTCACCGCTCACACAACACCGCTTTACTAACTAAACTAAAACTACAACATGATGTCACCGCTCACACAACACCGCTTTACTAACTAAACTAAAACTACAACATGTCACCGCTCACACAACACCGCTTTACTAACTAAACTAAAACTACAACTTGATGTCACCGCTCACACAACACCACTTTACTAACTAAACTAAAACTACAACATGATGTCACCGCTCACACAACACCGCTTTACTAACTAAACTAAAACTACAACATGTCACCGCTCACACAACACCGCTTTACTAACTAAACTAAAACTACAACTTGATGTCACCGCTCACACAACACCACTTTACTAACTAAACTAAAACTACAACATGATGTCACCGCTCACACAACACCGCTTTATCAACTAAACTAAAACTACAACATGTCACGCTGCGGTGGTCACCGCTCACACAACACCACTTTACTAACCACCGAAACGGTGGTCACCTCTTCACCGAAAATTTGACTATGAATAGGACTTTACTGTCTGAGCTACCAGGCACCCCATTCTCACCAAGTTTCATGAAAATCTATACCAATGCCTTCTCAGTTCTGACCTTGACCTTGATTGTGACCTTTGACCATTTGATTAATCAAAAGTGAATCAATCTAACCTGCTGCTCATTTAATACCATCTAGTTTGTTGACAAGCCAGAAATCCACTCTCATTTCTCAAGTGATTTTGTTCACACAGACTTTTACCATGAACGTGAACTTCAACTTTGACCGTTGTGACCCAAATGATAGTAATTTCAGGGCAGCTGACTGTTTATTCTCAAAATAGATAGCCTATAGATTAATAATTCGTTATAATTCGATTAACTGTTGCACCCCTAATTCTCACAAGGTTGCATGAAAATCCGGCCATCTGCTGTAAAGTTAATTTGCTGTCAGTCAGACATACAGACCTCCTTGGCAGAGGTAATACATATGACTCAAATGCATATGAGATGGCTTGTGTTGATCGAAAGGTACAGAATTAGATCTTTTGAAGTGTACTATACTGTGAAAGGGCCACTGTAGCATCCTGCCTGCCCTGTACCCATTTCAATATGAATACATCCAACCAACCAATCCCTCTCCTATTCACTGATTCTCTCCAAAGTGGAAAATTGATTCAAAGCTAACTTAAATAGAATCCCTTCCTGATTGTGTCATAACTGTAGGCTACTCTGTAATTCTTGCCTTTCCAAAAAGTAGAAGAGGTACAGTACTTCATACAAATCGACAGTAATTGAGTGAAAGTACAACGTACATGAAACTGTACATGAATACAGTATTGAAGTACTGTACATGAAATCGCTGGAAGCTTTTTTTTTTGTACTTTAGAAGAAGACATGGTTATCATAGTCAGAACATTTATACATCAGCACATTTATTTATAGATGGCATATTCAGTTTTATATAAATCTTTGCATTAAGTTGGCATATCTCAGGATATGAGTGGTGCAACTCCCCTCCCCCCCCCCCCCCCTCTCTCTCTCTCTCTCAGGCAAAAGTGCAGTACTATCTCTCTCTCTGTTTCTGGCACAACAGCGTCATACTGGTGCTCATTAACGTCACATAGGCGGACACAGGGACACGGACATTGCTTTATTTTTAATAATAAAAAAAACGTATTTGGTTTTTGCTGTCTGTCCTTCGTTCAGGACAAGGACATAACTATGAGCTCTCAGCTTTAAGAACCAACAACAGACGCTTGCCAGTCCGCACTGTCACAATATCCCAAGACAAGCCCTATACTACTAATACATTCCACCGGGAAAGAGGTGATGGAGTAGGGCCTTGAGATGTTCTCCATGCTTCAAAACTTGGAGAGAATGGAAGTAAGCTGGCAGGAAGCAAAAACACCAGGCCCAGAAGAGGGTGAGATGGCAAGCTCCAGCTGTGCCCCTAAATTGTGTAAAGAGGATTAAGTCATATGAAAAAGCTACTCGATTACCGTTACGACTTTCCCCTGTCTCTCAGGGGGGGTCTGTCGCTCCCTATCTCCTGCTCTTACTCAGTCTTTTCTCTTTCATCGCTTTATCTTGCCTTCTCTAACTTCACGTGGTTTCAAAGTGTACAGTTCAAAGCTTTACTGCGCACTCCTCCCCTTGCGTGACGTTAATTAAATTTGGTGTAATTACGCTTGTGCAGAGGGGCATTTGAGGAATGGGGAAATTGGTCACGGCCCTGGATCCTTTTGAATTGAAGTTGCTTCGACAAAAGTTTACTCCTGTGCTGCTGTTACAAATGCCGTAATGTTACCGGTAAGTTACCATAATGTTGTCACAGTGTGAGGCAGGGTGTTTAGGACCCAAAACATGCAGATAGACAGGCGGAAGAGAATCAAACTGAACACTTGACAAAAGGACTGAAACACACTGGGGCATGTATATAGACAAAGACTAACTAGACACAGGTGAACACAACTGACAATCGACACAGGGATAGGCTGGGAGACTAAAAGGACACAGGTGGAAAACAGACTAATCACAAAGTTAGACAAGTCAGGCACAGAACTACAACGGCAGACAGTGAGGCACAAAACAATACTACAAAATGAAAGTACACAGGTGTAAAGTAAAACTAAACTGCAACTGAGAAACAGGGACAATACAATACTTGTACATGTCACGGTCACGGAACGTGACAAATGTTACCACTACGATCCGGGCAGCAGTGGCTCAGGAGGTAGAATCGCTCCTGATGAGCAGGTTGGTGCCTCGCATGGTTTCTCCACCTTTGGTGTGTGAATTTGTGGCTGAATGTAATGCACTTTGTGAAGCACTTTGGATAAAGGCACTAACTGCACCATTTACCATTTATTACTGTAATGTTTAGCGTAATGTGGAAAATGTGTGTTAGTGCCACCCCCACACTTTGGTATTCGGAAAATACGCTCCGAGAACGCTGGAATGCACCACGGGATGCTCTTTCTTAGTCGTTCGGAGGGTGCTTGGCGCATTTCCGATGCCGTACGTAAGTTACCATAGTGATGCAGGGGGGCCGATTACTCCTTGTGCAGTTTATGGTGTCAAACTCATTGCCACTTGCAGCATCGCCTGTCTCAGCTATAGAGCGAGCGTTTTCATCCTCAGCATCTTAGCATGGTTCAGCAATCTCAAAGTGGGGTCCAGGGACCCCCAGGGGTCTTTGAAGGGGTTCCAGGGTGTCCCAGCAAAATGATTGATAGTTGGGAAACAATTTGTTCCATTTGTAACTCTGACCTGTGGCTTCCCTGTGAGGTTAGGTTTCTGGTTTAAGGACTTCAGTGTTTTGTATACCATACTATATTGTATGAGTACAGAACAAAGAATGTTTGCTCTCGCCATCTTTGTTGAAGAAGAGTCTGGGCAATTAAGATTTTAGTCTTACTAGAAGTACTAAAAGATTCTCAATCTTATATTTAGATTTAGTCTTAATCTAGTCACCTCTGAGGTAGGTGTCTGGAGGTCAATGATTAAAGTGTGATTACCTTTGAGGGGATTAAGTCCACCCATCAAGTCCATTAGTGTCAACCTCAGGCCATCAGATCATGGTCTGATTTTGAATCTAAATGGCTTTGTGTTTCTGCTGTTGTCCTGGCTCTGCGTTAATTGAGAGCAATTTAGAGGTTTAGGATTCAATTTGTTTGCTACCCCGTTTCCTGTAATGGATTGGTATTGTTTAAGCCTTGTGGAAATGTGGTTTTTAACTTTAAAACCCACTGCTTCTAGGTTAGGGTTCGGGGTAGGGTGTCGGACTAATGCAGAAACACTGCTACTATCGGTATAGTTGGCGTCTGAAGCCGGTGCACTCGCTCTCTCTCTCCTGCTGGGTCCTTGAAATTAAAAAGTTTACGAACCATGGGAATGGGTCATAGTCAAGGTCACGGTCAAAATCATAGCTCAGGAATGGATAGATAAGCAGGCATAGTTTATTCATAACAGCATATGGAATTATTAATCAGCTGCTGAAGGGACCAGAATGTGTCTTTGTTGGGCCCTCGTCTGGCTCGGTATCGGGCAACATTTTGTCTGATGTGGACATAACATACCAGCTCAACGATGGATGTGGACCCTTTCTGATGAGTGGCCAACCCATATGGATGTGTGTGTGTGTGTGTGTGTGGAGTGGTTCATTTATGCCACCGTCTAAAGATTGAATGTGTTCACTCCTCGTCTTGAAAAGTTTCACTTGGAAGATTTATTTTAATGTTTTTTTTAATCCCCGTTAAGTCAGAGAACTTTTTGTTCCAGCTCCAGTTTTTACATTTACAGGAGAAAATGGAAACAACATCTGTCCCATGCCTCCAAATTTATGTAAAGACTGTCCTCAGTAATCACATAAACTACTTATGGGATAGATTTACCAGTAAAACTAATCCAATAAATCACCATGCAAGCAAAACCACTGCGGGGCAATTTGTGTTCTGTGTCAAGGAGGATATATAATAGTACAAAGAAGACGTTAAAAGAAAGTTTAACTTTGACGCTGTGGTTTCTCTCTCTCTCAAGACAAATCATTTGCTGTGGGCTGGAAAACATTTGAATTTGAATCCTAAATTAACCATCTGAACCCTAGCAACCCATGTTCTGGGGATCAGAAGGGGAACATTCAGTGACAACAGGGGAACGTTTAGTGAAAATAGTAGATATGGGCCAAAAGGGAGACCAAGTATAGATACCACAGTCTATCGGTCTAATTAAGCATATAACAGGGTTTAGGTGGCTAATTATGCCACATTCCACAACTATAAAATGTTGCGGATTCATCGGAAGTTGACTTCCAGTCGCTACGAATTGTAGGTGTGCTATTTTTGAAAAATCGAAAAACGACTGACATAGAAACATAGCTTTTTCAGAAAACTGTCAGGATGTAAAAGACATTTCTTTTAGAATCTGATCTCAGTCCAAAATGGGTTAAGTGTGTTCTCCGGGGTCAGCACCTCACCAACAGCCCCTGGTGTGCGTTACCGTTCCCGCTGAGTGCTGACAGTGGTTCATACTCATCAAAAGTGATGACTATTGAGGAACTTCACTTCAGACACAACTGCTCACGCTTGTGTTTTCATGCCTGTGCACGGCCAGTGAGTATACCAGTGGATCTCTATCTGTTGTTGGTTTGCCTGTTCAGCAAATGAGCAGATGGCCTGACTTTGATTATAAGTATTATTAGTCGGTCTCTTTGACTCCAGGCTACGCACGCCGTCTCCAAACCCATTTTTTCCTCATTTCTCTCTCTCTCTCTCTCCAATATCTTCCTATGGTCCGCTACAGAAGACATTAATAGTTGTACTGCAGACCTGTATTTACAATTGTACTTGGCCAAGGCCAGTGTGTGCGTGTGTGTGTGTGTGTGTGTGTGTGTGTGTGTGCGTGTGCGTGCACACGCACGCGCACTTGTATTATTTTCTACATGATGGAAAAACGTCAGTACAACTAGTAGAATTTGAGAAATATACATTGTGAGGACAAGCTGGTCCCCATATATATATATATATATTAGGGCTGCCGTAATTGTCCAAAAATTGGATTCGGATATTCGTTTTAAAAACCCACGTGGATTCGAACAATTCGAGCCATTCGGATTTCGGATTTCAATTCGAGCCAATCGGATTTTTTAATAATTATATTTACACCAATACAACCTGAGACATAACATTTAAGATCGCATTGCTGGCGCAACTCTCTCTCTCCGCGCAACGCATACATTCTCCCTTCTCCAGTAAAACATTTTTCTTAAATGAGCAATCCTACCACACAGCCTTATCAAAACGAGGCACGGAGGAAGTGTTAATTCTGCTGCATTATTATTATCTGTGGACTGTGGGTCTGCTGCCGAGTGCCGACGTTATGAAACTTTTTAGCTGGCTATGCGCCTGTGCTCCGCTGTTATGCTCAAATTAGTGACCCTAAAGAATTCTGAGGCAACATGACTGGAGACGAGGCAGCCAATCAGAACTGCGCTGCGCTGCGCTGTATAGTCTGTGTTTAGGAAATGTGGCAGCTGATTTATTCTTCAATGTATGCCGTTGTCGGCGTGTCGCGTGGCAAATATAACTAATCTACAAGCTCACAAGTCACAACGCTTACCCATGGCACCGAAAACTAATAATAATAATAAATAAAAAAATATTTTTTATTATTATTTTTAATTCGAACCTTAATTTTATATATTCGGTTATTAATTTTTTTTTTGATTCGAATCTATATTCGGATATAGAATATTCGTTGGCAGCACTAATATATATATATATATATATATAAAAATATTCTTATATATAATTTTTTTGGTTGTCACCGTCAAGTGACACACACACACACACACACACACACACACACACACACACACACACACACACACCTCTCCCTCGCCCCGCCCAGGGCCTGTCCGTCTGCCAACAACCGTTCGCCATACAGAGTTGTTGCATAAGAATGGAAGCTCATTGACGAGGATAATTGAAATGCACCCTGCGACCTGGCCATTATACATAACACCCACCCAGACACACCCACACCCTGCAGCGACCTCAGGGGAATACATCACAGCCAAGCAGACACGCCCACACGCACGCACGTGCCATAAATACTGCATTGACTCATATGCCGTAAGTATAGCCGTGGCACCAAACCAATTTGTGCACAAACGCACGCACACACACACACACACACACACACACACACACACACACACACACACACAGAATAACTACACACATGGAACACAAGTATCTGTGCACCGAAAAGCAAAAGCAATTTACTGTGCACAGGACACATAGCCTACATTCATTCATACTAAAGGGCAAACGCACGCACGCACGCACACACGCACGCACGCACGCACACACACACACACACACACACACACACACACACACACACACACACACACACACACACACACACGCGTGCACTGCTGCTGAATGAAATTGAAACGAGCCCCATGATGCTGTAAAGTGGATTTCCTAATGGGTCACCCAACCACTCCACTAACAGGCTGTGTGTGTGTGTGTGTGTGTGTGTGTGTGTGTGTGTGTGTGTGTGTGTGTGTGTGTGTGTGTGTGTGTGTGTGTGTGTGTGTGTGTGTGTGTGTGTGTGTGTGTGTGTGTGTGTGTGTGTGTGTGTGTGTGTGTGTGTGTGTGTGTGTGTGTGTGTGTGTGTGTGTGTGTGCGTGCTGTTCACATGCTGTATGGCTGCACCTAATTCACATACAGTAGTGTAACATACAGTACATACTGTACACACACACACACACACACAGTACAGTTCCATTATTGGTATTCTTTAACTGTGAGAGCACCTGAGTCACTGAGTTAGATTAACACTGAGTATTTCACTGTCTGCTAGGGCTGGGTGATATATATATTTCTGGCCAAATACCTTGACGAAATTGTGATGATTATATATATATTGCAAAAAGTATGTAAAGTTTGACTGCTAATTGAGCTTTTGAGATGTTTGGCAATTTCAATTATCTTATCGGGCTAAGAAAAGAGGACACTTTTACACAATTACGATATCCAAAATCCAAAAAGGAATATCTCATATCAATAGCAATATATTTCGTATCATATCACAATATTGATACGTGGCTCAGCCCCAGTGTGAGCCTTTGCTGCAGCCTGCAGGGCCTCTATTTGGTCTCATGGCAATTAATAGATTTAGACCTGAGGACACATCTGTGTCACCTTAGCTTTTGACCACTTTAACCATTATTCTATTTTTTATTTCATACAGAAGGATGGTCTTCCTGCTTTCTTTGTCGCACCTCCAACGGTGCCATGGAGGACTATGCATGGCAGGGGCGTCCACTTCCCTGAGCCAAGCCTAAGCCTGACCGCATACCAGAAAGGTAAGTTTTGCTGCAGGGTTAGCTGTTGGAAAAATCTACAAGCTTATAGCGCGTCACAGAGTGCTGCCTCACAAATGTGTGGCGCAAATCTTTGAATATACATTCTTTCACAGCAAACGTTGTAAACTCATCTCACTCATCTTTGCTTCTGGGTTGTCCGAACAGGGGGGCAACTATTTTCAGATAGGGGGGGTCCGTGGCCAAATACAAATAATTCTGTGGGTCCTTGACATGACAAAGTTTGAGCACCAGTGCACCACCGAAAGACATTTAGTAGAATCTCAGCGTCAGGTCTTAATGGGATAGGAAACAGAAGTGATTCGAGCGGTGGAGAAGGTGATGTCAGGTAATCCATTTGTCCACACAGTTTCCTGGCCGGGATGAACGGAACGGAGGGCAAAACGGTGCGATTGGAAGAGAGGTGGAGCACTCTGGGGAGAGATAATGGAAACGGATGAGGGCATAGAGCTATGGAGTTGGTGGAACCGAGTAATACTCCCTATCTAATATTACTTTTTGTGTATAAAGGGCATCGCCGTGAACTTATGTTATTAAAACACTGACACCGATGGGAATGTGTGTGTGTGTGTGTGTGTGTGTGTGTGGCACAGTGCGTGTGTGTGTGTGTAAACAACTTTTTCAATCTATACCCTATAGTATATACACACTGAGGCAATCAAATCAAACTTTATATATTTGTATAGAACATTTACGACTGAGGTCGAACCAAAGTGCTTCACATTACAGAACAACATAGACCGAGGCAAGTGGATGACACTCTCTCTCTCTCTCTCTCTCTCTCTCTCGGCATGGGGCAGATACGTAGGCCTTTGCCCTATAGCTAGAAGCCCTAAGCTGAAAGAAGCTAGCCTTGACCACAGAGCTAATGTGCTTGTCGAATTTGAGGTTATTGTCAAACGTGACACCAAAGTCTCTTAACTGAAGAACAACACAACACCATTATGTTCACACACACACACACACACACACACACACGCACGCATGCACGCGCGCGCGCACACACACACACACGTGGCTATTGGAACACAATGGAACCCTTCCACTGTTACTGCCTTCATTGTCTGAACTAAAGCAGTGATTTCTCAACCTTCTCAAAATGTGGGGGGTCCTCACTCATCAACACGAAAACGTTTGACAACCATTGGTGTGGATCATGTACTTATGACACAAAGACCAGTTCAGGAAAAATAATATTTTTAGGCAAATTAATCACAGTCCCTTTTTCCATTTTAACAAATTATAAATGAATAATGAATTTATTAGTGAATAAAAAATGCGAAAAGCCGAAAACGCACCCAGGGCGCAGTACCCCCTGCGGGCAATATCTCACAACGGGTAAGGGGCTAAGGGCTAGTAATAATAATAATAAAAATGCAGGTGTTTTTAAGTGGAGCATACTGTATGCTCAGGTAGCAACATACTCCATTATGCAGCTTGCTTAACAAAGCATGGAGGTATCAAAGCAAAGCCTAGTCACTCATGCAAACGTAGTACAAATGTCTCTTTTTAGCAGATACACACTGAATATAAATAAGTAAATATCCCTTTCGGACTAGATATTGCACTAGATATTGCTCTCTAAACGTTTTTTAACTCATGCTATTACTATATGAAATTACATCCCATTTTGATATTGAGTTGTTTTTGTAGTTTATCTAATACTTCAAGTTGACCTTACGTGTGCATTTGTAACACTCAGAGTAAAACGTTATACTGTACACTTTGATTAGAGCTGCAGTTGGCTGGATACATACACCAGTGAGACATAAGTAGCCTTGCCGAGCCATGAGGCCCATAGGAGCCTATCTCCTGTTTCTGTAGCGTGAGGCAGCTTGGTACAAGTACACCCCCTGGACATCACGCTAGTATGTCGCAGGGACTTACTGCTGAGTGTCAAGCAGGGAGGCACCGGGTCCCATTTTTTAGAGTCTTTGGTTTGACCCGGGCCGGGGATCGAACCCCGACCTCCCTGTCTCAGGGCGGACACTCTAGCCACAAGGCCACTGAGCTGTGAGACATGCTCCACAGAAAAGGCAGAGAATAGCCAACCTATGAATTTCCAATGCGTTGTGGATGGGATGCGTTGGGAGCTCGTATAGGGAGCCTTTTCTTGGCACGAGACACCATTTGCACGACAAAGTATGAATCAGGCTTAACGGCCGCTTAACAGGCTTACCGTGCGTTTGGAAAGATCCAATGTATGCCGAAGATACCGGCTGCACGTGACGCGCGGATACGCATGCTCCAAAAATGGGATTGGTTCTGTTTTGTTGTCGCACGCACAGACCTGGTGTAGCCGGAGTGTGCACGGACTGTACATGTCATGCGCACATGCTCTGGTGTAGCTCGGCCGTATAAGTCAGCAGCATGTTATCATGTTATCACATCCACACAGTGGAATGAATTGGCGTGTCAGCATGTTATGAGACGTGCAGTGGAATGCAGTGGTGTGTCATTTTACAGTAGGAATACAGTAGCGTGCCGTCATGTTACGTATATAACATGCATGCCTACAGTGGAATTAGCGTTCCGTGCCGTCATGTTATGACGTATGTGCGGTGGAGCGCAGAGAGAGGTATACTGTAACTGTACTGCCTCTCAGCACTCTGTCGTCGTCATAACATGTTCCCCCACGTCGTCCACTCACTACTCCTGTCAGTCGTCGTCTGTTTGTGTGTATGTGAAGGAGGGAGGGGAGGGGGGGGCACGTAAGGTGTAAGGAAACTGTGTGTGTGTGTGTGTGTGTGTGTGTGTGTGTGGTGGGTGGGGGGGGGGGGGGGGGGGTGAGGTGGAAGCAGCGGCGGTTCCTGTTTTCCCACCAGGATGAGTCATCCCACTCAGCACTGCGCCCTGGATGGAACGTAGCCGAGGGGAGGGGGAATGGAGGGGGCATCTGCAGGGAGGAGAGAGAGAGACAGAGAGAGAAAGAGAGAGAGAGAGGTGGATGCTGATGCTGTCAACGTCACACCTCCGTCAGTGTCAGAATTCTTTTGGGGGGGGCGGGAGGGAGGAGGCTCTCAATGACACCATAGGAGATGTTCGTATAAAAGGCAGGAAGTCGTCAGAAGTGTGGCCTGCCTGCCGCGCAAGCGAGCTATATAGCGTGTGCCCCAACCATGTGGCCTCACTTCCCCTCCCTTTTAACAAGTAGCTCCATTATGCGTCGCATTCGCTGACTTCGCACTGCGTTTTGTGGCTCTGGGTGGATTTAAATAACGACGCAAGCAGATAAGAGGAGGAGAAGAGAGGCAGGCAGGCCGGCCGGCCTGGGGGTGCAGGAGGAGGAGGGGGGGGGGGGGGAATAAGGCAGGGCCAAGGAAGCAGTGTATATAGCCAGGACATTACTGTTACGATGTGTGTGTGACTGTGTGTGTTCATTATAACTTATTATGAATATTTACCGGGCTCATTTTCCTCCCCTCAGGAATGTAATTTGGTCCCGGGGGAGGGTGTGGGGGGTGAATTGGTTTTAATTAGAGGTCAGGCAATGGATCAATCAACCCAGCATCATCAATTAATTCAAGTGCTCAATTGTGAAGTCATTTGTCACAGGCGCTCATCCAGTGCATCGCTGCCAAAGGCTCCACTATACCAATGAGAGCCTGATTTATACTTTGCACACACAAAGAATAGCAGATCTACAAGATCTTAACGTGTTGCATCTTGCGGCACGTTGCAGAGCTTGTAGGCAGGCTATATTTTTAACATGCGACACCGTCTCAAATGGATCAACACGTCAACACCTCGACGCCTGCAGAATCAGGGCAAAATGACACCAAAATGTTACTTCTAGAATATTTTTAATATGGAAGTAAAATATATCCCATCCTTGATTCATATTGCTTTCAGCTCCCATAGAAGCCTGTTGTATTGTC
>NC_137881.1:26328235-26363235 GCF_963924005.1 Protomyctophum bolini | reverse complement strand
TGGAGTGTTGTGAAAACAGGCCAGGTCAGGCTGTGGCTCAGGAGGTAGAGCAGGTCGTCCAATGATCCCTGGGTCGGCGGTTTGAATCCCGGCTCCTCCTCCTGTCCACATGTCGAAGTGTCCTTGGGCAAGAAGACACTGAACCCTACATTGCCTCCAATGAGTCGGTCGGTGTGTGAGCTCGCCACCATTGGTGTGTGTGCATGTGGGAAGTGAGGACGCTGGCGTCGACTGTTCGCCGCTTCACCTCCCAATGTATGAATGAATGAACCATTGTAAAGCGCTTCGAGCACTTGGAAAAGCGCTATAAAAATGCAATTCATTATGGAGCCTCATGGGCCCGGGGCCCTGCAGTCCAGAGCCCGTGCAAAGAGAGGCCTTTTGTGGCGGTTCTGGACAACCATGGGTCCGACGGACTCGACACCGGACACTGCACTCTCCCCGAGGAGGCGTGGAAACGCGTGTGTCGAATTTGAAGTCTGTGGGGGCGAACATTTCTCAAGTTATACGTGCACTACATGGTGCATTTATAGATTGATTTGATACCAATACTCTTGTACTTTACTCACGTATTCTTTGACTACCATACTTTTACTTGTAACGGAGTAGTTCTACATTGCAGTATTGATACTTTTACTTATAGTAAAACAACTGAGTACTTTTTTCCACCACTGTGAACACATCACTCTGCACGAGCAAGCATGTGCTCAGCGGGCCGTGCAGCGCTGCACGGGAAAATACCTCTGTCCATGTCCTCCTATATATATATATACGCATGTTTCCACCCAGGAGAAGGTCACGGGAAGCCCTCCGGAGCGCTCCTCCAGGTAGGGCAGTCCGTCACATACAGCGGCACCGCTGCTGCCGATCCAATGACCTCTGCGGAGGTCACCGTCTTCAGTCCCCAAAGCCCCGAGGCCTGTGAAGGTACATCAATCACTATAGGCCTAGAACGCACACGCACACACACACACACACGGACACACACACACCCGCGCACGGACACACGCACATACGCTCGTCGCTCGCACACGCACGCACACGCGCACAGGATTCTTTTCACATCGTAATGAGCTAAGGATGACCGTGGGTGTTGAGGGAATGGATGCTGTGTGATGCTGCATACATATACAGGTGGTGCAGTTGTCGTGTTGTTTCCTGTGATGTTGCTACAAACCAGGGGGCCCGAGCGAACGTTCTGAATTATAATATTCTCATTCATTTAAATACTTTAATCATGTTTACAACTCTCTCTCAGACACTGATGTTTTGTACTTTGGACTTTTTATGTTATTATTCACTTCACAGTATAATGTTGTGGTGGCATGGCAGTTGGCACCACAACATAAAATTCTTGTATTCTGTGCAGTCTGTTAAATGATACTTTAGCAGGTTTGTCTCCTGGCTACGTCTCAGTCATTCACACTGACGACGACGACAACAAAGAACATAAAGCAATGGGGATTTCACTTTTTCTAATTATGTTTATGATGCATATATGAACACATTATCAGACACCATCAGCCTCAAATACATGCAGAACTTGTGTGTGTGTGTGTGTATTTTCAGATAAAAAAAAAAGTCTGACCATTCAAATTTAGTTTTGTACAAAATGTTAAAGGCGATATTTACCCAGTACTGCATAAAGATGTGTCTCTGACCCCCAAAAACGTCCAGAGCCCTTGTTTGAGAAGCCCTGGTGTAGTGAATGCGGGGTGCCACTGTGACTGAGAGAGCCAGACACATTCAGACCAGAACGGCACTGGCCTAGATTGTTGGGAGTTAACTTGTGACTCCCAGCGCAGTATCAAGGAACATGGTTACTTATGCATGCATAGGCTGGCCAGGGCCAAGAAAGATGAGCTCAGCATGAGCACGAGCAGAAAGCCATCTTCACCGTGATAACGGCAAATGCTCCTACTGTTTTTATATAGAAAATAGTAAAATACCACCTCTCTACGCTCATGAAATTGAATTGAATTTATGCTCGAAATTTGGCATGAAATGTGGAATGGAATTATATTATATACTGTATATTATATATTCTATGCTCCATTTTTGCTACACTGCCTGTCTTTGGCATCGCACAGCAGTAAGATACTCATTATTGCGCTGAATGATTGTTGTATAGTCCTGGAAATTGGGTTAAATATTCTGGAAAAGTTTTGGGAAATTCATTGGTAACAGTGTGTGGGAAGACACACACGCATTCACATACGCATGTATGTACGCATATACTGTAGATTTCACACAGTCATAGATGGCAGGCTATTAAATACATATAAGAAAAGCCATTTAAATAAATAGGACAAAAACACAAGAAAAGCATGTGCAGCATACTGTAATGCAGTATGTGGGTTATTGCAGTCAGTCCTGTCCATCTGTCGGTCTGTCTGCAAAATAACACACAGCTGGATTTTCATGAAACCTGGTGCATGGGTCAGCAGAGGCAGAGGTCAAGGTCACAATTAATTATTATTGAGAAAAAAAAATACATAGTGTGGTCTCGGATATATATATATATATATAATTGCAATATTCATAATAATTAGGCTATGCCAATAATAATATTCAACTACATTTCTGTCACTGCTTATTCGATGGTTATTGGGTGAGAACTGGTCTGGGAAGTCTTATCACCTCAGAGGAAGAAAAGCAACAGAACAAAACAAACAAAAGACGAAAAACTTGACAAAAAAACAAAGGGCTGCATTTTCCGTTGCTCATTATTTATAATATGGTATCGGTCTACTCACTCTGTGTCTGTCATCATGGTTTGGGTTTGTGGTACCGCTCTGGTGGCCATTTTGGTTTGTTGGTTTGTTTTGGCCTCGCATTTGTGATTTGTTTTTGTTCTTACCTACCAAATGAGTCAAGTTGTACATTAATGTCAAACTGTAACAGATGGTCGGTTCTTCATTCAACTTGGCTAGAATTACCATTCGGCTGTCCCTTGAGAGGTGGGTTTGGGTTGAAAATATCACAGTCAAAGTCACAAGCAAGGTCAAGTTAATGGTAAAGACGCGATGGCCATTACTCAGGAATGGAGGCGTGGGGGTGAAGAACTATGGAGACTGGGGTTCAATTAGGTTCCCACCTAATCAGCATGGGATAGAACAGATGGTGTTTTCCTTCACATGATGTGTTACACCCAATGCCCTCAGATGTATAGTATACTATACGATAATATCACAGCCATTCTATGGCTAGGGCCCTACAGTATATACTTTTGTACTTTTTGTAATGCCAACGGATAGCGAGGAGGAAATAATTATATAGTTGTAGGCTGTGTATGTTGTGTTGTGGCTACTGTTGAACTTTTGAAGGATGAGTTGTTGTGCCATTGTCAGGATCTGCCTTCTGTGTGTTGTTTTTGTTGTTCTTGAAAGTTATTCTGAAATTATGCTATGGTATTCTTGAATCTTATTTTGAAGTGATGCTTTGTGTTGGATTATTGTCTTGTAAACCTGAGTTCCAAGTTTGTTTGGTGTTGCTCTCCTGCAAACCTCTGTTAAAATAAACTTCCACTTGATTCTGACAGCCATTTTCTTTCTTTCTTTCAGGCACCAGAATATCCACGCAGGCCCTGGTCTTCACTGCAGCCCAACACCGTGGCCCCCAGTCTGCTATAGACATGCCAAACAGGTTGAGACCACTATTAACAATGCTCTCCAGATCATAACTGGTTGCCTGAAGCCCACCCCAGTGTTCTACCTGCCAGTCCTAGAGGGAATTGCCTTGGCCGGGCCTCCGTTGAGAGGCTGCTATACCTTCACGCTATAGCAAGGAAAGCCCCAGAAACATGACTGGGATATCCTGCATGACACTTCTAAACAGACTCATTCAAGTCCCAGCCACAAGAGATGCTGAGTTCAATCCATGAGGACCTGTCTACAAAGGCATGGATGTTGGCAATGGCATCCCGGTTTGAGTCAGCTGGGCTCACATTGTTACACTGCTACATCTGTGGACCCAGGACCGTGCTGAACTGACTGGGTGCTGGGGTTGGGGGACTGACGTCCTGACAGGGGGTGTTGCAGGGGGACGCCATCGCTTGCATGGAGCGCTTTAAATGGCATGGCCGTTTGTGTGTGGAAGTCCAACACACCTCCATATCAAGCTCAGCTTCTTCTCAGTCCCGTAGAGTCTGTTCTCCTATACAGCTGTGAATGCTGGACCCTGAAACCTGCTCTACTGTACATAAGTCACTGGCTTCTGTGCTACACCAGAATGTTACCAACAAGCAGGGGATGCTACCAATTGGGTGAATGAGAAGATGGCAGCCGGCTCTGTCACATGCCATTGACACGAGAGCTCCCAGCAAGGGGAAGAAAGCACCGGCGAGCTAATCAGATATAATGGAGGATCGACATCGCTGGAGAGCTGGAGGGCTCACCTGGGAAGTTTGACCCTGGCTATCATCACTTACACAACTGATCAAGTCAAGTAGAAGACGGCTCAAGGTTAGGAACCTTTTTTTTCTTCCCCGCTGCTGCTGCTGCTTGTGTTGTGTGTGAGTGTGTGTGTGTGTGTTAATGTGACTGTGTGTGTGCTAATGTGATTGAAGCTGTTGTACTAGTATTGCTGTCATTTTGGGACCCGATGACTGGACAGGACAGTTCAGTGACTTCTGGTTCTGGAATTGATGATTCCTGATGGAAATCTACAATATGTATGTTATGTTGTGTGTGCCGTTGAAGGAAGTGAGTTGTAACAGGGAACGGTATATATTTTATATTTTTCTTTCTTTCGTTCTTTCTGAACCTTGTTTTAATTGTCATGTTGCTGTCAGGGCTAGTTTTCAGTTTGTAAATACATCAAAGATGCGATAATAATCTTTGGATGGAAACGGAAAACGGTTGCTGTTCCCCAAGGGCACAGCAGTGACATACGGACTGTTTATGTCTTCCATATTGAGGATACTCACCAGGAGATCCGTGGCTGTCTTTGGGTTTATATGTCGCGTCAAAACAAAGCAGTACAGTGTATTATAGGTACAGTACACCTTTGGTCATTGCTTAGAAAGATCAGAAGGTTAAACATGCAGGGAGCCAATCATGTGGTTGGTTAATGAGCTATGAAGATGTTTTTTGTTTAGTTTTTCGTAGTAGGCAGGCTATTCTATTTTCTGAACATGCAGAGCCAGTTGCAGCACGATGAAATTGGCTGGAAAGAAATATATATTGGTGGGAGTGTGTGTGTGTGTGTCCCCAAGGCTCTCAGATATACTGAGAAGACATTTCCATATCACTTCACCCTGACTGACTATTATTATATTCTATAATGGCAAACAGTAGTGGCAAGGCTTCAGATTGAGCAGATTTATTATATTATGGAATTGGCTCCGTTTGAGCTTAACCTCCCTCGCTGTCTGTTCATTTCAGAATTTTACTGATTACTTGACTTGGCTCTGAGGCGCAGCGTGTCAGTTATTTTAGGCCTGTATCTATAGTTCTGTTATTTTTCTGTTACGACGTACCTAGAATATGGAGGCTAGGTCGATGTGGTTAAGGGACAACTCAGCCACAGTGAAACATTATTCTGAACTACTTATTGATACCTATGAGTATGATTTAAGTTTTCAAGTTTAATCTAAATGTCTTACAGACGCAGGTTCATGCTGTCATTTTGCATTGTACTGTAAATGGAACCCTCTATTTGTCACAAGAAAAAAAAGAATAAAGCCTGCACACTGGTAATGCTGAAAAAGCACCTCGATTGTATTGCTTTATATAGTCAGAAGAATCCCTTCTTCGTCACATCACTGGTTTACACATGTAAGTCAGTGGGTGAAATTAGTTTTCGTGCATTTCGTTTGTTTTCCAGGCAAGAGAGAAAAGGAGAAAAGAGAAGCAGAGCAAGGACACTGGTACCTTTTGTCTGCAGTTGCTGTTCATTGGGTCGTGTCAAACTTAACTTTTTCGTTTTTATACGAGTCTTGTTCTTGGCAATAAAAGTGTCTCTTATAGTTCTGTGTGTGCAGCCAAGCCACGCGTCTGCTCTGCAGGCCACAGAGCACGACACACTCCCCAGTCCTTTTTTTAAAAGGACACTGTGGCTGGCCGTTCCTGTCTTCTGAGCCCGAGCTTACTCAAACACGGTGAAATCGCACGGATTGGCAATTCCATGCACTGTGTTGTGACCGCAACGGAGGCTTTCACTCGTATTGTACGTATATGGAATTGCCAATCGGTGCTATTTCACCGTGTTTTGCGGTGAGATCGGGTTTGATATTAGGTGTGGTGTGCTGAGTGGGCTCTACCGAACTTCGCAACGGTCGACCGTACCGTACTTGTGAAACTTTGTCAATAATGAAAATAGCAGATCTATACGACTACTACGCGTTACGATGCCACGTGTTTTTATAGCTATTGAAAAATAGCAGATCCACAAGCTCATACGAGCTTGTAGGTCTGCTATTTTTGAAAAGTTGTGAAAATATTTATTTCAGAAAACTGGAGGATTTAGAAGATTTTTTTTAATTTTTTTCGAGGTCAGGCCTAAACGTGTTAATGTGAGCTTTTATACCATCCACCACTGCTGGTGTATGTATGGCTTCAAAGCCCACGTCATGATCGTATCCACCAGTGCAAATAAAATCATACATACAAGCCTTACATACTGTGGTCCATGCCCGGCACACCGCAGATACAAGACACATATACCCCTCCTTACGTAAAACAGATATATTACCCCTCCTTACGTAAAACAGATATGCCTAATTCCACTGCCTCACCACCAACCACAGCAGCCCCCCCCCCCCCTCATACACACCGCCCGCTCCCCATCTATCTGTCATTGGGTAATTTGCATCGGAAAGCCTATAGGCGTGGGCCATTACGGTGAAGGTTGACACCCCCCCCCAAACACAGGCACGCACCCACACACAGCGTACGGGTGTGCGTGCGTGCATGCTGTATGTGTTTGTGTGTTATTTACACGTGCATTTAAGCAAAGTGAGTATAACCTTGTGTGTATGCGTATATATATCGTTGTGCGTGCATGAGGCGGGACACGGCGTGCGCACGTGTGCGTCTGTACGAGGTTGAAATTGATCCAGCGGCTATTAAAAAAGAGGGGAGGGAGCAGCTCTGTCATCCTGAGGGGGTCTTTCCTAGCCCGGTCTCTCCTCTCCTCTCCTCCCGTGCGTGCGTGCGTGCGTGCGTGCGTGCGTGCGTGCGTGCGTGCGTGCGTGCGTGCGTGCGTGTGTGTGTGTGTGTGTGTGTGCGTGCGGCGACAGCAGATGAGTGGAAGACCGACTGCGGAAAAGAGAAGTCGATTCATATTTAATGTGAGTTGAAACCTCAAGACACCCCGTGAATGTTATCATGTTTTTTCCTCCCCTTAAGACTTTCTTCGGTCTCATAAACGACTAACGGCAACAACACTTTACACGCAATTATCTTCATGGCAGAAATGCAGGGCAGCGGTGGCAAAATACATTAAAAACAAATCTATAGCGAGACATGGTGTCATTTAGTGCCTTTAAAGATGTTATGGTTGGCTTTTGGTGGGCTACTTTGTACCGTCTGCCAGAGGGAAGTAGTTCCAACTCCCTGCAGAGTGGATAAGAGGGGTCATTTTCATGATAGCTATACTTTTTATGTATGTGATGTATTGCCATGCTTTTTTGTTCTTGCTTAATGTAAATCGCTCTGGATTAAGAGCGTCTGCTAAATGCCTAAATTGTAATTGTAAAGTTCAGGGTGTTTGGGTGTAATTGAGGTCATGAAAACTAAAAAATGAATATAAATGAAAGTTAATGTCATGAAACCTTTGATACCCCCAAACACACGCACGCACGCACACACACGCATGCACACACACGCACCATATTCACCCCCTCACGCTATTCTTCTAGTCCCCAGAAACATGCAGTCGTGCATAACATAAAACATTTCTGGAAACCCCATCCACATCTATTTTCATGTAGTAGGAGCACCAGATAGGTCGTATACGCAGTTAATACGTGGTGTTTTGTGTTTGAATCAAGTTTTCAAAATGACTGTAGTGGAGGTAAAAAAGTTAAATATTTGCCTCTGAGGTGTCATGGAGCAGAAGTACAAAGTATTGAATAAGTACAAATCAACACCTCGCACAGTACCTGTTCTTAAATGGAGTAAATGTACTTATTTATTTCCACGAATCCTCCTCCTTTCCCAGAGTGACCAGATGCTGGCGATGTCACGTCTGTTGACTTATTTACATTGCTGCAATCATGGGAATTCATGAATATTGATGAGCGCTGGTCTGTCGCTGTGGGGCATCTGCTACTGCAGCGTGGCTAACTGTGTGTGTGTGTGTGTGTGTTTGTGTGTGTGTTATTTACACATGCATTTAAGCAAAGTGAGTAACCTTGTTTATACGTATCGTTGTGCATGCATGTGTGCATGTGACAGGACACTGTGTGTGTGTGTGTGTGTGTCACAGTGTGTGTGTGTGTGTGTGTGTGTCTGTACTTGCCTCAGAGTTTGAAATTGATCCAGCAGCTATTAAAAAGAAGGGAGGGGGCAGCTCTGTCATCCTGAGGGGGTCTTTCCTAGCCTGGTCTCTTCTCTCCTCCGTGTGTGTGTGTGTGTGTGTGTGTGTGTGTGTGTGTGTGTGTGTGTGTGTGTGTGTGTGTGTGTGTGTGTGTGTGTGTGTGTGTGTGTGTGTGTGTGTGTGTGTGTGTGTGTGTGTGTGTGTGTGTGTGTGTGTGTGTGTGTGTGTGTGTGTGTGTGTGTGTGTGTGTGTGTGTGTGTGTGTGTGTGTGTGTGTGTGTGTGTGTGTGTGTGTGTGTGTGTGTGTGTGTGTGTGTGTGTGTGTGTGTGTGTGTGTGTGTGTGTGTGTGTGTGTGTGTGTGTGTGTGTGTGTGTGTGTGTGTGTGTGTGTGTGTGTGTGTGTGTGTGTGTGTGTGTGTGTGTGTGTGTGTGTGTGTGTGTGTGTGTGTGTGTGTGTGTGTGTGTGTGTGTGGCGACAGCAGATGAGTGGAAGACCGACTGCAGAAAAGAGAACAATTCATATTTAATGCGAGTTTAAACCTCAAGACACCTCAAATATTATCATGTTTTTCCTCCCTTAAGACTATTTATAAGTGGATTACTTTCAGAGACCTGATATTCAGAGGCTGCAGTTATGTGTGTTGGCGTAGGTTTGCGACACTGTTTGTACCTGGAAAGAAATAAAAAATAATATTCTTAATGTCCCATTCTAAAACGGACGGTTAGTCCCAATACTTGATTCTGATTGTCTGCTTTCTGATTAGACTGACCACGTAGTAAATCTCACGATAATCTACACCTTCAATCACTTTATATCATTCCCAGGTGTGCTACATTGATCCCGCAGCTCTGTAGCTGAACTGGGGAAGGGGAGCGCTTGATTGCCTTACAAACCCTGGCCGTACTGTATGTCTAAGCACCGCCCACGCTCATACCGTATGACTGTGAATGTGTGGCTCCTTGTAAAGACAGCAAGTGAATTCGGAATAGTTTTATGAGGTTAATATGTTTGTAACCTTTTTAGAAAAGCAATAAACCATGCTAGGTCCCAGCTTACCATGTATTTTATAATGGTTAGCCATTATAAAATAGTCCTATCTTTCAGTAGATGTCAGAATAGTACGTCACAGCTACAGCCATATTCTATACATAAACATAGACCATGTAACTGTTAAGGGCTTTATTATTTGCTTGTTTTCTATTGGGGACCAATAGTTCCCCAGCCCATGTGGCCCATTGGTCATCTCCTGGTTTCTGTAGCGTGGTGAGGCAGCTTCATGTAAAAGTACACCCCCTGGACATGACACTAGCATGTCACAACGACTTACCCACCCATGATTCTGAGTGCCAAGCA
The DNA here is from genome assembly GCF_963924005.1 of Protomyctophum bolini. Classification (NCBI taxonomy): domain Eukaryota; kingdom Metazoa; phylum Chordata; class Actinopteri; order Myctophiformes; family Myctophidae; genus Protomyctophum; species Protomyctophum bolini. The sequence continues at coordinate 26,353,401 of NC_137881.1, read as the reverse complement.
GGGCAGCTTTGGGTCTTTTATATATACTGATATTTAATGGAATATTATTGGATTCCAAAGGTTTCCTTGAAAACAAAACAAAAAGCCTACAGTATACCATGTCAAATGGACAGCTGTACAGTATATGAAACATGCAAGACTACCAATATGGTCCTTTAGCTTAGAGAGAATACATTGGGAAAACAGATCAAATATTGAGGGAAAAGGGGACAAAGTCATAGTCATAAGTATGATTAGTTAGTTGCTATAGAGAGGGTTGCTGTGTCTATATACAGTACTGTACACGTGCATGCATGTGCACAACACTCGAGGGGTATACACAGCCTGATACATACTGTACATACTGTACGACTTATACCGCCGTGTGGCTTTTCAGTTCCGTCGCTGAAATAATGCTATAAGAGCTTATGAATATTAATAGAAATAACGATGCAACCGTTTTTTAACCCATTCTGGTCGGGAACCCATTTTGGTGTCAGCACTATGTCATGCTTTAGCTATTGAAAAATAGCAGATCTACAAGCTCATAGCGCGCCACCGAGTGGCGCGCTACGAGCTTGTAGGTCTGCTATTTTTGAAAAATCGAAGAACGACTGACATTTTTAGAATCTGATCTCAGGTCAGAATGGGTTAATCAGACCAGTGTGTGTCCAGTGGAAACCTCGTATGAATCTGATCTCAGGTCAGAATGGGTTAAGACCCACCATTATTGTCAAATGAAAAGAGCCGTCTACTTTTATTCTGCATGGGGGACGTGCATTATTGCCGTATACGCTCAGGGCTCAGCGGGTATAAATGGATTACACGTCAGTGGGGGGATTGTTGAGCAGTCACATTCTATCACATCAAAGGGAATTATATCAAAATAGAAAAGGCTATAGTGGACAGTTCATCTCTGTCCCTTCAGACAGCTCAAGCTGCTCGGACTCCGTCCCATCGAAAGAGGAAGACCTGTCACACCGACCAGACGACACTATAGGATGGAACCGGGGGAAGGATTTAGTTTAGTTTCCATATGAGGCTGAGTGTTGGTCGGTCGAACCTCGGAGCTGTGGCGGGCTGGGGAAAATATTGTCCATCATCTTTTATCTGTTGCTCCTGTGCTTTGTGAGAAGCTGGAAGTAGAGTCTGTATTCACTGTCTTTGTATAATAGCTAGTTTTTGAGTGGCGCGACCACTCCAAGGAACAGCACCTTGTTCACCTTTGTGTTCACCTTTGTGTTCACCTATGTGTGTCTATGAGCACCAGTATATGTCTATTAGTACCAGCAGGGGAGCTGTTGTGCAGAGAGAGAGAGGAATAGTGCTGCACTGTTGCCTGCTAATGAGAGAGAGAGGGGGGGGGGGGAGTTGCACCACTCAGTTCACACGGGTGTGATTTTGTACTTGATTTGGGTAAATATTCATCATGTTATGGTATGTTACCCTTCATGGAAGACCTGCAGTGCAACATAAGAATGATAAGTCACCAATATAGGCCTACTGTAAGTGCACTGTAGGACTGTTTGATTGACTTTTTGACTGAATACTTTAAGCTGGGGGTGCTTAATGTATGATTTAACATGGCTCGGTTTCTCCCAATAAATCATGATTATATCCTTTTTTCTGTCAAACTATTAGTTAATTAATATTAACAAATTAGGCCAGTCTCCAGGTCAAATCATGCATAATTCGACTGAGAGAGATTGGTAGTCGAATCAGACCACCTCGATCGATTAGTCGACTAATCTAGATCAGGCCTACCACACACACACACACACACACACACACACACACACTACACACACACACTACACAATGCTATATATTGGTGAAAGCATCGGTAGCTGCAAAAGATATATTTACAGTAAAACGGAGTGGGGACGGGGGGGGTAGAGGTCTGAATCGTGATTTGTGTCGTTTTATTTCCGCGATCTACCGTGGACTATTTGGCACAAACAATGGCTGCTCTCTCTGTGCGACTACAAATGTAATGTATTGTTGCTTGGCTTTCTGCACGGAGCCACCGTATATCTGCCTACTGCATTTTCCCTCATTGCTCTTCACGTATACCGGCACCACACAGTCCAAGAATAAACTACCACAGCACCTGTCTCGGCAAATATATTGCAACAAATACTACCAGATGGCTATTCATTAATGGAGAGGAGGTAGCAGACAGTTTGTCCGCACGGTGTCAGTCGCCAGAAATGGCTAAATCTCTCTCTGGGACAACGTGTAAAATCATGTCAGAGATTGATGATGGTAAACAACGGAGAGAAGATCCAGGCAGAATACAGAGTGAGCGTTCAGAACTCAGCCGAGTTCTGCCCAGGCAGTATAAAACACTTCCTGCCGAATGTTCTTCGCTTCCGCAGAAAGCGGAAAACAGTTCAAGGCTTTATAGAGTATAATTATGCAGCCCTTAGACGCTGATTTGATGATGTTTTTTTATCCCACGATTTTGTAATCCATTTATTCACCCAGTGTCGATTATCTAATGTATACTCTCTCTCTGCCAACCTGGGGAGAGTAACGCACTGACCTGTCATGCTTCCTTCAATGCATGAGGAGTCCAAGCCGCTTCTTTTCACCTGACGGGGGGGGGGGGGGGGGGAGAGTTTCCCCGGTTAGACGTAATGTGTGGAAGGAACACGTTATTCCAGCCAGTTCCTTTCCCCTCCATCAGGCGCCTTGACTGTTCATGCGGGAGGCAGTTTAGAGACCAGGATTACTGTATGTTTTGTGTGAGGGTACCCACTGCCTACCCTAGTGGGGGGACACGGGGAGAACATGGAAACTCCACAGAGAGGCCCTTTCGCCAACCCCACCTCGGGTATGGGCTGATTTGATACCTCAGGGTAGGCCATTCTCATGACACTGTATACATACATTGAACATGGATATTGAACAGTATCTATTTGGTATGTTAACCTATACTCGGTTGACCGGAGTCCCTCAGGGTTTCTATACTATAGTTATTTTTCTGTCTTTGCCCTACATTAAATATCTTTGCTGAAACTAGCAGATCTACAAGTTCACAAAGGTTTGCTGCCATCGGTAGATTTGGGAAGAGGTTCGCAAGGTTAACACTTTGACGAGTTACCCGAGTTAATTGATAAAGACCTCTCTCCCTCCCAATCACGAGTTACACGAGTTGTGTTTTTTTAAGAGACACAAGGTTTCGCTCAGACACTCGTATACGTCACAAGTTGGCATGTCTTGTTGGGCTTTTCCCCCTTGTTGTTGCTCGCGGTGATGGAATTATGTTTAGTCACCATGACAAACGATTTTAAGGCTGATTTACAATCGAGACCGGATGATTCAAAGTCAAAGTCGTACAATTTGTCACACACGTTTCCGCAGTGAAATTTGTCCGCATTTGACCCATCTCTTGGCTCACCGCTCCATCTCAAGGAGCGGTGAGCTGCAGCCGTGCCGCGCTCGGGAATCATTTGATTAGTTGATTTGACCCCCCCAATCCAACCCTTTGATGCTGAGTGCCAAGCAGGGAGGCACTGGGTCCCATTTTTACAGTCTTTGGTGTACGACCCGGCCGGGGATCGAACCCCCGACCTCCCAGTTTCAGGGCGGACACACTAAACCACAAGGCTGGTCTGCTATAATACATTCCTCAAAGGTTAGTGAAAAACTCCTGCAGTGGAGCTATTTTGACGATCGTATAAAGTATAAACTAAAGCGCTGCAAGTGCTGAAATATGGGCAGAGTGTCAAATGTTTTCATCTATATTATTAAACCTCTCAATCTAAAGGGCTGCTTTTCCTAAAGGTCACAGAAAGACAGAAAGTGTGTTTGTGTTTGTGTGTGTGTGTGTGTGTGTGCACATGCGTGTGTGTGAGAGAGAGAGTTTTGTGTGGCAACCATACCAACGAGAGGTGACAGGAAAATACCTCGCAGTAACTTCTAACAGCTTGACAAGCTGCTGTTTATTGCAGTGGATGAGGTGTCACTTTGATGAACACGCACACACACACACACACACACACACACACACACACACACACACACACCATGACAATGTAGGGCTTTGATTTAAGATGGGTCATGTCCTTAACTGCCTGAGGTTTACCTTCATAAAAAAACATACCACACCCATTCATGCACACAGCCACACACGCACACACACACACACACACACGCCAGAAACATAGGGACAGCCTATCATCTGCAGCATGATATACATGAGCACACACACACATACATACACACACACATGCACGTGCAACATGCAACACATCACGACGTGTGACAGCTCCTATATCTCTGCATTCCACTTAGCGTTGACTTGAGGGTGTAAGGGCGGGGAGCAAGGTTTGACCCCGCCCACTAATCATCCATAGTTAACAGGCTGCAGAGTGACAGGGTCGGCCTCGCGCCGCGTCTCCAAGGCTCTCTATTAGTCCTTTACATGATCAGGGGTGGGCAACGTTGATGATGGAGAGGGCCACTACATTCCCACACTCACTCCAGAGGGCCACTACATTCCCACACTCACTCCAGAGGGCCACTACATTCCCACACTCACTCCAGAGGGCCACTACATTCCCACACTCACTCCAGAGGGCCACTACATTCCCACACTCACTCCAGAGGGCCGCTACATTCCCACACTCACTCCAGAGGGCCACTACATTCCCACACTCACTCCAGAGGGCCACTATATTCCCACACTCACTCCAGAGGGCCACTATATTCCCACACTCACTCCAGAGGGCCACTATATTCCCACACTCACTCCAGAGGGCCACTGCATTCCCACACTCACTCCAGAGGGCCACTGCATTCCCACACTCACTCCAGAGGGCCACTATATTCCCACACTAACTCCAGAGGGCCACTATATTCCCACACTGACTCCAGAGGGCCACATTGTGCATGTTACTGTCGTAGCAAAAATAGCCGATAGAAAGCCTGTATAATTATTTTGCTATTTTTCAATTGGAATTCTGAAAAGTGAAATTTGTATTTAATTTCAAATGGCTATAATTATAGTTATGTTAACTTTATAAACTAAATACAAATTCTATCAAAATAGACAATAACATTTTAATACTATTCGTTAAGCTACTAATTTAGACGTAATTATAGCGGGTCATGTTTGCAAATCAATAATATATCAGTATTGTGATATCGCTAGTCTTCCTGGGGTCCACACAGAACATCACAACATCAAAACAACATACAATACAAACAGCAACTGACTGTCTAAATCTAAATTCAATTACATTAGAATGCCAAAGATATAATAGATAATGTAGGTTAAATATCATATCAGTCCAATTGTGTGACCTCTCCCAATAATGTTCTTTTAAGCGATTAAAAAAAAGAGTATTTACTTTTGATTTGTTTCATGTTAACAGATTATGAGTTCCACTGTTGGGGTACGTGGCTCTATAAATAACAGATTCTTTAAGTGTCTCTGTCTTCCAAAGGTGTTCCAAATACTCAAGGACACGCCGCTATCTTTGGACACGCCGCCATGGAACTTTTAATGTTTGTTCAGAGCACATTTAACAAACAGAGTGGCAGCCAAGTCTATGGAGTTTGTTTACAGCGCACCTTAAAAACCGATTACATGCTGCCGTCAGTGCCTGGAGTCTGGAGACGGTGCCAACAAAAATGCACAAGCAAGGCCACGAAGAAGAGCGATAGCCCTGGTCCAGTGCGCTATAGCGAGTCTCTCTCTCACACTGACGCCCTGCCGGCCAGCCTCCACTGCTCTCTAGTAGTTTTACCAACATTCCCACTGCCGTGCGAGGGTTTAGAATTCCCCGGAAATCAACAAAACAAAAGCTACTCACCAAAACAAAGCCTGCTAGACCTTGGTTAGAAGTCTATTCTCAATGCTGGGAAGCGTCTCAGGGCCCCAGCTTCTCTCTAAAATGCATCTTTGTGCCATTTTAATAAAGTAATGTATACTGGACAGAGAGTCAGTGGGATGCATTTTATTCCATGACAAAGAGAAGCTAGGGAACTGAGACACTTCCCAGCTTTGAGAATATACTTTTACCAAGGTCTAGCAGGCCTTGTTTCGGTGAGTAGCTATACGTTGTTTTGCGTGAGTGCGTGTATGGAGTGTTTTCTCGTGTTCTCATAGAGGTTCGCATACTGTAGATTGTGTTAAACAAACCACTAACAGGCGCCCCTCACTTCACATGAGTGTGATTTGTTTTTAAATCAAACCTTGATACCTAATGATATCGTATTGCGATGGTATGATATGATATGATATAGTGCTTTATTGTCAGTTTGCACTGAAATTTGTTTTGGGACCCAGCGACCTTGTATGCAACACAAAACAATTAAAATAAAATACAGTTACATACATAGAAACTGAAGGGCAGTAGATGTCCACAGCTCAGTCTAGCCCTGGCCAAAATCCTGCAAGTCTCCTTTTGTCGAACACATCGTGAGCGTATAGCTTGGCTCATTTTTTTGTTGTTGTTGTATAAGATATAAGACAAGCGTCACTGTTCATTCTGTTGTCCCTCTCTAGTTCCTGTGTATACGTGATGTAACGGGGGGGGGGGGGGGGGGGGTACAATTAGCGAGGAACAAATTACATGACTGACTAATTAAGCTAGATTATTTCCTTTCACCCATGGGGACTAATTAAAATACACACAAGCAGTTGCGTATTATATTGAAGGAGACCGGGGGGAAAAAACAGGCCATGTATACCTATTTATGTCCCCAGCTCTGCTGTAGGCTGTTGATTGAAGAGTAATAAGACATTGATGAAGGGGTGACCCGTTGGCCCAGGCGATTAGGGCAGTGGTTATCAAACTTCTCCCTGTCAAGTTAATATATATTTTGTGAGTGTTTAAGAACCTCAGTCCGGTACTATGCACTATATAGTGCAGTGACAAACAGAAACATTATTTTGAAAGGGATGTTGACTGAGATGTTGCTGAGTTACTGCAATCCTATAATGCAATTGTTATACTCCATTGGTAGGATCTGTGTATTGATCGGCCCCTCGGTCCGTGTCGAGCCGCAAAACCCTCGTAACGGATCACAATGTAACAACTGTCACTATACAGTATACACTGCCTCGTCCACCCCGAAACCGCATTATGATTTTCAGCGCTGAAGCATTGCATTGTAATTTCGCCTCATGCACAGTGACAAGCCTCAAGCCTACATAATTGCCAGGCTTATAGTTTACAGCGGTTCCACTTTTTAGGGTTCTTTATATGGATTATAAATTACGTTTTTCATCGGTATGCCAGTCCAACTGAAAACAGAGACAGCCAACGTGCTTTTGTATTTCATTTTGTTCATACTGAGGCCAGGATTTACTGCACTGACTGAGCCCATAAAAGCATAACATGCTAGTTTACATTTAGTTTCCTTATTTCACTGTATAGTGCAGTTTAACTCGCACGCAGGTTACAGTATATCAATTAATTCTGTTCAATCGAGCACACAATACTGTATTCCGTATATCCGTTCCACCCTCTCCTGCTCTCTCTGGCTGTCACCGCCAGAGGTGTAATCCCCATGTTGTATTTCCTCATCCAATTTCACAAATCCCATATCATGGCTATATCTTCAACGATGTACAGTACATTGTACGGTCTATAGAGTGTAGTGAGCGCATAGATTTAAATAGAACTTCTGTGCACTATACTGTATATCCTCTGGGTAGGATTTGTTGATCCTCTTGTTCTGCTTGCATGCAGAATGTACATTTGTACTTTTCTCACCCACGTGCGTGCATGTATGAACACATGCACGGTGCACGGTCACTCCCTCTCTCTCTCTGTCATTGTGCACAACACTTGCCATTTCTGTCCGTTTGTCTCTCTCTCTCTCTCTCTCCAGCGTACTGTATGGACTGCTGAGTTAATACCATCAAAGGCCACAAACGGCCTTGTCCATTTCCATGTGCCAGAACACAAACTCCTGGAGGAAATGAAGCCATTGCCATAGGCCAGAGAGAGAGAGGGGGGGGGGGGAACAAAGAGGAGAATGGAGGGGAGAGAGAGAGAAATAGACACATTTAGAGAGAGAGAGAGAGAATACAGGAGAATGGAGGGGAGAGAGAGAGAAATAGACACATTTAGAGAGAGAGAGAGAGAATACAGGAGAATGGAGGGGAGAGAGAAAGGAAGTGCTGAAGTGTGTGAGGTTTCACGCCGGGAGATGTCATAATTGACACGTTCAGAAAAGTGAGGACTGAACAGAGTGTGTGTGTGTGTGTGTGGGGGGCAGGGGGGCAGCCTTTAATGAACACACAATTGGTGATGCAGGGGTCACTGTGTGTGTGTGTGTGTGTGTGTGTGTGTGTCTGTGTGTGTGCAGCATGCTCGTGTCTTAACGCCACACGGTCAGTGTTGTTGTTTCACCGTGCCACGCTCGCGCGCGTGTGTGTGTGTGTCGCAGTGCGATCCGGGTGTCTCTGGCCACTGACCATGTGTTTTCCTCTGCATGCTCAGCATGCGTCGCGGTGAGGGGTTGACACTAAGGTCTCCTCTGTCATGCACTAGTGCATGTCATGTTACTTTCCCAAAGGTCATGCCCACTTGCCCCAAAAGTAAAACGTCCATTAAAAACTGATTTTTTTTTTACTTTCTGGGGCTGTGCGATAAAAGAAATATGTATAGCAACAGTGAAAACAGCACATTATAGGTAAACAGTGCTCTACATTTTTACATTCCACAGACCAGAAGACAGAGTGATCTGGGCCACCTTCAGGTGTTTTAGACAGATATGTTGTGTTTATAGACGGTTGCGAATCCCCCTCTCAAACGAGGACTTTGACCTGTCGGCCGCAACCTGAAAGCAAACTCCACCTGAACCGCAAGTTTTATTTACCTTCCAGGGGCAGCAGGTGGGCAAACCCTTAATAGTGTCAATGCCTGCGGTCAACTATATGACTTGCCGAACTGAACTGCAGCCACAGTGTGCCGCGCACACCTTGTTACCGGCTCAAATATATATATGGGGGCCCTGCATGGCAAAACTGGAGAGACAAGTCATGATGTTGAGAGAGAGAGAGAGAGAGAGAGGGGGGGGGGGGGGGGTTGTGTCCATGAGTGTGAGTGTGCATCAAGAAGATAATAGACAGATTTTGGGAGTTCTCTCTCTCTCTCTCTTTCTCTCTCTCTCCATCCATCTAACACCACTCCCCTCCCTGTTTCCTCTCCATCCATATTTTTGTCCTCTGTGGATCATAGCAGGCTATAATCTCAATCTGTTTCACTGTGATATCGCACAATGGGCTCCGTAGCCGACTGCGGTGCCAACCCATTGGCCACGTGGCCGACCGCGGTGCCAACCCATTGGCCACGTGGCCGACCGCGGTGCCAACCCATTGGCCACGTGTGTGCCGTGCCATCTCTATCCCAGTCCCCCCCCCCCTCCCCCTCATCCCTCTCTTCTCTTCTCTTTCTGTGTGTGTGTCTCTCTCTGCCAGACGGCAACCGATACACACAGCTGTAAAGCTCCGTCCAGACCCTTCATGCTTTCTGGGGTTTTCCATCCCGATGTTCCAAGTGCTGCTATACACTGCAATGTGTTCCAATGATTAGGTTCCTGGCTGCATCTCTCTTTCTCTCTCTCTCTCTCTCTCTCTCTCTCTGTGGTGGAAGCAACCATAAATAAGTAGTAGCGTTAAGTAGCGTTAACACAATAAGTAGAAATGGTGCTTCTCGGAGCACAGGTCCTCGCCAGGTCATTCATGGTTGTTGTGGGCCAGCATCCAGGGAGTATAGAGCAGCAGTTCCCAAACCTTTTTGCCCATGCATGCACCCCCTGTTACCTCCTGACCTATAGCTGACGCATGCACCCCCTGTTACCTCCTGACCTATAGCTGACGCATGCACCCCCTGCTACCTCCTGACCTACCTGACGCATGCACCCCCTGTTACCTCCTGACCTACCTGACGCATGCACCCCCTGCTACCTCCTGACCTACCTGACGCATGCACCCCCTGCTACCTCCTGACCTACCTGACGCATGCACCCCCTGTTACCTCCTGACCTATAGCTGACGCATGCACCCCCTGCTACCTCCTGACCTACCTGACGCATGCACCCCCTGTTACCTCCTGACCTACCTGACGCATGCACCCCCTGTTACCTCCTGACCTACCTGACGCAGGCACCCCCTGTTACCTCCTGACCTACCTGACGCATGCACCCCCCGTTACCTCCTGACCTACCTGACGCATGCACCCCCTGTTACCTCCTGACCTACCTGACGCATGCAACCCCTGTTACCTTCTGACCTATAGCTGACGCATGCACCCCCTGTTACCTCCTGACCTACCTGACGCATGCACCCCCTGTTACCTCCTGACCTACCTGACGCATGCACCCCCTGTTACCTTGCATAAGCTATATAGAGACATAAATGTCCTGTTTATACACATATATGAACCTAAATATGGCATATCATTTATATGCAGCATATAGGCTAACCATTTTGAATTGCTTAAATTGATGTTATTCTCCATAGAGAGCTCTCAGCAAGTGTAAAATCAGCCATTACGCCGGCATCAAGGCCCGCCAAAACCCATTTTAGTCAACTGATATACCCTTTGTTTAGCATTTGCATTATAATTTTTCACAGAATCGACAGAATCTTTTCACCCACGCAAGCACGCACGCACGCACGCACGCACGCACGCACACACGCACACACGCACACACACATACACTCGCTCACTCACTCACTCACTCACTCACTCACTGAACTCTCTCTCTTTCTGCTGTTCTCGTTTAGCTTGCCTGCAAAGCGACTTTCTTTTCTCCACTGAAGCTCAGCTGCACATTTTGGGGCGAAGGACATTCAGCACAATGTGGAGTGAATGTGGTGTGAATGGAACGCGCTCACCAAAGAGACCCAGTCACCGGAATTAAAATGTGCACTGCACAGTGGCAGCATGTGATCATCAATCAAATGAGCGTTCCTCTTCGCTGGTCAGACATGAAATGCTTTATAATTCCACCGGCAGATTACATTTTAGCATCAGTTAACGCATCATATTATGTTTTAATTGGAACCCCCAGAAACAATTACTCAAAGGGTGTGAGCCTTCATCCTACTCCTCTATTATTGCAAAACATACATGAACCAATTAAGCCCTATATTTCATACTTTGGCTGTTCAAAGATAGCAAATCTACAAGATCACAACGCTTTGCATCTCGTCATGTTATGATGTTGGAGATCTGCTATTTTTCGAAATTCTGAAAACCTATTCTGCATATGGAGTACTTTAGTTCCTTTACGTATACATTTTGATGCCAATACTTGCGTACTTAGCAGTATATACTTCTGCCACCACTGCCCTTGTTTCTTTTCATTTTTCGGTGTCTTTAATTTTGCCGTGGGTAATGACGGCACTCGGCGGCGGAGCTGCTAATCACATTAGATAGAGTGATATCATTAGGCAGGACAAGATGACAGGCCCGATAGACGCTCCACTAGGCCTCCTAATCTGTCTCCTGTCTGGGGTTGTCCCGTGCCATGTGTCCTACGCAAGGTCAGGTTCAAGAGGCTCTGAAATTATTACGTTTACAGCTGTTATAATATTATTAGAGGCTCGTGCCTGCACTTCGTGCACCAGAGTTGATTTTGACAGCAAATTCTGATTTTAGTTTTGGTCATAGTCTCTTGAATAGTTTTCATTTAGTTTTAGTCACATTTTAGTCACCTGGAATGTCTTAGTGTTCGTCTAGTAGTTTTTGTCGACTAAATAACATAAGATTTACAGTTGACTAAATCTACAGTTTATTTAGCCTTGATGCCGTCGTACACTTTTCAGTGTGCAACCAAGTGTAAAATGACTTGTCTTTTACTTATACTGGATCTCTTGTCCACTATAGTCCCTTCCTAACATTTTTGTCTTTATTTGTTGAAAGTATATATATAATATAAATGTATAGTCTTAGTTTTAGTCATCATAGCTTAGTTTTAATTTAGTTTCCATTTAGTTTTCGTCATAGTTTTAGTCGACGAAATGAACACTACGTGGCCTGCCGACCGATGTGTCTGAGTCATAAGAGTACCAGAGTCCTGACGTCCTGGGTCGTCTCTATATGGAGAATAACATCAATTTAAGCAATTCAAAACGGTTAGGTTATTATAAACTCCTATATGCACTCTAAAACACTGTGGTTCTCAACCTTTTTTTCTGCTATTTTTCAAAAATAAATGGTAAAACATTTATATTTTATAATATATCATTATTTTATAACCTAAACGTTCCCTGGGGGGGCCCTGACACAAAACATTTTCAGATGGGCGTTCATGGCCAAATAAATCAGTTTCGGGGTCCTTGACATGAAATGGAACGTAAATGGTCCCAGATGTCATGCTCCTGCAAAACAACCCACATGTTATTCTGAGTAGTGATGATGGTGTTGCATCGCTTCATTCCTCACTGCCTCCCAAAAAGAAAGACAAACAAAACAAAGAGAAACGCACATGCACTGGTATAATGCCTTAATGTAACAGCTCGTCAAACTCTTTGATTAAAATATGAAGCATGGGCGGCTGGTCGATTGATTACGGGAGAAGGACAAGGGAAAGGGCTCGATTTAAAAGAAAACAAGATCTTACTGGAGGAGTCAAGTCCTCAAGTCACACATTTTGTGCCAGAAACTCGGCGAGAAGGAAGATAAAAGACAAACGAATAAAAGCTTGTGTGCTGCTCTGTTGCCCTGCACAGAGAGTGTTTTGATGCAGAGATTGTGTGCTCTGCTCGACTGGGCATAGTGTCTCCATAAGACAATGGCCTCCCTCTCACTTCCACCCCAGTGAGTCACAAGATCTTTCATCAACTCCTCTGTGTCCTCTGTTGGTCTGCGTGTGCGTGAGTGTGCGTGTGCGTGCGTGCTCCTTCGCTCTATAATTCCATGTATCTGGTCAGAGTCCATCAGTTTTCCCATCCCACCTTGTCCCCCTTCACTCTCGTCAGACGCCTTTGTTTTCTTCGTGCTCTCACCTCCATCAATGTTATTTCAAGGTCTCTTGAAATAACAAGAGGAGGGAGCTTCCGAAGCTGTCTGGCAATTTTGCTCTCCTCCCCTTGTTTAACTTCTCCTCTCCTCCCCTTGTTTAACTTCTCGTCTCCTTCCCTTGTTTAACTTCTCCTCTCCTCCTGCGTGTCTGTCTGTCTGTCTGTCTGTCTGTCTGTCTGTCTGTCTGTCTGTCTGTCTGTCTGTCTGTCTGTGAGAGAGACTCGCTCACAGATGGAGGCACAGCTGTTAGATGAGGAGAAATGTTCAGTGCAATAACACTTTCAAACAGTTATACTCACTCAGCAGCAGGAGCACGCGCACGCACACACGCACCCACAGAACACATGGATCACAAAAGGAAAGTGCTGATCTGTGATCCGTGCATTGTCTCAGCCATTCGCCCAGAGAGACTTTGTGTGAGCGGGGCGCTCTGCTTTGTGTCGTAAAATGCCAAGGAGAAGCACGGTGTCCTCCAGCCACAGCCCTGCTCTTTGTCCGACCACAACAGCTTCATTGGCCTCGGCCTTTGTGTGTCACTAGTCTATACCTGTTCTGCTTAAATCACTGCTTCTCAACGACGGGTCGGGTCGGGTCCGGGGCTTCCGGGGTGCGACCACCGTGCGGTCCATGACTCCATGTGTGTGGACCCTTGTCTGTAGAGAGTGTACTGTACAATGGCTTATCTCTACACAACTTCAACTCTGAGAGTGTACAAATGGAACCAGTTCCATTTGTACACTCGAGTTCCGTGGGCAGCGCAGAACAATGTCAAGGAAATGTGGATGTGAATGCTTGTACATTTAAGGACGTCATAAACCAAGCCATGAGAAGCTGTTGTCTGTGACCTGTGACATGTGTGGTCCTCTGATGTCATGTGTACAAGATCCACCCACCCTTAGGGGGGGGTAATAATGTATTTAAGCTGAAGCCTGACTGAGATGTGTTGAGTCAGTACGGTGTTCCATTGTAACGCTTCACTGCTGTCTCCGTATTCGAATACATTCTATTCCAATACTCTGAAACTCTGAATTGTGTCCGTCTCATTATTGTTGTTTCAACTATGTTATAAGTGCTCACCGACAGATTTCTTTAACATGTTGCAGGTCCTACCGAGATAAAGGTGCTATGATGCTGCGGGGGGTGTTGGCCCACAGGAGGGGAGAGTGGAGTGGCTGCTGCTGTCTGTTGCTGTTGGCCAAACTTCGCGCCGTGAGTACATGGAATCAGCTGATTCTTCTGTTTTGCCTGTATGCGTTCCATCATGCTAAGTTTAAGCACGGCTAGATGGCTATTTCGACCAATCGGATATCTTCCTCGAAACGACCTGTTGTATACAGTAGTTATATTACAGACCTATAAGGGTCCATCTCTGGACCCCTGGTGGTCCCCAGAACAGACAGTCTTTTACAGAAGCTTTGACCTCGTTGTGAGTTGACTTCATGACTTGATGGCCTGTATCTTAGTCAATTGGTTTTGGGGGACCCCAACTAAATGAGAGATAATTAACCAAATGGGTTGTTACACTGTTCTTAATCTGTTAAACTATATGGATAACAGCATTGGGCGTTCGTAGCGCATCTTGTCGGTTCCAGTCTGCGGCGCTGAGCCGATCTAACAACACGGTCTGCTCATAAGAGCCACTGATGTTAGGCTATACTGTCACTTAGCGCCTTGTTCCTTGTCTTGTACGGCAATAGACGTAGTAGAGAGAGCAAGGGAGCTTTGCTGCCCACACACACATACAGTAAACACTTTTGCGAGGGCAGAATGCACAGTTAGTCTCCCTTTCTTTTCAATAGGGGAAAAGGGAGTTGTTCTTCAACAAAGAAAGAGAGTAGTCGAGGAGTGAAAAACTAAACAAAGTGCCGGCATTATTGTTCGGGGTGTATTAGCGGTTGCTGCTGTCCGACTTTCGGCGCATTCTTTTTGTGTATACATTACATGAGCTTGAAGCAATCGGATGTCGGTGCCCGGAAATATAGCCATCGTATGATAGCATGAATCAAGCCTTAAGTTATCATGCCCTCCTAGGCTCCTACTTGCCAGGCGGTGCTACTTCTAGCTTGTGAGGCTGCAGCCTCTTTGCTGCATTGGTGTTGCTGCTGCTAATGACAATGGCTCTGGCAGGCTTTGAGGAGCAAAGGAATATAAAGTGGAATAGTGGATTCTCTTGACTTCTGTTGTGCTCCTCTGCCCCGAGCCAAGCCAATGCAGATTGTTGGATCTGATTTAACACCGAACTCTATACTCTAAGAGTATTTCTAAATTGTTGTATTGATACTTTTACTTAAGTAAAACTAGGGATGCACAGAAAGGGAAATTCTTGGCCGAAACCGAATATCCGAATATGATTAATATTATATATCTTTTTTCCTACCATTATTGTCATGCAGGCCGTACCTTAAAGCTACCTGATTTATGGCAAAATAAATGGTTATGGCAAAACTTTACTTAAATAATAATCACTATTATGGGTCCATAAAACATTTATTCAGCTCTTTTGAAATGCATTCATTGCATACACTAAGTATTCGGTGATATATTTTCTGCCCATTCGGGCCGAAACCCGTATATGCCGAAAATGCATTTTTGTTCATCACTAAGTAAAACATTTCAATACTTCTGGCTGTGAGTGTGGGAGCCTGTTCAATACTGTATCTCACTAAAAGGGTGAGTTACACTTACATGTGCACCGGGCCCGATGTCATGATGCACGCAAACCCAAAATAGGCGTGATCTACAAGCTCTAATGCGTCACACACTGCAATGCGTTGTGAGCTCATTGTCGAACGGTTCTTTTCAGTGTTGGGATACGGCGCAACAACAACCACGTATAAGGGCTTTAACAGTGCAGCCTGCCTCTCTGGAGGACTAATGGAGGGCAGCGCCGTCTCAGACAGGCCTTTGTCCTTTTACAGGACTTGTTTTCTTAACCCATTTTGGGCGTGAAACCCCTTTTGGTGTTTTAAGAATTGTGTTATACTTTAGCTATTGAAAAATAGCATATCTACAAGCTCATAGCGCGGCACTGTCTGCTATTTTTTTAAAGTCGTGAAAATGTGCCTCAAATCTTTGAATATACCGTATATTACCAAATAGTAGCCCGGGCCGTTAATATGCAAAATCGATTTGGACCCCGGGCCGTTATTTGGTGCCGGGGCGGTTATTTGAGAATGGGCTGTTATTTGGTAATATACGGTATATACTTAACTTAAGCTTCTGGGGAGGTCCCTGGAACAACATATTTTCAGATGGGGCGGAGGCACAGTACATAATATAATTTTTGGGGTCCTTGAAGCACCACTGATACAGAAACATACGGTTTTCCAGAGAACTGTCACGATTTAGAAGACATTTTGAAAAATGTCGACGTCAGGCCAAAATGGCTTAAAAATAAGGCTGGGGACATTACCTATGGGTCAGGCCCTGGCTCTGGACCAATCCCCCACATGACACCCAGGAACAAGCATATCTGCAGCATGCATGAGGCTCCCTGGGTGAAACTATAAGTCACTATAAGTTTAAGAAGCGCTGCCTTTATGCCAGGTTGTAGCACTGTAGCAGGCAGCCAACACTCGAAGCCTGTCATGTTGGTTTACAACACAGTGTGTGTGTGTGAGTAATACCCACTTCTGATTTGCTGATATAGTGATATATATTGTGTTTGTTGCTGATGTATAGTGATATATTGTGGTTGTTACAACAAGCATTGAATAGCTCTATATTTTGTCATCATTGCACTCAGGGTGTCCTTGTCCCTCTCGCTCTTAAACAGAAAATACATTATCAATTCAAGAGAGAGAGAGCTCCACAAACTCAATTCATCAGCTTCAGTTCTATAGTGTTCCATTTCCAATTGTGTCTGCTCATGCTTTTGTTTCATCGCGTCCAGTTTAATTTGTCTATCCTGTGTCAAATGTTCCCCCTCATGAAATGGTTTACTAAACAACCGCTGTTACTGAACAAACACTATATAGCAGGCAGCAATGGTTATTTACCAGAATATATTAAAAACCCAGTTCAGACCCCCGCTAACATTCAGTAATATCTGTTTTTGCTATACATTACTACCAGTAGGACGCCTGAGGGCAAGAAGCGGCCTCGCCCCTAAAGAGCGAGGTTGCGCCGAAACAACAGATCTTCTTAATACGGCACAGTTAAAGAAGCAGGAGTTAAACTAGTAATCTGGTGTTAGTGAGGTGAGGTCAGATGTAGAGTTGCTGGCTGGCTCCATATGCAGATCTAGGTGATGATCCATGTCTTCTCCATGACACACACCATATATGGAGCATGTCTTGAGTGTACAGGGTTTAATGAGGACACAACCCTCCCGCGCACTCTGGTCAGCCAACGCAGGGAAGCTGGAAGTACATACACTAAAAATGCCAGGACAACGCTCCACACGTCCCAGACTCTTCTCCCTTCTGGCTCCCAAACTATGGAATGCACTTCCCACTGCAGTCAGAACTGCAGACTCACTCCCAATCTTCCGCCGCAGTCTGAAAACCCAACACTTCAGACTCCGTCTTAGCCCGTATAGCACTTACCGTAGCACTTGCCCTAGCCTCGACGACTTTACAGGCATATGCAAAGGCTCAATTTATGTAATTTAGATAGCAGTTTTGTAAACATAGCACTCTAGTGTATACACTAACAGTTTCATTATATAGATATTCCACTGTTAGGTTCTTAGCTTACGTACTGTATGATTCTTGGTGACAATTTTGATGTATTTGATGTATTCCCATGTTTTGTTCTTTAAGGTAAATCACTCTGGATTAAGAGTTGTGCGTGTGTGTGTGTGTGTACAGTATGTGTGCTGGGCCGGTGGGAATAGCGGACTATATCGTCCTATACAAAGATTACCGCATAACAACCAAACTACAATAAGAAAGTGCCAGAAAAGCAAGTTTTCACACCGTATTTAAAAAGGATTAGCTCAGGGAGGCAGCAGACAAACAGAACGTTCCCACACCCAGTGGGTAATGAGTACACATAATCCAACACGCTGTCATGGTTGACAGGCGAGTTCTCCCATAACCACATCAACCCTGGTGAGTGGTAGACACCATACACACAGGATGTAAGTCTGTTTAAATATTGTTCAGATGGGGGTCCAAACACAGGCAAATCCAAATAAAAGTTTGAGAACCCCCTGGTATATATCCTGTCATCACAGTTTAGCGTGATTTCCGCAGCCTAAAGGCCCCTTGAATTGTGCGTTTATTAAACGGTCCCCTCCAGACCCCGCTTTCACATCCATCCTTGTTTGCGGTCCATTTGTCTCTCCGACGAGGCCCGTTAGCGAGCGCTGACTGACACAGTGGACCGCTGCGGAGTTGCATTATTTGTGCGAGCGCTGAGGCATCATTCACCATGGGGTCCAAATCCAATATGTCAAGCTCAGAACTCGCGACGCACCGTTGTGAGCAAACATAACATATTTGAGATGTAATGGAGTAGAAGTATATAATATACAGTACAGTATTTGAGTAAAATGTACACACTGTGCATTTCCATATCACATACAATCCATGACAACACATTCTGGTGTAGCAGTCTATTAGTCGGTTTATGAGGGTGTGCGTGTGTGCGTGCTGTGTGTGCTTTTTAATCTTTATTGGAGACATTTATCTATGACACGGAGTCTACGCTCTAACGCTCTCTGAGATATGAAGTCACCGTCCATTAACAGCCCAACCTCACTCCAAACTTAAACTGCATGTCTGGGATGACAAATCCCACGCTCTTACTATATAGCGTCTATATATAAATGATAGTGGCATGCATGTGCACACAAAAGCACCAAACTATTCTCTCAAGACAATTCAGAGCTCCGCGGCTCCATCTGTTGGCATCTCCCGTTACAAGTATTTTTTAGTACTTATTTATTCAGCGCAGTATAAAAACAATACAGTGAACATATAAATACAAGAAGGGTAAAGTGCTAGGCTGAGGCAAAAAGGCCAAGGGGCTTATACGAGGCCTCTACCCTATGTGAAACACAATGAAACATTGCAGTATATAAAACAAGAACCCAAAAAAACAAAAACAACATCATGATTAGAATTATTTTCAATTTTAAACTGAAGTTTGAAATTATTTAATGAATGTATATAGTGTTCCATAGCTGGCCAGTGGGGGGCTGGGAGTGTGCTCTATACATTACATACAGGGAATTGGCAGTTTTTTCCTCTTTTCTTTTATAGCACATCTTTATACATGTGTCTGAATCCTTCCCTTGTTTCCCCCGAAGTCATCTCTGTGATCCCCTCTCTATACTTTAGCTCTACACCTCTACTCACTCCCCCTCTCTCTCATCCATAAATGATAAAATACTAGCCCTGGGCATCTCTCTCTCTCTCTCTCCTCTCTCTCTCTCTCTCTCTCTCTAATAGCACTCTCTGAAATGGTAGACGGTGAACGTATATCATTGTCAGGTGGAAACCTTGTCTGTCCAATACTGTTCCTTTGTTTTATCCTAAAACCAAGTTTTAAAATAGTGAAAATAGCAGATTGTGTGAGCGTTGTGAGCTTGCAGATCAGCTATTTTCACTACTTCTCAGGGAAGTCCTGAAGCGGCCAGGAGAGGTAACAGATCTGAGAGAAAGAGAAGATTGTTCCAGTCAAGTGGGGCTTAGTTTGTACTGGAATGACCTCCGTCTGCATTCAGAAATGATACTTTTGGGAATAGTAAAGTAGAATGTTGTGAATGTCTAAGTGGGTACGTATGGGCATGTATTTAATTCCAGTGAGTGTTTCAAGAATGGAGGGTTATTTAAGGTGCACAGTCTGCACACATTTAAAGAGGAATTTAGTACCAGTGAAATTGTCATCTTGCCTTTAGCTGCGGCCAGTCAAGTGAACTGTATATGGAGTATGGACACCTCAGTACAAGTCTGCATAGTGAGTTATGTAATACAGAGGTTTGAGAATGGTTTCTGTAGTGTTGTGATAGACAATAGGGACCTTCATTGATATCAATATCGGATCGGTATCAGCAGATACTCACAATCAAAATGATCGGAATCGGATCTGGAGCAAAAGTCATGATCGCAGGACATCCCCTAATACACATCCCTGGTTGTTTGACTTGCATTTGCTGCATCAGTGCTTACAAAAATTGCCTCCTATAGTAGCACAAGAAGTCTTCCTCTCCATCCCCTTTCCCCCGTGCTGTCGTGGCATTTGCAGCCCTCACTTGCACTTCACAGCACCCACACACAGCCACGCCAACACACTCCTGATGCTCTGGAAATGTCATGCAACAGCAGGTCCAAAAGTCCAGACTGCTGTTAAAAACAGATCACAGTCACAAAATAAATCCATTCAATATTTCAACCCTTTTCCAGCATGACAAAATGTCAAATCAATACCGTTTTGACGATGACAATGACTGTGTGAACGGAGTGTATTCTTTTATGGAAGTCAACTCATACATGAAGTCGTATATATAGCAATGTCCTAACGTGTACCAAATAGCAGATCTACAAGCTCACAACATTCCGCATCGTGACACTAAACCAAATCGGGCTTAAAGGATTGGACGACAGCGACCCTAGGGTGCTCTAGGTGTGCACCGGACAGCTGGAAGTCACGCTCCAGCACCTCCTCAACCTCTCCCCCCTGAGGCAGGACAAGGTGCCCCAGCCCTCTTTTAACACATTCAGCATCTGTCATTTTACATTACGACACATGCGTGTCATCTACTGAGCTTGCAGTAAGAAAATGTGTGCATGTGTGCATATAATATATCATTCTTTGTATGCAAACATTTTTAACTCAAATCTTTGCTTCCGGCAGTCCTGGAAACAAAACCTTTTGAGACTGCGTCCGGAGGCCAAATATATATATATATATATATATATATATATTATATATATATATATATATATATACAAAAAGTTGAGAACCACTGATACAGCAACATACGTTTTTCAAAATGGAAGACATTTTTAGGCCTAGAACACTAAACACGGGGTGATTGTATTTTTTGTAATTTTCATAATGTTGTCTGAGGTGTCTGAGGTGGGTGGGTCTTTCAGTACCTTCATGATGCTCAGTGACATAGAAGTTATAGGTTTGTTTCCCTGCCCACATCATCCCTGGTTTTTTCTACATTCTAATTCGGTGAATTTTCCCTGTGTTTAGTGATGTTGTGATATAGAGAAAACTCCCATACACCCACAATGGACTTTATTTATTTATGTATTCATTCTTCACTGGACCATTCATTCGCACATGTCTCCATGAATGGGTGGAGCAAAGGAGAAGTTCCCAGCTCCATATTTTTAAAATAATTCACCAGATTTTGCTCCCCTATGATAGCCCCCCCCCCCCTCCCCCCCCCCCCCCCACATGTGTGCGAAAAGTAACGATGAAAGTACCTGAAGTTGTCATGCATTGCTGTACTTCAATATACAGTATTTTGATGGGAAATATTCTTTATGGAATATTTTACATTGGGTAAAATATACCCGTGTTTAGTGATGGTGTGACAAAACAATATGTTTAGTGTTATAGGGCTAGAATCAGCCTCAGGTCTTACCCCATTCTGGACGGGAACCCCTTTTTGTGTTTTAACTATAGCATTATGTTATACTTTAGCTATTGAAAAATAGCCGATCTACAAGCTGCACATTGTGTGCATCGCAACACGTTGTGAGTTGGTAGATTATGGCTGTTGTCTCAGCTTGGATCCCAGGGACAAATACAATGCCATAAAGGTTATAGGACTTCCCCAACAACACCTTCAACTGCAGCCACTCACTCCCTCCAAATAGCTGAGAAGAAGCTCTCTCTCTCTCTCTCTCTCTCTCTCTCTCTCTCTCGCTGCGTGCTGTGGAACCTGAATCTCCCTCTGGGGATCACTGAAGTTCTATCTCATCTCTTATCGTTTCTAAATACTATAAAAAACATTGTGTGTGCCCGGAGCTTGAGATTATAGATTTAGGCCAAGTCTTGTTTCATGCCTTGCTTCTAAGATTGCAATGAACCTCTAAAATACTTAACAGTGCTGTTTTATTTGTGCCTCTGTCACACCAGCATGCTTTTAGTGAGGCCACACGCACGCACGCACGCACATTTGATGTCTCATTTTGGAATGAGAGTAGTCTATTGAAGCTGTTCCAGATGCAGTCACACTTCAACCCCTGGGACACAGCACTAAGACAGACAGACAGACAGACGTTATAGTTATTGGAGGTGCAGAAATAACAATTGACTCTGGGATTAAATTGAGAGAAATCAAACAGTCACCAGTCACCTCTGCAGTGTCAGAGAGAGAGAGATGCAGGGAGAGAAGGGGCGAGGAGGGAGAGAGGGTTACACGAGGAGAAAGTGTGGAGGGAGGGGGGAGGAGACGGAGGGAGAGAATGCGACGGAAAGATAGTATATGACGGGTTATATGAGGAGAAGGAAGGGATGAGAGGGGGAGAGAGGGGTGGAAAACCAGAGAGAGTATTTAATTCATATTCAATATTTATTTGTACTCATACATTGTTTTATCTTGATTGTTTTCTCATGCCAATAAAAGCTCCTTTGAATTGAAATTGAATTGAGAGTCAGAGAGAGAGAGAGAGAGAGAGAGAGAGGAGGCAGCAGATGTGAAGGACGGAAGGGGCAAATTTAAAGCCTAACTTTAACACACACACACAAAGCTATAGAAGGGATACAAAAAACAAGTCGACACATAGAAATGCATCTTTTTTAATATGCTTGCACCCAGTCTCTCTCTCTCTCTCTCTCTCTCTCTCTCTCTCTCTCTCTCTCTCTCTCTCTCTCTCTCTCTCTGCATCCTCCCTTCTCTTCCTTTGGGTCTTGGTCAGCGAGCTGCATGGTCTTTATGTCCTCAGTCCCTTCCCTGCCGGCCTCTTGCTGTTCTCTGCTGAACAACTTCTTCATTGCAGTCCCCCCCCCCAAAAAACAATACTCACCGTCACCCTCAGTGTGGGAGGGGGTGGTGTGTGTGTGTGTGTGTGTTAGGGGGGTGGGGGGTGCATATAGGAGAGAGAAAGAGAGGGGGGACTATATAATTGCTTTACTTAACAGCTGAGGAAACTGCAATACGGTATTGTCTATAGGGCGCATGCTTGTGTGTGTGTGTGTGTGTGCACATTTGCGTGCCATGTACAGTAGAGGGAATCCTGCAGGGGTTTCTCTCCTCCCTCCTCCTCTCTGCTGGGCCAGCAGAAACGAAGGGAGAAGCCCTGACTACAACTCTGAGATCAGAGGATATACCGCCATCGTTCCCTTCCTCTTCCGCACGGGGGGGGGTGTACGGGGGTGTGTGTGTGTGTGTGTGTGTGTGTGTGTGTGTGTGTGGGGGGGGGGGGGGGGCGACAAGTACACAGTCTGTCCAGTTGGTGCTCTTTCATCACAATGAATAGAACACTTCAGTCAAAGACACTAATGAGAACGCTTTTTCTTCAGCTTCTGAGGACTGGGGGGTATTCTGCTGTCTCCGCTGTGTTCTCTCTCTCTCTCTCTGAGAAAGGCATAGGCAGACAATAGAGGAGATATACAAGAGCACATATTTCTCGGGAGGATCTGAAGTGAACCCCTCAATGGTGGTGTGCATGTGGTCGTTGCTGGGACTCGGGGTTTCAACCCCCGGCCCGGTTTGTGGTGTGGGGAACGCATGTAGGGGAGAGCCGCCTTGGATGTAACGCGTCCGGTTGTAACATGGACGGTTATCTCTTGATGGTCAACGCCACCATGACGCCATCGCGTCAGTATGTGTACAGCAACGTACTCTACGTGCCCAGGAAGTTTGAAGTGTTTACCTTCATCCTGCGGGGAGCTATTGGCGAAAAACTGACTTTTTTCAAAATGCGTATAATTTTACACCTGGAGTATTTGTGTGCTACAAGTTTTTTCTTTGGTGTTGGTGAATAAAATCCACATGGATGTCTTCATGCTTATGTTCTTCATTAGTTTGCATCGTGTTTAGACGGAATTCACGTTCATTCTGGTCTGTAAGCAACGGCAAAGAAAACTTCGGAGGGAGGGTCAATTGTAACATGTGTTACAAATGGTCCGCTTCCATTCAATGCCATTATAAGTAATATTTACATATTTGACATATTGGCCAATATTATATGTTCTAAAATTGTATTGTATTGTGTAGTGTATTCTAAAATTAGTTTAGGGTTGTATAACATTGTACAACTCAATCAATCAAGACGTTTGTTTAATCAATGTATTTCCCCATTGAACTGAAAAAAAAGCCAAACTGCACACCCGATACTATTTAATATTTCCCAATATGTTTGATACATTTCTTATCACATCCATGGTATGAAAACAATGCTAAGGAGTTGCTTCAATGAAATATAATTGCTTTAAGCTGAAAACGATATGTTTAATGGTGTTTTTTAGCGTTGTTACATTTGATACTCCATGCTGTTACAATTAATCCGATATGCGCAGCAAATGTAACACTGAAACAGCGTCCACGTTCGGTTTAATAACTCCCGACCTGTTTTATCAAAAAAATAACTTGAAGTGGTTTATGGTAGCTGACATGCGTAGGTCCGTTGGCTGAAAATATTACATGTGTAGCTAAACGGATCTCCGAGTAAAAAAATGAAACGTGCAAAATGTTACATCCAAGGCGGCTCTCCCCTACTAGTCGCCACCTCACTGTGAAGATGTCTAAACGTGTTTGTCTTTTTAGCGTTCGTAAAGTCACACCCCGGCCAAGTGAAAGTTGAACGGAGGCCAGTTATAGCGGGGGACAAGAGGCTATGAAGAAGTCTGCTGTTGGCAGAGTATAAGGCAAGGTATATACAGTAAGAGGCAAGCTGCAGGGACTTCATAACGCTAACGCCTCTACGCTTCTTTTGCAGAGTATATTAGTCTTAAACCCCCCCTTACCCACCCCTTGTCTGGATGCAAACAATGATCAAAGACCCCTTTTAGTTTTCACGAGTTCAAAGCGTTGCCTTCCGAGGACTCTGGTATAACCAACAACAAGCAGACTCTGTTAAATGGAAAAGAAAGTGAGAATGCCATGCCAGGTATAGAGTTGATGAGGCAGGTTCCTGTGCTTCTGCAGGAGCAGAACAATGGAAGGCATTGAATCACCTTGGACTCATTTGACGACCTTTTCCTTTTATTTATCTCTTGAACTCTGCAGCGTCCATATTCTGCAATCCAAGTATACAGTTTTGTAACTCGGGTCTGTTTCAC
>NC_137881.1:26318707-26325535 GCF_963924005.1 Protomyctophum bolini | reverse complement strand
GTGGCAGTGTGTGCTTCATCAATCGCTGTTGAATTTGTTGCGTGTGTGTGTGTGCGTGCATGTGTGCGTGCATGCGATGCGTTTGGTTTCCAGTGGCTGACCTTTTGACGTGAAAGGTACAGTAGCTAGTGGGCTTGTGTATTTTAATGAGTCTGTTCCCGCATAGTGTGTGGGCTCGTGTGTGTTTGTCTCTCCTAGTCCTAATACAGTGCGTGCATCCGTGTGTGTGTGTGTGTGTGTGTGTGCGTGTGTGTGTGTGTGTGTGTGTGTGTGTCTCATGCCTGAGGCCACAATTGACCCCTACTGGCCAGGATCAGCCATCTAGAGACTTGACCCCAACCTCCAGTGTGTCCTGGGTCCCCTGAGTAGCTGTCACTCTTCCCGCTGGCTTTCTTCTTGATTTTGGATCCTGCACTGTACCTGTATCTGTAGGTTCCATTTGTAAACAGAGGGGGGGACTTTTGCTGTACGAGAATAGGGGACACTAGGGTGTCGCCAGAGGTGCGAACACTAATGTGTTAAAACTATTATTGTACTTATGTAAAGGATTGTTTTAGTATTTGTATGTAAAGGATTGTTTTAGCATACTGTAGGTATGTTGTAAAGGATTGTTTTAGGTGGAGGTATAGATCATAGAAAGGCCTATAACCAGGGACTGGAGTTGCAAATTAGCCTTGGCTACAAACCCATATATACATCGCAACGGTTTCATGTTTTTACGACTTGATACATTGTTTTTTGTATTGTCCCTGTTAAATAAACGTATAAATAAACATATATTTTTAATCAAATCAAACGTACTGTATCAGACAGTATAGTTCCCTAAAGGAAATCCATACTGTACATTTAACCCAGTCTGACCAGAAACAGGGATAAAACATATATCCTCACCGGCCATAAACATAAATAATGACCCGATGGGAGGCAGGTTCCTCTGCTTTTTATAACAAATCGAACCCTGGTCTTCTGAATTCTGATGTCTTCCACTGTCCCCATTCTTTCACCACTAAGTGTCTCTGAAGGCTTACGTACACACAGTAGTATACAGTCTGAGTCATTTTTACAATAGATTATCTTTCATACAGCTTCAGATGTGGCTTTATTTAACTATCCACTGCCTCAGCCCTGTAGCTGCTCCTGACTATATAAGGATTGATTCGGTCCACATTTACATCGTGGTCGTTCGTATTGCCTCTGGCAACGATGCAACAGGCCCTGTCAGGGGATTACTGCAGTGTATCACCAATCATGTTTGCATCTACATTAAATGCCACATGGCTTTCGAGGAGAAACCTCTTATCTCTCTCTACCAATTGTATACGTGGCGATGTGTGACTGTAAAACTGTAAGAGTTTCTTATTTTTCTATTTTCAAAGGTTTCCCCTATAATGACATGACCAGAACACGGACGCCATGAGGTAGAAAGTCTGCCTGTGAGTTTTATGAATATTTAAAACAAGGGTTGCGTCCATCCAAACGTGCGTCCTCCTGCCCACCCAATCGAAAGTTATGGGAATATTTATTTTCTATACAGTGAAGAAGTGGTCCGCACAGCACACACAGGCTTTGCTCCAGTAGTGTTTTATTGTATTTAAAACACCATAAATTAAGACGCGACGTTTCGGGCCGTGAACGGCCTTCATCATCACCTGATGGAAGGCCGTTCACGTCGTGTCTTAATTTATGGTGTTTTAAATACAATAAAACACTACTGGAGCAAAGCCTGTGTGTGTGCGGACCACTTCTTCACTGTATGTGTCTACCTTATAGTCCAGCACCAGCCAGGAACTGGATGTGCGCAAGCCACCTGCTTTTTAAACTAATATTTATTTTTAGCCAATCGCCAATCTTGAAATGGGCAGCAGGTTTAATGTGAAATCTGTCATTTATAGGCAAACTTTGTAATGTGACATTTGATCTATAAACTGCTCCTAGTCCTGCTATTGGCTTTTCTCTGTATATGCAATAATGCCATTGCTATACCTTTAAGCATTTTGCTTTACAATGCGTAATGATTTAGTCCCAGTTATTGTTTATACACATGTTTTTTTTTTGTCTAGTCTAGTCTAGTTTTCGTCCGTGGAACAAGGGCGTTTAATGAACACATTTTGTCATCATTTTTGTCAACAAAAACAACACTTATCTAACAGTCCAATATCGCTGATGGCCTCATAAACTAGTTTGATATTGAGAGATGCTTGCTGGCTTTGTATCTATTCCTTTGGGACGCCTCAGTCATCGCTGATAGTCAAGTTTTTAAGCTTGACTCTGCTTGTATCTATTCCTTTGGGACACTTCAGTCATCGCTAACGATTCGTAACGAACATATTTCGTCATAGTTTTTGTCAACAAAAACAACACTTATCTAACAGTCCAATATTGCTGATGGCCTCATAAACTAGTTTGATATTGAGAGATGCTTGCTGGCTTTGTATCCTTTGGGACGCCTCAGTCATCGCTGATAGTCAAGTTCTAAGCTTGACTCTGCTTGTATCTATTCCTTTGGGACGCCTCAGTCATCGCTAACGAACATTATTTTGTCATAGTTTTCGTCAACAAAAACAACACTGATGAATGATCTAACAGTCCAATATTGCTGATGGCCTCATAAACTAGTTTGATATTGAGAGATGCTTGCTGGCTTTGTATCTATTCCTTTGGGACGCCTCAGTCATCGCTGATAGTCAAGTTTTTAAGCTTGACTCTGCTTGTATCTATTCCTTTGGGATGCCTCAGTCATCGCTAACGATTCGTAACGAACATATTTCGTCGTAGTTTTTGTCAACAAAAACAACACTTATCTAACAGTCCAATATTGCTGATGGCCTCATAAACTAGTTTGATATTGAGAGATGCTTGCTGGCTTTGTATATCTATTCCTTTGGGACGCCTCAGTCATCGCTGATAGTCAAGTTTTAAGCTTGACTCTGCTTATAATCCTCACGCCCCCTGCTGAGGGACAGCAAAACGATGCTGTTTAAAAATAACACTGTGTCCTCTGAACCAGGTTCAGCCGGCGAGCAAAAAAAAGACGCGAGTTCACGTTGGAATTGAACGACCTTCTGAAGGTGGGAATTTCAGAAGGGTTCCCTGGGAATACCGGCTGGAATGACCTTGTGGAAATGCATGGACTTCCTTTATCTGCGGTTGGCTTTACCTTTAGTTTGTGTGTGTGCTGCATGGTGAACGTCGTCTTCTACTGGGGAGCTTTTCTATCGCTTTAACCACTTAACCCATTTAGGCCCGACGTCGAAATAAAAAAAACGTTCGCTCTGAAAGAATGTATATTCAAAGATCTGTGCCGCATTTTCACGATATTTAAAAGAATAGCAGACCTACAAGCTCGTAGATCTTGTATGAGCTTGTAGATCTGCTATTTTTCAATAGCTAAAGTATAACATAATGCTTAGTTAAAACACCAAAAGGGGTTCCCGTCCAGAATGGGTTTTTTTTAAACCACATTATACTTCATATTGACTGGGTTCCCCCAGGGGTCTTTACACTTGACCCTCTTCACTTTTCCCTCTGCGCCAAATCTCTTGGCTAATATTAGCCAATCTAGATCAACTATATTTTCGCAGATTTTTGCCGAATGTTGTGCCTATTGGGACATGTACATTGTACCTCAAATTGCTATGTATTGCTGCACTTTAATATATTTTGATTAGAAATATTTTTATGGAATATTGTTCTAAAATAAACCCAGGTGATGGTTTGACAAAGTTTGGGTTTAGTGTTCTCGGGTTAAGACAGACAGACAGAGTGGTCACCAAGTCACCAAAAGTTTTTGCGTGGAAACACAGGAAAAACACCTCTGGCGTCAGCTAATGAACCAGTCAAAGAAACATGGATAATTATACATTCATGAGCTCTGCAACTGTTTTACGAGCCTGAATAATTCACTGCAAAATCAATGTGTCAAGTTAACTCTGGCAGTGTCACAAAACAAAGGCCTGTGAAGTCGTGTGTTGTGTAACGACTTGGCACATACAGTAGATCGACATAGGTGTGTGCGTGTGTGTGTGTGTGTGCGTGTGCGTGCGTGTGTATGTGTGTGTGTCTAGATGTTATCGTGCACCTATCGCTATCAGTGCGTCACTTGAATTGTGATCTAGCTCAAGTATCCTTTTGTGTACAATGGTAGAGGCCCTTTGAGATAGTGTGAGACTTCTTTAATCTAACTGTGTGTGTGTGTGTGCGTGTGTGCTTGCGTGTGTGTGTGTGTGTGTGTGTGTGTGTGTGTGTGCGTGCGTGCACGTGCATGTTACCTGCCTCCCATTGATGGATGGTGTTCCTGACGTGTGTTTGTGTGTCCTAGGCTGACCCCTTACAACCTGCTCCTCTTTTCCTTTCCTTTCTTTTTCTTTCCTTTCTCCTCTTCTCTGACTGCCAGCCCCCATCTCTCTGCACTCTGTCAGTCACACACACACACACACACACACACACACACACACACACACACACACACACACACACACACACACACACACACACACACACTAACCCTCACCTATAACCGGTGCTAATGACACCTCTCCACTACAGCCCACTCAGCTTATAGCAAGGTCAATTTGTCCCTTACACACACACACACACACACACACACACACGTGTGAGCATACGTCGATACACATACAGTATACAACTCCAGGGTTTTTCCTGCATAGAGGCATTTTTTGGCAGCCTCAAATGTTTTTTTTTAAGCCTGCGACAAAGGAAAATCACCAGCACCAAAAAAAAAAAAGGCAATTACAATTATCTCTGAATGTGTTTAATTGCTGGTTTAAAGTTCAGCACATCCAGCGGCTCTCTTTAGAGTCTTTCCTGCAGTTGCCGTGCGGTTTTGGTCCAATAAGGATCAGGTTAGCACATTATCACTATACCTTAAACATTGTTGGCATTCACCAAACAGCAGATCTATACAAGCTTACAATGCAGTCTTTGAAATGAGCCAATCCAGCTCAAATGTAACACATTGTGAGCTTGTAGATCTGCTATTTTCAAAAGATTTTTTATACATTTCGAAAACTTGAAATGGGACATTCTGCATAGTGAGTTCTTTCTACTTTGGGTAATTTAAGTGAATTTTTATACCAATACTATTGTACTTCTACTCAAGTAAATTTTAAATTCCAGAGTTTTACTATATAATAGATATAGAATAGAATATGTCTATATTACAGTATTGATACTTTTACTTAAAATGTGTCTACTACTGTACTTTATATACACCACTGCATATCTGTCGATCAATTTCATGTCACATTCATTGTACTGTACTTGATTACATCAAGGTTCAAGGTTCTTTATTATTTGTCTCCCGAGGAAGACATTTGTCTTTAGACAAAGAGACCGCATAAGCGTAGCCCTTATGCCCATGTCGCCGCAGAGCAGCGCCAAATGGTGCTATAAACTATTCAATCAATCAATCAATCAATCAATGGAATCAATTTTCTCACTAGATGGACACAACCTATACTGTACAAGCCTATCACAGTCATCTGCACTTTATGGAAACGTTTTCCTTGTAGCTTCCTATTGTCTCTTTATCAGCTATGGTTTCAGAGACAAATCCTTTTTGTTAATGTTTAAAAGCCCAAGCCATTAAAAACTAAAGTGAGATTTGGCCTGAGGTTTGTACTGTATATGTAGAATATAATTTAAAGCTGCTGTTCCACCCTTATTAATGTGCAGCTTGTTCTGAAGTCAGAAACTGGCACGGTCGCTCTACGTCCTGAGACACTTCCGCGATTGTCCTGCACCCTCTCGTCCACATATGTGTTCTTATGTCACATCTGTCCATGGCGACATCCATATCCAAGACGTTCAATTTGTCCAACTCAAAGTCTTCAAAGCGGGAATCCCACAAAGCAAAGGGTGGCGTTGCGGTCACTGACTGTCCATGACTTTTTGACCGGTGTGACTCCTATATCTCGAACAGTGGTTCACACACCTTAAAGGTGAGCCCTAGCAGAGCGTCTCTTGGTCCATCTGCGGGTCAACTCGCCACACGTTTCTTATGCCAGTAGAGACAAGACATTGTTGGCATGGCATATACCACAGCACAGCAATTTCCAAATCCTTTTTGCCAGTAAATCGCCTAATATTGTTCACATTTTGTGAATATTATGTTTTGGTATACGAATACTTTTTCACATTTGGTGAAAGATGCACTGTCTGTCTGTCACTTAATTTTATGTCTGCCAGCTGGTGGTCATCATCGACATGATGAGGAGGAAGCCACGTCCTAATCAGAACCCCATGTTGTTTACAGTCTGTGTGGTGCGTGCACGTGAACTTGGATTGTGTTTGCCTAAGAGACAAATGAGAAATGACGGCGTGACAGTAGTGAGTGCAGCACACACCCACCTTCCACAACCTGTGTGTGTGTGTGTGTGTGTGTGTGTGTGTGTGTGTGTGTGTGTGTACACACACATGTGATTCATCAGGGCCCGTCACTTTCTCTCATTAACAAACACGGGTATATCAATAATTTGCGGCTAGTGTTTGGAGTGCCACGTATTGAACCACACGGCAATTTACTGTCTCATGGAACAGCAGGGAGAGAGACCCTCACTCACATGTCTTTCTCTCTCTCTCTCTCTCTGTTTGTCTTTCTCCCGCTGCGTGTTTCACTAAATCGTTTGATAGGACTTCTTCCACCTCTCTCTCACGTTCTCATATCAAATGAAATAAAATCTATAAAGAGTGTCGTATAAAGTACACCACGTTATAGTTCCATTGATCCGAGCCACAATTTATTGATCGTTAAAATAAACCTTCTCTGAAAATGCACGTGGACGGCAAACACTTAAATTTAAGGCTGGG